>NC_134147.1:50480000-50795000 GCF_033958435.1 Carettochelys insculpta
AAATGGTTATAGGATAAATTAAAACAAGAGTGTCAAGTGGATATAGCATATAACTGGAGAGAGTACAGGATGACAGCAAGGGGGACACAGGATAATTACTGTGCAGTAATCTACAAGGGACAGGTCAAAAGGATTTGTTACTGTTCTAATAAATCAGATTTATTATTATTAACCTCTGCCACTCTTCCATCCCTACATAATCACTGACACTTCATCTTGTACAACTTCATTATTGCATACTCAGCTCTCGCTGTGTTGGTCTAGCTCAATCACTGGCTTAGAACAGCAAGGGGATCCCACTCTTTAGACCTCATTCCCAGTTCCTGGATCCAGCTGCTTCCTGCATATTGCTTTCAGTTGGTCTGAGGTGTAAATCTGTTTCATTCATTTTTGCTACCACACCTTGGTTGCACTCTAGCACTTTGTGACAAGCTGTCAGAACTCTCAGTGCTGATTACTTAAGAGTGGGAGATGAACTGTTGCTGCTATTTGGACCGTCACAGTGAGGTTTGTTGGTTGCTTTGTGGAGCCCTCACTGCCCTGGAATGCAGTACAGAAATGAGTAGTGGGTACTCACTGAATAAATGAGGGGTGCGGGACACGTGTCTGCTATCTCTTCTGTGCAGGATCCTTGGAAGACGCAGCTGGGCTGCTCCCCTCCACACCACACACAGTTGTACTTGGAGTCAGCTGTGCGGCAGCGGCTACAATCTGAGTGTCCCATGGAGCAGTTATAGAGAGTTACTGCATAGAAAACGACATTGAAAAGGGCATGTCTGAAAATCCCAGCAATGCACAGAATGACTCCAACAACCAAGCATCTGGCACCAACACACAAAACAACAACTCAGAGCCTGTAACATCCAGGCTTAAGGGCTGCCCCTGATTTCCCAGAGATGGTAGTATTATAGAACAACCTGAATACAAACAGTCTACATTTAAATTTTCCCAGATACCCTTATTCCATTCTCCAAATCCCTCATTTGCTGGTGAAGTGTCACAATCCTACCATAGAGATCCACAGCACTGTCCACTCGGAGGTGTTGCTTCCTCTGTACAAATACCATAGCACTGAATTCAAGTTGAGGTGCCAAGTAACTATACTGCAAAGAGACCACAATGTCAGAGTATTAAAGGGACCATATGAGGTCACAAATTTTTCAGCCGAATAAACAAATTGCATCAGGGGTTCATACAATGGTTACACATTGCAGCAAGTAATTTTCCTCTTTCATGAAGACAAAGGGCCTGATTCTCAAAGATGGGGGGTGAGTTTCACATGCATGTGTGTGCGTATATGTAGCTATTTGTGTTTAGCTGATCACCTGCAGATGAAAATGCTCAATTATATATTCATATGTGTTATTTGGGCTGAGACATTTTGTACCCCTCTGCACTTGGTCAGTGTCCCCACGTGATCTCTTTCCCCTACAAACTCTGTGCCTTAAGAAGGGAAAGATTTGGAGGAAAGTTTTATGCTGTGGAGGACAAACATTGTAAAGTACATTGCAAATAAAGAAGTAGAGCACAGGGTATTGAACTCGTTGCCTGCTTGTATCAGGATTTTTTGCAGTGAGGACTACAGGCTGAGGGAACTGCTGCACCCTGTGAAAAGTGGGGGCTTGTCTGAGATCTTTCATTCTCTGGTATAAGAAAACACTGGAGACAGGAGATAATGAAAAGGGGCAGAGGATGAGGCACCATGGTAAAACTTGTGCACTGCACAGTTGAATAGCAAAAGGAGTTTCAGAAAATCTTTTAAGAGTTTCAGTAGACCTAGAGACAAGCAAGACCTCCCTTGTTATCCTGACAAACAGAACAACAATAGAACATACAACCATTTATTGCATGCAGCTGGTGGAGGTGCAGCAACAACTCAGGAAGAAGCAGATTAATCCTCTGACAGGGGTGATAACCAGGCAGCAGGACAGGACTGTGCAAAATGGGCCTATCAGCAACGGGTCTTTTTTTTTGACATTCAAGAGGGTGGCATGAGAAGCAGGCTGTGAGAAGAGTATGGGCCATCCAATTAGCTCCTCACACAGAGGAGAGGCACCAGCTGCCTATGTGACAGAGTGATGCATGAACAACTGACTATGATATAGTAAATCAGCCATTCTAGATCAAGCAAGGTGGGAAGTCTAGATGGCTTCTGCCATCTCAAATACCCACCTGGTGTAGCTGACATGTGATGTAGCAGAGTGACGGGTTTGCTTCATCCTCCTCAACATATGCATCCATCACCACTGTCCTCCCCTCCAAAATCAGGGCACACTCATAGTTCCATCGCAGGTCCTAAAGTCAGGAAGACAGATACAGACTCAACAGTATCCACTCACTTTGCCAAACCTATATACAGAGACTTCCAGGCATGTGCTCCCACATATAACTTCTGCTTTCATACCTGTGCCCTTTTTCATACTACTCCCTACACATGCAACATGATTTTTGTTCTCCTTTGCCATGCCATCTGCCTCTTACACTCAAGTCCCTCTTGTACTTTCCCTTCTTCATGATCCCCACTTGAAAGAAATCATATCAATACCATAATAATTTCCAGAAGATAGACACTATGGTGGGGAGAGGAAAGAGTTCCTATCAAGAGACATCAACCCAGAATCAGGGGCATTAGAGAAAAAAAGACCAAAGACAGAACATTAGAAAAATGAGCCAGAGTATGTGTCATTCACCAGTCATGCCTGTATACTCAATAAATGCTTCAATAAAGAAAAAATTACTACTCACCTCTTGTAACTGTTGTTCTTTACGATGTTTTGTTCATGGCCATTCCAATAGGTACATGCACATCGCATGCACAGTTTCTGGAAAGTTTGTTCTCTACCAGTACCCTTCGGCTCAGCTGGGGAGCTCCTGAAATGGCACCTTTATGAGGGTGTAAATAGGTCCCTGCTGATCCGCTGCCCAATCAGTTCGTTTTGCTGGAATGCTCCAACAGAGGAGATGCAGAAGGGATTTGGAATGGACATGAGCAACAGATCTCAAAGAACAACAGTGATGAGAGGTATTGGTAATCGTTTAATCTTCTTCGACTGTTTGCTTGTGTCCATTCCAATTGGTGATTCCTAACTAGCGTCACTGAGGGGAGATCAGAGTTCACCTGGCTGCTGACTGAAGAACGGTCCTGCCAAAGACATGAATGGATGACCATGTCACTGCCCTACACATGTCCTGGATAGGGATGTGTGCCAGAAATGTTGCCAAGAAAGCTTGCACACTCATGAGCTGTCAATGCTGGAGCTGGAACTCTGACCAGGTTGTAACAGGTCCTGATGCAGGACATTCACCATGATGACATACGCTGAGGTGAGATGGGAAGGCTCTTCATTCTCTGAGTTATAGCAAGACAGAATTGCAACCATTTCTGAAACGGCTTAGTACCCTCAACATAGAAGTCATGCAGGGAATGTCCTTATTACTAGCATGGGGTTTTGGGAAAAATGCTGGAATAAAAATGTCCTGGCTCATAATAAAACATGAGGCTGTCTTAGGCAGAAAAGCTGAATGATGGCTTAGCTACACCTTGGGTTTATGAAAGACTAAGGGGGGGAGCAGAGGGCGTGGTTCAGAGATGAGGTCCCCGAGCTCTGAGACCCAAGTTTACAGCCACTAGGAATACAACCTTCCAAGAGAGGTAGTACAAGAGGAAGCTCACTAGGGGCTCAAAGGTAGGTTCCACGAGTTTACAAAAGACCAGGTTTAGGCCCCACTCTGGAATAGGCTGTGCAATTTAGGGATAGAGTCTATCCAAACTCTTTAGAAAGCACCCTGCCATGGGCTGCCAAAGGCCAATTTGCTCCCCCTGCACCTTCACGGCATGCCAAGAGAGCCATCAGGTGGAATCTAATGGTCAAAACAGTGAGAGTCCCTGCTGTTTCGGGTGCAGAAAGTAGTTGAGCAACAGCGGAGATAGACTCATTGCAGGTGAACACCTTTTTAGCAGTACCAAATTGAGAAGCACTTCCACTTCACCAGGTATATTGTGCGAGTGGAGAATCTTCAGCTACCCAAAAAGACCTCCCTAATTAAGTTTAAATAGTGCAACTCAAGCTGGGTTTCATTACCATGAGGTAGACGAACTCTAGGCTGGGGTGTTGCAGTAGGCTGTGCTCCTGCATGATGAGGTCTGTGAGAACAGACAGAGTCTGTCAACAGATACGGTTACTAGTATGGTGAACCAGTTCTGCTAGGGCCATGCTGGCACTCCAAGAATGAGTGATGCTTTGTCCTGCCTGATCTTGAAAATGATCTTATGTATTAATGGGAAAGGCAGGAAGGTATACTGATGGTGACCTGACCATAAGACATGAAAGACATACACTATGGAGCTGCACGGGTGATACTTCCTGTTGCTACATGTCATAAGAGATCCATATCTGGATGACCCCATTGTTAGAAGATGGAGATGGCAATATCTTCTCAAAGTGACCTCTTGTGGATGTCAAATAAGTGGCTGAGGTGGTCCACCAGATCCTTCTTTGCCCCCAACAAGTACAATGCTTGCATGTGGATACAGTGAGCTATGCAAGAGTCCCACAGTTGGGGGGTTTCTTGGCACAGAGGAAAAGAGTGAGCAACAGCCTGTCTGTTTATATACAGCAGTGTTTTATTTGGCCATGGAACTCTTTTGAACTCAAAAGAATTTTCCAGAACCCCTAATAGCAGTCATATATATGGCTTAACCCCTCTCAGCCGCAAACTACCCCCACATCCCAAGAATTAACCCCTCTAAGCCTCAAACTGGCCACCAGGACTAACCCATCCACCCAAAGAGGCCCCCAGACTAAACCCGCCTGAACAAACTATGCCTGAGTTAGCTCTTCCCATTACCTCACCGAACATGGCAGACGAAGCTACCTTAGCTGCTCCTCCGACTCTGTACCCAAAGGCCCAATTTCATTGTCCGCCCAATGGCAATGCAAGAGGCCAGTTACAGCCAATGAAAGGCAAGGACAGGGCAGGAATGACAAGACCCGTCTGGTTCCCCTTCCAGATAGTCATTGGCTCCCCCTGCCCCACCCCCATTGCACACATGCTGGCTACTTTGTGACTGAGGGGTTCTTTGTGGCTCCCTGCCCTGCTGCTACTGAAACAATGGAACTAAATTCCGTTGGTTTAATGGCCAGATCCCTCTCACCACCCTGCTGGCTGTTAAATCAATTACATTTAGTTCTACTGTTCCAGCAGTTGCAGGACAGGGAGCCACAGAGGACTCAGCGGTGGCAGTGTCCAAAGCCGTAAATGACTCCTTAAAGCCACATGCAGCTCTGGAGCTGCAGGTTGAAGACCCCTGAACACTTTCTTGTGGAACCCTTGTTTTCATTTCATGGGACCCCAGGGTTCCGCAGAACACCATTTGGGAAAAACTGACATAGAACATCACTGTGATGTTGTCTATTAGTAATGAGACACATTGGCCTTGTTGCTGGGACTGCAACATCTGGCAAGTCAGACAAACTGCTCTCAGTTCCTGGACACTGATATGCAGCAATAGTTCTGATTGTGGTCATAAGCTCTGAGTTCTGATTTTGCCTAGCTCTTGTTAGCTCAGCTCAGAAGTGTCTGTGACCACAGAAAGTGTAGTTTGGGGTTTGGCAAAGGGAACTTCTGCACAGACCATCTGAGGTTGAAGGCACCAGCTGAGGGATTCAGAGAACTGTGGGAAGGAGAGTGACCAGCCTGTCCACAGGGTCTCAGGTGGGCTTGTAGACCCCTGCCAACAGGCACGTAAGGAGCGGAAGCAAAACTTAGCATGCTGCACTACATACCTGAAGATTGCCATGCATCCAGAAAACTTCATTAAGTTCCTTGCCATGGTAGTCAGCAAGTGACGGAGGCTGTGAATGAGGTCCCTGAGGGCTTGGAACTGGTTCTCAGGCAGTGTAGCCGGTTTGGGCTCCCGGAAGGGCTCCTCCCCTTTCGGGTCATTGGGTGGCTATCCCACTCCCCTGCCACGAGTAACAAACAGCCCACAAGTTGTTCATTCAGGGGGTCCTACCTTGCCTGAGGTGGGTGACAGGCAACAGTTCAAAGCCCCTTGCCTTACTTCAGGCAGGTGCTGCGGAAAATTAGCTCTCATCAGGGCCTACCCCTAGGTCAGGGTGACAGCAAGCCACAGTCTTATAAAGGTCCCTGGCCCTAAATCAGGGCAACAAACCCACAGTTCATAGGCGGCCCAGGCCCTAGCTCAGGGTGGGGTGGCACCCATCCAAAAGGAGCCCACGCCCTGGACTAAGACTGGGCTTACCTAGGCCCTGGTGCAGGGTGGGGCAACAAAACCAACACAGTCTTATAAAGGGAGCCCAGGCCCTAACTCAGGGTGGGGTGACAAAGCTTTGAGAGCCCAAGCGCTGGAGCAAGGTGGGGCAGTCCCAGGCCCTGGTGCAGGGCAGGCAATAAAACCACAGTCTTATAAAGCCCAGGCCCTAGCTCAGGCCTGGGCAACAACCAACAGTCTCACGGGCAGCACGGGCCCTAGCTCAGGGTGGGTCAGCGAAGAACAGACACTCCACCTGTGCTGGCCAAGAGGCGGGAGACTGCCACCTGGTAAATTGGTGGTGGGGGAACGTGGGCCCACCAACTCCACTGCGTCCCGGACCAGGGGCCCTGGTCATAGAATCATAGAAGAGTAGGACTGGAAGGAACCTCGAGAGGCCATCGAGTCCAGCCCCCTGCCCTCACGGCAGGACCAAGCATTTTCTAGACCATCCCTGAAAGCCATCTATCTGTCTATTGGTCTGCTGTGTGGGTCAGTGGGGAATCCAGATGGCAACACAGTGACCTGAGGTCCTTTAATGATCCTTACTAACCCCTGGGCCACTCCTGGTCTCCCTCCACCCCCACCCTGGCACATACCCAAAGTCCATCCGATGTTCCGAGGCTCACAGGGTTGCAGGTCTGGCTGGGGTCTGGGTGGCCCAAGTCCAGGCCTAAATGGCCTGTTGATTCTGCTGCCTCAAGCTGGCTCGGTGTGCAGGCTGAGGCCGGTTCTCCTGCTGCCTCAGGCTGGCTCATGGTGAAGGCTGAGGTGGGTACTCAGGTCAGTCCTCAGGGTCTGCTTTATCTTCTCTGTCAGGCAGGTTCCACTGGGGTCTGTAGGGTGTCAGGACTGGCAGGGGCCCAGGCTGCCCTAGCCAGGTTTCTTCCTCACTCAGCCAGTCTTCAGCTTCCCAGGCTGGGTGCCCAGAGCCGTCCTCTGGCTCCTCCGGAGGATCAGCACAGACCGAATCCTTATGCTGGATTTTTCTAAGCCTGGCCCCACCTCCTGATTTATGGGCTAGGTCTACACGTGACGCCTACATCGAAATAGCTTATTTCAATGTAGCAACATCGAAATAGGCGAATAACGTCTACACGTCCTCCAGGGCTGGCAACGTCGATGTTCAACTTCGACGTTGTGCAGCACATCGAAATAGGCGCTGCGAGGGAACGTCTACACGCCAAAGTAGCACACATCGAAATAAGGGTGCCAGGCACAGCTGCAGACAGGGTCACAGGGCGGACTCAACAGCAAGCCGCTCCCTTAAAGGGCCCCTCCCAGACACAGTTGCATTAAACACCACAAGATACACAGAGCCGACAACTGGTTGCAGACCCTGTGCCTGCAGCATGGATCCCCAGCTGCCACAGCAGCAGCCAGAAGCCCTGGGCTAAGGGCTGCTGCCCACGGTGACCATAGAGCCCCGCAGGGGCTGGAGAGAGAGCGTCTCTCAACCCCTCAGCTGATGGCCGCCATGGCGGACCCCGCTATTTCGAAGTTGCGGGACGCGCAATGACTACACGGCCCCTACTTCGACGTTGAACGTCGAAGTAGGGCGCTATCCCTATCTCCTGATGAGGATAGCGACTTCGATGTCTCGCCGCCTAACGTCGAAGTTAACTTCGAAATAGCACCCGACGCGTGTAGCCGAAATGGGCGCTATTTTGAAGTTAGTGCCGCTACTTTGAAGTAGCGTGCATATGTAGACACGGCTATGGTCAGGCAACTGGGAGGGGCAAGGCTCCATACAAAATGTCTCCTGGAAGGTCTCCTCCCCTTCAAGGTAGTGGGGTGGCCATCCGACCACACTACAGGCAGGTAGACTCATCTGTGTGGAGTCCAAAAAGGCCCCAGGAACTCTACCTTTTGATATAACACCAGCGTGGAGTTGAGGATAGTTAGGATGAGATCCAATTTGGTGAGGATGGTGTTTTCAGATAAAATTCTGAAGTAGGCCATGATATTTGCTAAGAACCACTGTTCCAAAATGGAGTCTGGTAAGTCCCACCCCTACCCCAGCCATCTGGGGAGGGCATCTCAGCTGATGTCAATAACTCTCTAGGCAGCCACATGCCAGGAAAGGACCCTGTGGGGAGGGGAACTGGAGTACAGTTAAAGGGTGAATGACACGATTCTTTCACTACCTTCTGCTTTGATTCTGCATTGCCTGCTTGCTTTAACTCTGTAGAAATAACACAAATGGTCACATCCGTGCAAAGATTACCTCAGGATGCTAGAAGAGACATCACTGCTTTACGCATCAGTGTATTACAGACGAGATATCACCGTTTTACACATTGGTGTTGACGACTGCACTCTTCAAAGGACTTGTTGTTTATAGATAATGGCAGGGCCAGGGTGGAGGGCCCCTCAGAGGGAGACCAAACAAACCTGCAGGACAATCACAGGCAGCTGGGTGGGAGATGGCTCAGCCTAACTGGGGCCAACTGGGCCCAATGACTGGGCCAAAAAGAGGCTTTTAAACAACCTTCACAGTGGGAAGGGTGGGGAGGGGGTGAGAGGTGAGCAGAGACACCGGGAGACAGGAGCAGTGAGAGAGAACAGGTTTGAGAGGAGCAGAGGAGAGCAGCAGGAACACCAGAGATCACAGAGGGAGAGCGGGAGCTTGTACAGATCAAGAGTGGGGACCCGTGACTGCTACAGCCTGATGAAGGTACCAGGGGGAATCGTCTGGGGAAGTGGTTCAGGGAGGAGAGCTGCTGTGCCAAGGGATAAGGGAGTCAGCTCCTCACACTGGCAGCTGCACAGGGTCCCTGGGCTGGAACCCGGCATGAGTGGACAGGGGCTGGGCTCCCCCCAGACCACCCCTTGGCCCAGCAAGGGCACCTGGTCCCTTAAGTGGTCCTAATGGACTGAATAGAGGCCAGAGGCTCATGAATAGGACTGACTTTGTCACAATAAAATCTTCTGTAAACTGTGCATGGAAACTCTCTGTAACTCCTAGATTGTTCGATAATTTGTCTGGATTGCTCATTGATTATGCTTATTTCCTTACTCTCTGCTCCTATTCTTTCCTCTGCCTATCAACTCTCTATATAAATACTCATAACTTGATGCCTGGCAGTGCATTCTGAAACTCAGCCAAGTTCAGAATCACTCCACCAGCTGCTTGTAATAAACCTTTGTTGCTTCACATACAGTATCCAGACTTTATTCCAACAGTGTGTGCCAGTGACATGTGCCCTAGCATCTGCTCTTAGGAATTGTTCTTAAAAAGCCAGTCATCCAGGTACAGGAAACCCTGTACCCAGAACTTGCATAAGAAAGCTCCCAGCACCACCATGCCCTTCATGAACACATGTGAGACTGTGCAAAGACCAAATGGTATCACAGTCAACTGATAATAGAGGCCACTGACTTGATACTGACCACAAATCTCAGGAACCTTCTGTGTGTGAGAATGATTGATATATGGAAGTATACATTCTTCAAGTCAAAGGTGGTGTACCAGTCCCCCAGATGCAGGGAGGGGATAATGGTGACTAGGGAGACCATACAGAACATGAGTCTTCTTGTGAATTTGTTGAAGTTCTGCAGGTTCAAGGTAAGCCAAGGCCTGCCTTTGGCCTTAGGAATAAGGAAATATTGGGAGTAGAACCCCTGATAAACCTCCTGTATTGTCCACTGCGCAAGAAGAGATTGTACCTCCTGCTGAAGGAGCTGCTTGTGAGAAGGGTGAAGGGGGATGGGAAAGGTGAATGTGAGGGCAGGACAGAATGGAATAGGATGGAATACTCTACCCCTACTGTGTCTAAGGTCCAGCAATCTGAGGTAATTTCTCCCTAGATGTGGTAGCAGTGGGATACATGGTTCATAAAGTGTGCAGCATGATCCAGGAAGTAGAATGGTACTTCGTTCTTGGGTGTACCTTCAAAAGTTGGGTTTAGGTTGGCAGGGAGGAGACTCTGGGCTGTCTCCTCTTATTTCTTGTGTCCTACATTCTGTGTACAGTTTTGTAGCAAGTTATAGCATAGGAGAAGACCAAGAACACTGGAGAGTCCACCCCCACTGGACTTGATGGCCCCAAGAGTGGCCACAGTTGACAGCTGTGGGATTTGTTGGCACAGCTTGGGATGTTCCAACACAGGCTGTGCTCCACCGGAGTGCTATGAAGGAGAATGGCCATGCTCCAGTTTCCTCTTTTTGTGCAGCAACAGTGACTATGAGCGGTGGTGCTTGCTGACAGGAGATCTCAATGCTGGAGAGCCATGTTGGTGCTCCTTATCAGCCTCCTTTCCCCAGGCCAAGGGCTCACACACTGATGAAACTGCATGGCGTTGACTGCAGGTGAAGTGCCAACTCCAGTAAGAAGAGTTTTAAGCATGAGCCCCTCTCCTTGGTTGATCTTCCCAGAAGGACATTAGGCAGGAGTCTTGTGGATTGACACATGGCATAGGCTTAAGGCATATGTCACAGGGCTTAAAACCGTGGCATGCTTTCATCTGAGGAATAATGAACAGGGAAAGGTATCCAGCTAATTCTCGTACCCTAATAGCTAACTAAGGACGATTTACAAAACACTGGAAGAAAGAACCTTAGGGAGGCACATGCTGAAAGCAAGACCGAGCTGCTCCAACAACTGTCAGATGGGTCAGGGCAAGGAAAAATGGAAGATGTATGCTCAGTTTTTGAGATTTCAAATGGAATGAGAATGAATTCAGAAAGGGTCCATCCTAAACGTGCAGCCCCCACATGCAGGAAAAATGCAGCTTGATGATAATCTCATTGGTGCAGTTGTACCTGGACTTTCTCCTACTCTTAGGAAAGGATTGCAAATTCTCCACACTAGCCACTGAAGACCACCCAATACTTCCTTACCCAGGGATGAGGTTTAAACTTCTATCTTGTTATCAAAAACAATCCTGAAGATTGCCATCTTGCATCTATGACAGCACCTCAGCAGTGTAGGCATCGAAGTGCTTCAGTGAAGTGTACTTAAATCTGTCATGTCTAGGAGCCGAGGTGCCAGAGCCCTCCCACAGGGGTCCTTGCTCCAAGCAAACCTCTTTTCAATCAGATATAACAGGCATGTTACCTGATACAGATGGAAGTTCTTCCCCAGCAGGGTTATCTTCTGCTCCACATCGACTGGGATCAGGGAGGGTCCCTGAATGCCCTGCACACAGGGACAGGCTCCAGGACCCCAGCTAAACTCTTCACTCTGAAAAATCAAATACCTACAGTGAGCACCCATGGTGCAGGAAATTCAGCTTGACTGGAGCAATTAACACAGCAAATACAGTAATGAAATCTCAGCTTAACAGAAGGGAAAACCAAGCTTACTGGCTATGTCTATATTTGGAGCAGATTCCTAGCTTCTCTGTAAATACTCATTGAGTTACTGTGTTGAGAACTGCAGTGGAGCTGGAAAAGTGCAAGTAGTGGTGAGTGACAGCATGGACGTATAGAGGTAGGCTCACATGTCTGTTCCATGCAAGGCTAGCCCATCTCTCCCTTGGTACTGCCCATGCTACTGTAGCTGCACTAGTCTCTTTAGTGAGCTAGGTCTAAGACTGCTACAGCAAGTATGTCTATGCAAGCTGGGAATCCCCCTAGCTCACATGGTAGAGACCCAGCCATTTACCACAGGGGAAGGAGTGCACTAAAAGAACCAAAAACAAAGAGCAGTGACCTGCACCTGAATTTCATACTAGATCATAGCTATTAAAGGTAGGTCTGAGAGCCGTGTCAGACTCACCAGCTCCATAAATCCAGGGGCATCATATTGATAATCTACACCAGGGTGCAGGATTCTGGGCAACTCAGGAATATCCTTCTCCAAAGAGTCTCCATCGCCTGAGAGAAGAGTGGAAGCAGAGAAGGATGACGTATCATTCTCGATCTGCAGCGAATCCATCCAATCCTCTGTGTCCTTGGGTTGAGTGCCTTCCCCAAGCAGCCAGTCAGGAAGGACTGAAGATGGGACCTCAGAGGCAGGTAGTTCTGTCTCTAAGTCTCCTGGGAAATCAGCAGAGGAGGTGGGGGCACTTGGAGATTGATTAGGGGTGAAAAGAGATGGGGTGGCAGAGGTGGGTGCCTCAGAGATTGATAGAGAAGTAGTGAGAGGCCACGTGGAATTTGTGATATCAGGGGGAGAGGTTAATGCTGCCACAACCGGCTGCAGAGTATTGAAGGCAGCAGTGGTGAGTGGGTCAATGAACAGTTCCGGGGCGGGGGTTGGTTCAGAGGCAGACAGAGCTGTATGGGCCGCAGCCTCTGCTGGACTGGTAGTGACAGACAACACAATAGGATTTGTGACAAGGCTGGCAGTAGTGGACTTGTCTGCTAGAGGCAGCACTGTGGAGTCAGTGGGGGTCCCGAGAAAGGTGAGAATGGTTGTGCTTGGAGTTGCGGATTGTGTGTGACTGAAGTTCAGTGTGCGGTGAGCAGTCATGGCAGAGACTGCTGGCAGAGTGGTGGGGACTGCATCTGTGATGACAGTGTGGGTAACCACTAGAGTGGCTGGGGAAGTGATGGGTTTGGTGGCCACAGTCAGTGTGCTGGTGGAGGTTATGGTGGAAGCAGCTGAAGAAAGAAATGCACTTGGGGTTGGAATCTGTGCCTGAAGGGAGTCATTGAGATGGAGGTAGAGAGAGAATCACCAAGTGAACATGAAAGCAGCAACATGTGAGAGAAAAACACAAGTAAAAAACAAGTCAGTCAGATTCTATGGAAAAAGGAATTCCTACGAGGCAATTTGACTCTTCTGAAATTTCTACTGAGACAAAAAGAGATGCTTCTTACGTCAGCTGGCTTCACTCAGCATGGGGAATAAAGGCTAACAATGCACATCTTAGAGAGAGATCCGAGGGGCTGAAATTCTCAGAGTATGAAGGATTAGCTTATCTGTCAGCTCTTCATCCAACTCTTCCCCACACCAAGAGACACCTGTCCCTCCCAGCTGGTGCTCCCTGCTCATCTTCTTCACCCGACAACACGCCCCAGTCTAGCACACTTCTCCCCTGTCCAGTTCTATTTTGCTCTCTGTCTGCCACCCTAATATCAGTTCCCTGATGGTTTCCTCCAAGTTTCTGGATACCTCACAGCTTTCCCAGATACCTCACCTGAGGTGCAGGCTGGGCATAAAGGAGGGTTTCTGGATGAGTCATGACTCATTCTGAATAAGAAGCCCTTCCTGACTCACTGCCCTGCTGCTTGAAATCCTTCCTCATCCCACAATAACCTGGAAATGCTCTACAAAGCACCCAGCCTCTGAGATCCAGGAGCACCATTTGAGTATCTGCAGGAGACAGATACTCCTCTTGACACTCTCAGACCTCCAGCAACAAAATGGCTGCCATCTTAATCTGAGTAAAAATCTGATAATTTTGGATTTCAGTGGCATTCTTAGCAGCTGGGATCTACGTATGAGACAAACCCTCTCATTGAAGATAATGGTCCCCTCTTCACAAGTGGCTTTGTGGGTGCAGAGGTGTTGGTGGATACACCAGTTACATCCCCAGTGACTGCTCACACATCCCTGACACCTGAAAAAACAGTACAAGAATAGCCACTGAGGAAGTCCTGTAGACCAATGGGAACGGTCAAAGCCTTTAGACGGAATCAACATGTACTCACGGTGATGACTTCCACTGCAAGGCAACTGCGGCACAGTCATAGAAAGAGAAATCCACTGACGCAATGAAGACATCATGGAAACGCACCACTAGCTTTATGGTTATGTGCTCTGAAAATGAAAATAAAAATGCCACCTCTAAGATGCTGAAGCTGAGATAGATCCCCCATGCTGTGCTATTAGTCAGACATATGGTACACTTTATGGAGTGACGCACTAGCTCCATAATTCAGTTGGGAAGCAAGTTGTTGAAAACCAATGGCTGCAACCACCTGCGCACCAAGCTAGGGCAAGGAAAAGCCAAAAAAGCCATCAGCCATCATGGTGTTGCCAATTCCTGTAATTCTCTCTCAGAGTTCATGTTTTGCGCTTTTTTCCAAGGGCTCAACAATTTCATGAATCATCATCATCATCAATAACTGTGGGCTCAGCACCCGTTGGTGTCTGATGCCTCTCTCACTATTTCCTTCCATCTTTCCCTATCCAGTGCAGAGTGGCTTAGTTTCTGCAGACTTGCTCCGCACCAATCTGCTACATCATCTATCCATTCTCTGTGGGTTCTGCCTCTTCTATTCGAACTGTCCATTATGCCGAATACTAGGGTCTTGATTTTTCGTTCATCGTTCATTCTGCAAATATGTCCAAATAGTTGTAGCTTCTGTTTTATAACCTTCTGCAGCAGGTTCTCTTTTGGCTGTATCTTCCTATATACTTCCTCACTGGTGACCTTCTGCATCCATCCTATTCTCAGAATCTTGCTATAACAACTCCTTTCGAATGCCAATATTGTTCTTTTCGAATCTTTCATTATCACCCATGTCTCACATCCATACAACATGCTGCTGAATACACGCATTTTCAAGACGCCCAGCTTTGTTCTTAGGCTAATTGCTTTGCTTTTTCAGATCTTACCCATCGCCTTCAAACTCACGCTTGCTTTCACTATTCTAGTTGCTATTTCCTTCTCACAGTCTAGATCATGTGTTATGTTGTTCCCCAGACATGTGAACTTCTCTATATTTTCTAGTTCAATACCATCGACACTGATCTTCCTTCCTAGTTCCTTATCTCCAAATACCATTGCTTTTGTTTTATCGATGTTCATAATCAGTCTGTATCGCTTCCGTTCTTCGTTTAACACCCGCACTGTTTTCGCTGGCTTCTCCTCATATTCCTCAATGATAACTATATCATCCGTAAACCTCAAATTGTTAATTCTTTTCCCATGCACAGATATTCCTTTTACCTCTTCCTTGATCTTGTCCATTGCTCTCTCCAGATGTGCGATGAAGATACTTAGCAATATTGGAGCTCCTTGTCTCATATCTCTACGTGTTTTAAACCAACTTCCCAACTCGCTGCATGTTGTCACCTCTGCCTGCACATTATCACTGATATATTTCAACAACCGTATTAGTCTACTATCCACTCTGTATGACTCCAACACTGCCCATGTCACTTTCTGATCTACACTGTCAAATGCCTTTTGAAAATCGACGAAGCATGCGTATACATTTTTGTTCTTTCGTCGAGCTTTCGCTGCTATCAGTCTTAGTGTCAATATCTGCTGTAGATTTCATGAAAGCTGGTATCAAATTCTGAGGTATTTCTTGCTTCAAAATGCTCACCATTGCTCATTACTTTTATTAGGGCAGAAGCCTACCTGTTCTCTGTCATAATGGGCTCAATTTCGCTGGAGTCTTTGCTTACAAGCATGAGGTTGCACCTTGTGAAGATGGACTAATTCTCCCTGCACTCAGTTCAGTGAAGCCAGGCAACATTCAGGGAAGATGGCCACAGCTATACTGTTGGGGCTGAAGGAGGCAGAGGAATGTGGCGATCAGGAGAAGGTTGCAGGGAAATATAAGGGATGAAAGGAGGGGCCCTTAGGGCAATACCAGGGAACAAGAATGCAAGGAGAATAAAGGAAACAGATAAGAGGCTGAAGAAATGCAGAGAGATTCTAAGGGGATGCGGGAGAATGGAGATAAGCAGAGGGACAATGTAGGACAGTAGACCAGGAAAGGAAGTAAAATGTAAGAACTGGCTAATGTTGTGACATGCTGAGGACAGGAGATTGTAGAGGAGAAGACTGGTGAGTGGAGATGAAGATGGGGAAGGGAGAAAGAAACTCCACCATGAAGCTCTAGGAGTTCCATGCCAGTCCCAAGCCTAGATAAAGGAGGAGGGTTAGTCAGACGAGTGATGATCATAAAACAGCAATATGAATGAAATCTGATGCCAGTACGGTTAACATATACACTATCAATTGGAATATGGAATGACTGAACATTTTGGGAAACTGGAAAGTTAGAGCTGCTTCAAAAGAAGATGGAGAGATACTGATGCAATATACTTGGACTGGTGGAAGTGCACTGGATGGCATCAAGGGAGATGTGTGGTTGTGAAATCATTTGGTCAGGGAAAGAAACAAAGCAGGAAGCAGGAGTCAGATTCCTTCTTAGCAAAAGAACTAGAGGAGCATTGTTCAGATACAAACTCATGAGTGTGAGAATGATGGTAGCACAATTCAAAGTGAAACTGTTCAATATCTCAGGTGTATGACCAATGTCAGACAGTACAGAGGAAGAGATTAAGTTATTTTACAAGACTTGACAAAGACACTGGAGAAGATAATGAAGAGAGATGTTAGATGAGACACTGGAGGAGATAAAGAGAGATGTTAGACTTGGGAGACATAAATCATCCAGACATTTGTTGAGAGACCAATACATCAGCACACAGACAACCCAGGAAGTTTTTGGAGAAGGTTGGGGATAACTTCTTGGTACAAGTGCTGAAGGAACCAACCAGGGGCCATACACAACTTGACCTGCTGCTCACAAGCAGGGAAGAACTAATAGGAGAAGTAAAAGTGGGTGGAAACCTAGGCTGCAGCGACCACGTGTTCATAGATTTCAGGATCCGGACAAAGGAAGAAAGGTGAGCAGTAACATACAGATTGTTGATTTCAAAAGAGCAGACTTCGACTCCCTGAGAGAACTGATGAGCAGGATCCCCTGGGAAATGAATATGAAGGGGAAAAGAGTTCAAGAGAACTGGCAGTATTTTAAAGCAGTCTTACTGAAGACACAGGAACAAACCATCCCACTGCATAGTATGAAATGCGAACATGGTAGGAAACCAGCTTGGCTTAACAGGAAAATCCTTAGGCAGCTTAAAATCAAAAAGGATGTATACAAGAAATGGAAATGTGGACAGTTGACTGAGGAGCAGTATAAACTTACAGCTGGAAAATGCCAGGCAGTAATCAGGAAAGCAAAAGCACAATTGGAACTGCAGCTGGCAAGGGATGTGAAGAGTAACAAGAAGGGTTTCTACAGGCATGTGAACAATAAACGGGTTATCAGAGAAGGTGTGAGGCCGCTACTGGATGAGAGAGATAACCTAGTGACAGATTATGTAGGAAAAGCTGAAGTACTCAATGCTTTTTTTGCCTCAGTTTTCACAGACAAAGTCAAGTTCCACACGATGGTCCTAGACAAAGCAGTAAGGGAAGGTGGAGGATAGCCATCTGTGGGGAAGGAACAAGTTGAGCTATCTAGAAAAATGAGATGTACACAAATCCATGGGTCTGGATTTAATGTACCTGAGGGTACTGAGGAAATTGGCAGAGGTCATTGCTGAACCTTTGGCCATTATCCTTGAAGACTCTTGGAGACTGGGGGAGACACCGGATGACTGGAAAAAGGCAAATGTAGCGTCTATCTTTAAAAAAAGAAAGAAGGGCAATCCAGGGAACTATAGACCGGTCAGCCTTACCTCAATCCCTGGGAAAACAATGGAGGGAATCCTCGAGGAATCCATTTTGGAGCACTTAGAAGAGGGGAAAATGATCAAAACTAGCCAACATGGATTCACCAGGGGCAAGTCCTGCCTGACCAATCTGATTAGCTTCTATGACGAGGTAACAAGCTCTGTGGTCATGGGGAAGTCAGTGGATGTGATATACCTTGACTTCAGCAGAGCTTTTGATACAGTCTCCCACAACATTCTTGTCCATAAGTAAAGGAAATATGGATTGGATCCTTGGACTATGAAATGTATAGAAAGCTGGCTTGATGGTCGGGCCCAACAGGTAGTGGTCAATGGCTAAATATCTGGATGGCGGTCAGTTTCAAGAGGAGTGCCGCAAGGCTCGGTTCTGGGGCCATTGTTATTCAACATCTTTATTAATGACCTGGATGAGGGACTGGATTGCACCCTCAGCAAGTTTGTGGATGACACAAAACTAGAGGGAGAGGTAAATTCATTGGAGGGTAGAGAGAGAATCCAGAGGGACCTGGATAAATTGGAGGACTGGGCCAAAAGAAATCTGATGCGTTTCAACAAGGAGAAGTGTAGAATCCTGCACGTGGGATGGAAGAATCCCAAGCATTGTTATAGGCTTGGAACCAACTGGCTCAGCAGCAGTACAATGGAAAGGGACCTAGGGCTTATGGTGGATGAAAGGCTGGGTATGAGTAAACAGTGTGGCCTTGTAGCCAAGAAGGCTAACGGCATACTAGGGTGCATTAGGAGGAGCATTTTGAGTAGATCTAGAGAAGTAGTTATTCCCCTCTATTCAGCACTGGTGAGGCCACATCCCAAATGTGGCGTCCAGTTTTGGGCCCCCCAGTATAAAAAGGATGTTGATTTGCTGGAGCAGGTTCAGCAAAGGGCAACAAAAATGATTAAGGGTCTGGAGCACAAGACCTATGACGATAGGCTGAGGGATTTGGACTTGTTTAGTTTACAGAAGAGAAGACTTAGGGCTGATTTAATAGCAGCCTTCAACTTACAGAAGGGGAACTCTAAAGAGGAGGGTGAGAAACTGTTCTCAGTGGCGTCAGATGACAGAACAAGGAGTAATGGTCTGAAGTTGAAGAGGGAGAGATGTAGGTTAGATATTAGGAAAAACTCCTTCACCGGAAGGGTGGTGAAGCATTGGAATGCGTTGCCTAGAGAGGTGGTGGATTCTCCGTCCCTCAAGGTTTTTAAGTCCCAGCTTGACAAGGTCCTGGCTGGGATGACTTAGTGGAGGTTGATCCTGCTTGAAGCAGGGGACTGGACTAGATGACCTCCTGAGGTCCCTTGCAGCCCTAGAATTCTGTGATTATTGGAGGAGATTGGAATGCGAAGGTCAGAACAAATAATGAAGATTGGGAGAGAGTCATGGGGAGATTTGGGTATGGAGAAAGAAACGAACGAGGCAAGAAACTGCTAGAGTTTGTTACAGAGCATGAGATGGTGATCTGCAACATGAGATTTCAACAAAAGGATTGTAGGAAGTGGATATGGCGATTGAATGACAGGAAGTCTAAGAGCATGACAGATATGATCTTGATAAGAAGATGGGTAACATTAGTACAAGTGTTGAACTGTCCAAGGAGCGGATATAGACTCGGACTAGAGTCTAGTGATTGCGAACCTCAAGATGAAACTCAAGAGAAAATATAAAACAGTATAAGAAAAGAAGATACATGGTGAGGCTAGCTGAGGAAGAAATAGGGAATGGGTACAGAGCAGCACTCGAAGAGAAGATCAGGAATGTGGGCACAGAGAAAGACCTAGATAAGAAAGTCAAAGGGATAGCCACGGCAATGGTTCTGGAAGAAAAGAAGATCAATAAGAATTGGATTATGCAGGAGACACTAAACCTGGTCCAAGAGAAGAGACCGTTGAAGATCAGAAGGGACATTTCTGAGAGGGTAGAACATCAATATTGAGTGAAATGCAACAAGATAAGGAAAGCAGCCAGAATAGATTAGGTGAAATGGTTAGAGGAGTAATATGAAGATACAGAGAGGTGTTACGGTGAGTGTAAGACCAGGGAGGTGTATAAAATGATTAGGAATATGAGTAGGAAGTGTGAGATTAAGCTGATGATGATCATAATTGAGAATGATGAGGTGTCCATGACTGTAAGAAGAAAATAGCGACTACACTAGCAAAAGCAAGAGCGAATTTGAAGGAGATGGATAAGATCTGGAACAGCAAAGCAATTAGCTTAGGAGCGAAGCTGACCATCTTGAAAATATATGTATTCAGCAGCATGTTGTATGGATGTGAGACATGGGTGATCACAAAAGATTCAAAAAGAAATATATTGGTATTCAAGAGGAGTAGTTATAGAAGATCCTGAGAATAGGATGGATGCAGAAGGTCACCAACCAAGAATACCTAGTGTGACAAAGTCAGTCCTATTTCTGGGCTTCTGTTCTCTGGTCAGTCCATTAGGACCCCTTAAGGGCCCTGTTGCCCTCGCTGGGGTGAGCGGTAGTTTAGGGGGAACCTGGTCCATGCCCACTTGTGCCAGGTTCTGGCCCAGGGACCTTGTGCAGCTGCCAGTGGGAGGGAGCTGACTCCCTTAGCCCTCGGCACAACTCTCCTGCATGGGCCACTTCCCCAGATGATTCCCCCTGGTACCTTCTCCAAGCTGTAGCAGTCATGGGTCCTCACTCTTGATCTGTAGAAGCTCCTGCTCTCCCTCTGTGATCTCCAGTGCTCCTGCTGCTCTCCTCTGCTTCTCTCAAACCTGTTTTCTCTCTCTCTGCTTCTATCTCCTTGCATCTGTCTCCTCACCTCACTCTCTCTCCCCCTGCTCTTCCCACTATGAAGGGTTTTAAAGGCCTCTTATTGGCCCAGTCATTGGGGCCAGCTGGCTTTAATTAGGCTGAGCCATCTCCCACCCAGCTGCCTGTGATTGCCCTGCAGGTCCTTCTGCTTGTTTGGGTTCCCTCTAAGGAGCCCTTCAGCCTGGCCCTGCCACAACAGGAAGATAAGCTGAAAGAGAAGCTACTTCAGAAGGTTCTACAACGGATGTTACAGCTATTCGCACACATCTGCAGAATGAATGATGAACGAAAAGTTAAGACACTGGTATTCGGACAGTTTGAATAGGAGAGGAAGACCCCACAGAGAACAGGTAGATGATATAGTAGGTTGGTGCAGAGCTAATCTACAGAAATTAAGCCACTGTTTTACCATTTTACCATTCCTTTAGCTTTTTCCCTGTTCCTTATCTCAGCCAAGTGGTACGTATAAAATCTTTTCAAATGAGATTTTTCCAGTCCCCTAATCATTGTAGGTGATCTTAAAGGAATGTCTGTCAGTTTCTTTTGACTTCAGTGGTGTCCAGACCTGAACATTGAATTCAAAGTGTTGCCTGAACTGTGCTGGACGAAGGGAAACTCTATTGTTCTTGCTCAAAACATGATAGCTCTCTATTCATAATCAAAAGACTGGGTCATTTTTTTTTGCCGCCATATTGCATAGCAGACTCATGTTTAATGTGTTGTTTAAAAATCATCCTTGGGGGCCCTAGGTCTCTTCCAGCCTTTGCTTCTTTGTAAGTATTTCTCTCCTACTGAACTGGAACACAGAAATGGATGAGGTCTTCTGGGTCACCATGTTAAGTTTTCCACTACTGAAGACAATCATCATAAAATCCCATTAATTTGCCCCTATTACCTCTCTTAGGGGGGCATTGGTTACAACCCTTCTAATTTCCAGCTTAGGTTTTGTTCATGATCACCTTATACCCATTTGCTCTTGAGCCAACACTGTCCTTTTGCTTAACCAGCTACTTCTCCCTCACAGGTGTTTTCTCCTTGATATATTTAAAGACAGCAACTATAACCCTTCTCAGCCTTAATTTTGCTGGGCTAAACAAGCCAAGCTCTTTTAGTCTCTTCTTTTAGTATAGGCCCTCCACTTCCTTGATCATTCTAGTAGTCTTTCTTGCACCTGTTCCTACTGGAATCAATATTTTTGACCATGGGTGACCAGACCTATACACAGGATTCCAGATGAGGTCTTACACAATACCTTGTACAATGGCACTAATGCTTTCCTGTGGCTACTGAAAATGCCTCACCTGATACATCCTAGGATCTTATTTGCCTTTTTCCTTGCTGCATCACATTGGTGGCTAATAGTCTTTCTGTGATTGACTAACACAACATTTTCCCCTCCTCTATTATTTCCAACAGATGTGCTCCAAGTTTATAAGAGAAATTCTGAATTCCTATTACTCCAATCTTCAAGGCCAACTAATCCTTTCTGCATAATATTCTGATACAGCTCTGTACTGATGATGCCTTCAATTTTGTATCTTCTGCAAGTTTCATGAGTACAATTCTACTTCTTATGCTAAGGACAAAACATTGAATAAGATTCTCCTCAAAATAAGAACAGAGGGAAAGATTAAAACGTGAAACATAGAGCTGGAAGGACCTCAAGAGGTCATCGAGTCCAGTCCCCTGCACTCACAGCTGGACCTACCACCTTCCCTCATGGATTTTTTCTTTAAAATCTAACCTGCTCCAGACACTTGAAAAGCCCCTTCTAGGGCTGAACTCACAGCTCTGGGTTTACAAGACCAGTGCTCTAACCACTGAGCTGGAGGGTAGGGTTAGGTTCAAGAGAGATCTAGACAAACTGCAGGATTGGGCTAAAAGAAATCTGAAGAGGTTCAACAAGGACAATTGCAGAGTCCTGCACTTAAGACAGAAGAATCCTATGCACTGCTATAGGCTGGGGACTGACTGGCTAAGTAGTAACTTGGCAGAAAAGGACCTGGGAATTATAGTGAATGATAAGCTGGATACAAATCAACAGCGGTGCCCTTGTAGCCAAGAAAGCTAACAGCATCCTCAGGTGAATTTGTAGGAGCACTGCTAGCAGATTTATAGGTAGTCTGCCGTGTCCGACAGTGACGTCTTGAGCTTGCACAGGCTCATTGGTTGTGGACTCGCACGTGGCTGAGGAGTCCAAGCTTTGAACGGCATGGGTGTTCACAGTGGGGGGCAAGGGAATTGTCCTGGCTCTGTTGGTGTGGCGGCTGCTGTTGCTTTCTTCCTCTCACAAGCATCAACAAGGCGTAAGCGTTGCTGCTCTTCAAAGTTGTCACACATGTGTCGTATGAGAGCACGCCAGCCTCTTCGGTCTTTTGCATGCTGCTCTAGCTGATCTGGTTTTAAACCAGCATGAGCAATGTTGGCCTTCATGCAGTCTTTACATCTCTTGCGAGGCCTACCTTGATTCCTTTTGCCCTGGGAGAGTTCACAGTAGAGGATTGCTTAGGGATTCTTGACTCCTCCATTCGTATGATGTGCCCTGTCCAGCGAAGCTGGGCTTTCAGAATCATGGCTTTGATGCTCGTGGTTCCTGCTCTGTCCAGGACTTCTAGGTTCGTAACTCTGTCCTGCCATCAAATGTGCAGTATTGACCTCAGGCTGCATATATGGCAGTGCTCCAGCAGTTTTATATGTTTTCTGTACAAGGTCCAGGTTTCGCAGCCATACAGGAGACTGGTCAGGACTACAGCCTTGTATGCTTTCAGTTTAGTAGACTGGCAGATATTGTGCTGATTCAACACTCGTGCTCTCAGGCGTCCTAGTGCCTGGCTGGCCTGGCAGATTCTGGCATTGATTTCTTTGTCAAGGGAGCCATCGCTGGCTATCACACTGCCAAGGTACTTGAACTCCTCTACGGTTTTTAACTCTGTTCCTTCAATAAAGATTGAAGCAGGGAGAACAGCAGATCCTGGAGCAGATTGAAACAGTATTTCGGTCTTTCCTAGACTGATGGTCAAACCAAAGAGGTGAGTGGCATCAGCAAACTTGTTGACGATGAGCTGGAGATCAGATTCCTTGTGTGCCATAAGTGCACAGTTGTCAGCAAAAAGGGCTTCAAGGATGAGCCTCTCAAGTGTCTTGGTTTTAGCATTCAGACGACAAAGGTCAAAAAGTGACCCACCAAGTCTGTATTTTATGTAGTCTCCATGGTCCAGGTCCCTAACTGCGTGGCTGAGGACGCACATGAAAAAAGTTGAACACCACTGGGGTCAGCACACACCCTTGCTTCACAATAGATGGAGAACACTTCAGCAACCTTCTCAACAGACCCTACATTGTCGACCCTGTGGCCCTAGACCAGATCCCTCAGAAATCCACAATAGACAGTCTTGACTTGCTCTCTACAATGGATGAGGTCACAAAGGCAATCAGCCAGACCAGCTCTGGCAAAGCCCCTAGGATGGACGGTATCCCTGCTGAAATTTTCAAAGTGGTAGGACCAATGTCACTTGAAGCCTTTCACAACATCTTGATCAGCTTCTGGGAAGAAGAAATGCCCAGAGACTTTAAGGATGCCACAATCATCTCGCTCTTCAATAACAAGGGCAACAAAGCTGACTGTGGAAATTACCGGGGAATCTCCCTTCTCTGTACTGCTGGGAAGATCTTGGCTTGAGTCATCCTCAACCATCTCATCACCAGCATCTCAGAGGAGAACCTACCAGAGGCACAGTGTGGTTTTCGCCCAGGCCGCAGCACCATTGACATGATCTTTGCTGTTCATCAGGTCCAGGAAAAGTGAGTAGAGCAGAACTTGGATCTGTACACTGTCTTTATAGACCTGACCAAGGCATTTGACACCATCAACAGAGAAGCCCTGTGGATTATCCTGTCAAAACAAGCAGATTTAGGGAAGTAATTATCTCCCTTTATTCAGCACTGATGAGGCCACATCTGGAGTTTTGTATCCAATTCTGGGCCCCCATTACAGAAATGATGTGGATGCACTGGAGAGAGTCCAGTGGAGAGTGACAAAAACATTAGGGGGCTGGAGCACATGACATGTGGAGAGGCTGAGGGATTTTGGGCTTATTTAGTCTACAGAAGAAAGAGGGGACATTTGATAGCAGCCTTCAACTACATGAAGGTGGGTTGCAAAGAGCTGGAGAGAAGCTGTTCTCAGTTGTCAAAGATGACAGAATGAGGAGCAATGGTCCCAAATTGCAATGGAGGAGGCTGAGGTTGGATATTAGGAAAAACTTTTTCACTAAAAGAGCAGTGAAGCCCTGAAGTGGATTACCTAGGGAGATGGAACATCTCTTTTCCTAGAAGTCTTTAAGCCCTATCTTGACAAACTTTGGCTAGGATGATTTAGTTGGGATTGATCCTGCCTTCAGCAGGGGATTGCACTTTATGAGGTCTTTTCCAAACCTATGATTATAAAAGTAATCCCTGAGGAACTGCACTTGTAATCCTAACCCATCAGAAAAACCTGTTTTCATCTCATCTTTAGCCAGATACTTACCCACCTTAACATTTCTGTACTAACCCGATCTTATCATCTTAAAAGACAGTTACCAGTTCTGTAACTGGTGTTCTTCAAGGGGCTTGTCTACACTACCACCTTCCTTCGAAGGAAGGATGGTAATTAGTGTGTTGGGAGTTTACTAATGAAGTGCTGCGGTGCATAGGCAGCACTTCATTAAGGAAATTCCCCCCCACAGCAACGTTGAAGTTTTAAACTCAAAGTACTGGCACGCGTCTAGCCGCGGCGCACCCATCAGTACTTCAAAGTGCTGGGGCAACTTTGAAGTCCCTTTACTCCTCAAAAGTAAAGAGACTTCGAAGTTGCCCCAGCACTCTGAAGTACCAGTGGGTGAGACGCAGCTAGACGCGTGCCAGTACTTCGAAGCTGCCACGGGGGTTGGGGGTGGGGAATTTGCTTAATGAAATGCTGCCTATGCACTGCAGCACTTCATTAGTTAACTCCCAACACCCCAGTTACCATCCTTCCTTTGAAAGAAGGTGGTAGTGTAGACAAGCCAAAGATGTATTGTTTGTGTCCATTCCACATTAGGTGTGTGTGCCCAACACATGCTCTGTTATCCCAAGTTTTTCCCTCAGGAGTACTCATGGGGAGAGGATCTGGTGACCCCTGGAATCGTGCCCCCTTGATGTGGTATAAGGGGAACTGTGTACTCTCCCCATCCTAGCACTAGCCACTGTCAGAGGGCTACTGGGCTACATGGTCCTTCAGTCTGATCCAGTAGGGCCATTCTTATGTTCATTCTCAGTTCCTTCTTGCCAGAAATTCCGAAAGTGGGGAAGGAGGTGAGTTGTGGAATGGATATAAGCAACACATCTCAAAGAACTCCAGCTTTGGAACAGGCACTATCTTTTCTTCTTTGAGTGCTTAGCTTACATCCATTCCACATTAGGTGACTCCAGAAAGTACCCACGGAGGCAGGCAGGAATTCATGGCCATACAGATTGTAGCACAGCTCTGACAAATCTAGCATAGGTTGGCCTTGACGACTGATGTCAGCAGAACCTCTACCAACTCATAACAGGTCTGTATGCAAGAGGTGATCCATCTGGAGATTTTCTCTGATGACTCTGGAAAGCCTCTCATTCGGTCAGCCATGGCGAAAAAGCTGTGTGACTTGAGGAAGGGCTGCAAGATGAATTCCGAAGTGCTCCTGAATTTTCAGTCTAGAAAAGAGGAGATTGAGGGGCGATATGATAGAGGTATATAAAATCATGAATGGTGTGGAGAAAGTGAATATTGAAAAGTTATTTCCTTGTTCCCATAATACAAGAACTAGAGGACACCAAATGAAATTAATGGGTAGCAGGTTCAAAACTAATAAAAGAAAATTTTTCTTCACACAGCGCACAGTCAACCTGTGGAACTCCTTGCCAGAGGAGGCTGTGAAGGCCAGGACTCTGGCAGAGTTTAAAAGAGAGCTTGATAAATTTTTGGAGGTTAGGTCCATAAATGGTTATTAGCCAAGGGTAAAGTATGGTGCCCCTAGCCTTTAGTCAAAGGCTGGAGACAGATGGCAGGAGACAAATCGCTTGATCATTGTCTTCGGTTCACCTCCTCTGGGGCACCTGACACTGGCCACTGTCGGCAAACAGGATACTGGGCTGGATGGACCTTTGGTCTGACCCAGTATGGCCATTCTTATGCTGTATTATGCGGGTTGGGACAGAACACAGGTGGGAATATGTCCTCGTTTATGTCGACAGATGACACCACCTTAGGCAAAAACACTATGTAGGGGTGCAGCTGGACCAGGTTTTGTAAAAAACATATGGGGCATTCTGAGGTCAAGACCTTTAACTCTTGATTGGTGTCTTGCTGATGCCACTGTCACTAGGAAAGTGACCTTCCAAGAGGAGTGGGAGAAGGAGCAAGAGGTCAGGAGCTCAAAGGACAGGCTAGGGAGTCTGAAGAGAAATGGGTTAAGGTCCCATTTTGAAATGGGACCCTGTAAATGCAGGTACAGCCTCTCCAGGCCTCTCAGGAATGTAACCATCGTATCATGAAAGAAGAGTGCCTGGCCCTGGATTGGATGTTGGAAAGTGGACATAACTGCAAGGTGCACCCAGATGAAAGCGTGTGTCAAACCTTGGTTCCTGAGGTGTAGTAAATAGTCTAATATGGACTGCATGGAAGAGAGAGAGGGAGAGATGCAAGTCTCCAGGAGATCTCGAGCTCATAGAGGACCACAAAGTAAATACAAGTCAACTATGAAACTTGCTAAATAAGCAAATATCATTCTGAGATGTATTAACAGGGAAGTTGTAAGCAAGACCCAAGAAGTAATTCTTTCACTCTACTCTGCACTGACTAGGCCTAAAATGGAGTACTGCGTCCAGTTCTGGGCACCACAATTCAGGAAATATGTGGAGAAATTGGAGAAGGTCCACACAAAGGCAACAAAAATAATTAAAGACTAGAAAACATGACCTGCGGGGGAAGACTGAGATAACTGGATTTGTTTAGTCTGGAAAAGAGAAGACAGAGGGGGCACGATAACTTTTTAAGTACTTAAAAGTATGTTAAAAGGAGGAGGGAGAAAAATTATTCTCTTTAACCTATGAGGATAATACAAGCAGCAATGGGCTTAAATTGCAC
This sequence comes from Carettochelys insculpta, assembly GCF_033958435.1. NCBI lineage: Eukaryota > Metazoa > Chordata > Testudines > Carettochelyidae > Carettochelys > Carettochelys insculpta. The sequence goes on from NC_134147.1 coordinate 50,507,600, forward strand.
CAAAAAGGAGGTTTAGGTTGGACATTAGGAAAAACTTTTTGACTGTCAGGGTGGCAGCTACACACTGGTAAATCTAACATCAGTACCAGGCAAACTAGTTGAAACTATAGTGAAGAACAGAATTGTAAGGCATGTGGATAATCATAATTTGTTGGGGGAAAAGTTAACATGGTTTCTGTAAAAGGAAATCATTCCTCACTAATCTACTTATGTTCTTTGAGGGAGTCAATAAGCATATGGATGAGGGAGACAGAGCAGATATAGAACAGTTAGATTTCCAGAAGCATTTGACAAGGTCCCTCACTAAAGGCACTTAAGTAAAGTAAGCGGTCATGGGGAAAGAGGCAAGATTCTCTCATGAACTGTTAACAGTCAAAGGCTACGTCTACACGTGAACGCTACATCGAAATAGCTTACTTTGATGAATAACGTCTACACGTCCTCCAGGGCTGCTGCCGTCGACGTTCAACGTCGAAGTTGGGCAGCACCACATCGAAGTAGGCGCTGCAGGGGAACGTCTACACGCCAAAGTAGCACACATCAAAATAAGGGTGCCAGGAACAGCTGCAGACAGGGTCACAGGGCGGACTAGCACTTCCGGGGCAACAGCTAGCCGCTCCCTTAAAGGGCCCCTCCCAGACACACGCAGCCTGCACAGCATGCTGTCTGCAGAGCCATAGGCACGCACACCTCGGGCGACACAGTCATGGACCCCCAGCAGCAGCAGCAGCAGCCACCGCCAGAGGTCCACCCAGCCGCCCCTGTAGGAGCAGTGCTCGCCCTGCTCGATGCCATTCAGGAGGCAGCTGATCACATCCTAGCCACAGAGGAGGAGCTGCCCGCAGGGGAGGAGGAAGCAAACCCAAACCCTGCAGCCCCCGCCCCCCCACCGCCCGGCCGCACATGCCGCCGGCTGTGGAGCTACCCCACGAGCACCGACTGGTGGGAGCGGCTGGTGCTCGGAGAGTGGGACGACGACCGCTGGCTCCAGAACTTTCGGATGAACCGGCAGACATTTCTGGAGCTATGCCTGCGGCTCACCCCCGCACTGAGGCACCAGGACACCGCCATGCAGTGTGCCCACAGCCTGGAGAAACAGGTTGGCATCGCTGTCTGGAAGCTGGCCACTCCAGACACCTACCGATCCGTGGGCCAGCAGTTTGGCGTCAGCAAGGCGACCATCGGGGCTGTCCTCATGGAGGTAAGAGGACCCACGGGGGAAGGGGGAGGCAGCCCTGGCAGGGGAGGGCCACACACACCCTGCACACCCCTCTTTGGTGCTCTCCCATGTGCTTCCCCTGCAGGTCGTTTGCGCCATCAACGCCCTGCTCCTCCACAGGCTCGTGCGGCTTGGGGACCCGGATGCTGCCATCGCGGGGTTTGCTACCCTGGGCTTCCCCAATTGCTTCGGGGCTCTGGATGGGACCCACATCCCCATCCATGCTCCGCAGCACAGTGGAGGACGCTACTTAAACAGGAAGGGCTACCACTCAGTGGTCCTCCAGGCCTTGGTGGACAGCCGGGGCCGCTTCCTGGACATATATGTTGGCTGGCCTGGCAGCACCCATGACGCCTGGGTATTCCGGAATTCGGGCCTGTGCCACCGGCTGGAGGCGGGGACCTACATCCCCCAGCGGGAGAGCCCTGTGGGGGACACCACCATGCCCCTCTGTGTCATCGCAGATGCGGCATACCCCCTCCGGCCCTGGCTCATGCACCCTTACACAGACCACCTGTCAGCCAGCCAGGAGCACTTCAACATGCGCCTGAACCACGCGCGCCAGGTGGTGGAGCGCACATTTGGCCGCCTCAAAGGGTGCTGGAGGTGTCTCCTAACCCGCCTTGATGCGGGCCCCACCAACATCCCCCAGATTGTGGGCGTGTGCAGCGCCCTCCACAACCTCGTCGAGAGGAAGGGGGAGGCATTCTTTCAGGGCTGGGCAGTGGAGGCTGGCAGGGCCGATGTGCAGCCACCCGCTGCCCCCAGTCGCCAGGTGGACCCTGAAGGGACCTGGGCCCGGGAGGCCCTGCGGGCCCAGTTCGACAAAGCCGCGGGGTGAACACTGGCAGGCCCCCCACCCTCCACAACACTCCCTGCCCCTATGCCCACACCACAGAGCACCCAAGAGCACCCCCCCTCACTTTTCTTGTAAATAAAAACAGACATGTTGTTCGTCAAACCAGAATATATGTTGAACTCTTATTATTATCATAAGTATTTACAGGCAAAATAAATATGAGATATATATATATATATGTATTATAAATAAGACAAGATGACAGGAAAAAAGGGGAAGACAAGGAAGGGGAGAACTATTCACATGGGGGGGCAGGTATCATAACAACATAACAGGGGTCTAATACAAACTATTTACAGAAGAGAACTGAAGGGGATATACACAAGGGGGTGGGGGGGCACATCCTGGGCCCCACACTGCCTAATGTCCAGCGCTGGGGGTGGGCGGCCATGACCCGCGCCTCAGCCTCAGCCCTGGCTGGGGCCGGGCGGACCGGGAGATATGGCTGGCGGGCGTCAGCTGGCCCCAGGTCCCCCTCGGCGGAAGGGCCCTCGGTGGCAGATGGCAGTGCGACGGCGGGTGGAGCAGTGGGTGGAGCAGGCAGGGCGGGCAGAGCGGCGGCTGGCGCGGCATGGGGGGCCAGATAGTCCGCGACATGCTCGAACATGCGCATAAAGGCCCCCATGCCTCCTGGCGCCAGGCCAGAGCCTGCTCCGGTAGGTCGAGGCTCCGCTCCTCCACCTGCAGGCGCTGCTCGGAGACCTCCAGCTGCCGACGGAGGATCGCCAGCAGCTGGCGGTCCGTCGCCATCCTGGAGTGCTGGCTTCGCCGTCGTCCCCGCCCTGGGGCCGGTACATGCTCTGCTGAGGGGCTGGCCTGGACTGGTGGCCCCGGTGGGCTCTCCGGGACCACTGACACCTCGCTGGCGCTCTCCGGTCCTTCTGATGGTGCAGCTGTGGAACACGGGGGGAAGAAGAGTGGAGACAGCCGTTAGCATGGGCCCCGAGCTGTGGCCCTTGTCCCCCCACCCCTCTGTTGCTGGTTCCCCATCCCCGTCCCCGGGAGATGCTGCTGCTGATGGGTGTACCACCCCCTCCCCCCTGGGGACCCTAGGTTCCGCTCCCCCCATCCCCAGGGATGGGGCATGGCACTGTCGTGCTGGGGGGGCAGGGGCTGATGGACTCCTGTGAGAGACATGCCACTGCTGTCCTTGGGGCCATGGTCATCTGGGCATGTGGAGGGCCCTGGTCATGTCTGTTACCTCCGCCCCTCAACCCCGGGGATGTGCACCTGGGGGGTACATACCTGATGGTCCACTCCCACGGTCGGGGGACACCCAGTGGGCAGACGCCCTGCTGGAGCTCCAGGACGGCAGGATTATTTGGAGCCCCCCCGTCGCTGGAGGAGGACTCCCCCTCCTCCTCCTCTGGCATCCCAGGGGTGGGCTCCTGGGGGGGCCCCTGGGGTGCGGGGCTTACCTCCGGGGTGGACTCTGCCTCCAGGGCCTGCTGGGGCTCGTCAGCCGAGGTATCAAGAGTGGCCGGAGGGGAGGAGGTGTGCCAGGGGCCCAGGATGTCCCTGAGCTCCCTGTAAAAGGGGCAAGTGACGGGGGCGGCCCCAGATCGGCCGGCCGCATCCCGGGCCTGGGCGTAACCCTGCCGCAGCTCCTTCACCTTACTCCTGACGTGATCAGGAGTGCGGGCAGGGTGTCCCTGGGCGGCCAGGCCCTCGGCTAGCCGAGCGAACGCATCCACGTTCCGCCTCTTGCTCCCCATTACCTGGAGCACCTCCTCCTCACTCCAGAGCCCCAGCAGGTCCCGAAGCTCGGCCTCCGTCCAGGAGGGGCCCCGCTGCTGCTTCCCAGCCTGGCTGCCGGGCTGGGAGCCCTGGCTCCCCTTGGGGGGGGTGCCCTGTGGGCGCTTGGGGGGCTGGCGGGCGGCCATTGCAGCGGTGGGGGGGGTGTGGCTGCAGAGGGGCGTGCAGGTTGGCCGCGTGGCTGGGCTGCCGCCTGCACGCTCTCTCAGCTTCCTGCAAAGGAAGGCAGGGGTTGGGGACCTTTAAGGGGCCGCTGCACGCGGTGACCATCGAGCTCAGGCGCTGGAGAGAGCATCTCTCAACCCCTCAGCTGATGGCCGCCATGGCGGACCCCGTTATTTCAATGTTGCGGGACGCGCAACGGCTACATGTTCCCTACTTCTACGTTGAACGTCGAAGTAGGGCGCTATTCCCATCTCCTGATGGGGATAGCGACTTTGACGTCTCGCTGCCTTACGTCGATGTCAACTTCGAAATAGCGCCCGCCACGTGTAGCCGTGGCGGGCGCTATTTCGAAGTTGGCACGGCTACTTCGAAGTAGCCGGCACGTGTAGACGCGGCTAAAAAGAAATGAAACAAACAGTAGGTATAAACGACAGGTTTTCAGAATCAACAGGGATTAACTGGTGGTGTCACGCAAGCATCCATAGTGGGACCTATCATATGCAACATATTCATAAATGATCTGGAGAAAGGGACAAACAATGAGGTGGCAAAATTTGCTGATGATTCTACACTGCTCAAGATAGTTAAGTCCTAAGCAGACTGTGGAAGAGCTTCAAAAGGATCTCACAAAACTAAGTGACTGGGCAACAAAATGGAAAATAAATTTTTATGTTGCTAAATGCAAAGTAATGCACATAGGAAAACAATCCTAAATATACATATAAAATGTGGGGGACTAAATCCAAGAGATCTTGGAATCATTGTGGATAGTGCTCCAAAAATATCCACTCAATGTGCAGCAGCAGTCAAAAAAAGCAAACAGAATGTTAGGAATCATTAAAAAGGGATAGAGAGTAATACAGAGGATATCTTATGGCCTCTATATAACTCCATGGTACACCCATATCTTGAATACTGCGTACAGTATAACAGGGCTTAAAAAGAGCTAGATAAATTCATGGAGATTAGGTTCATTAATGGCTATTAGCCAGGATGGGTAAGGAGTGGTGTCCTTAGCCTCTGGCAGGAGCTGGAGCTGGATGGCATGAAAGAGATCTTAACCTGTTTGGTTCACTTCCTCTGGGGCACCTGGTACTGGCCACTGTTGGCAGACAGGATACTGGGCTAGATGGACCTTTCGCCATTCTTATGTTCTTAGATGTGGTCCCCTCATCTCAAAAAAGACATACTGGCATTAGAAAAGGTTCAGAAAAGGGCAAAAAAACGATTAGGGGTCTGGAACAGCTGCCATATGAATAAAGATTAAAAAGAACGACACTTTTCAGCTCAGAAAAAGAGGAGACTAAGGGGGGATATGAAAGAGATCTGTAAACTCATGACAGGTATGGAAAAAGTGAATAAGGACAAGCTATTTACTTGTTCCCATAATGTAAGAACTATGGGGTCACCAAATGAAATGAATGAGTAGCAGCTTTAAAACTAACAAAAGGAAGCTCTTCTTCACACAGTGCATACTAGGCCTGTGGAACTCTTTTTCAGAGGATGTTGTGAAGACCAGGACTTTAAGAGTGTCCAAAAAAGAACTAGATAAATTCATGGAGGTTAGGCTATCAATGTCTATTAGCCAGGACAGGTATGAATGGTGTCCCTAGCCTCTCTTTGTCAGAGTCTGGAAATGGATGACACGAGAGGGATCACCCAATGACTACCTGTTCTGTTTACCACCTCTGGGACATCTGGCATGAGGAGGCCTGTGGAAGCACTGGATCCTCATGGATATGAATTACGGTCAATGCTTGTTGTGGTGGTGTTGTGTATATCTGAAATACAAAGAGTTGGCCTCTGAGACTGATGAACCCAAGGGCAATGGCTGGGGTGAGGAACTAATTCTGCACAGGGAGTTCGTGCCATGGAGAGGTTGCTGAGGATCTGCACCTTGAAAACCACGATAAGCTGTGCCAGCTATGGTGCAAATGTGACCAGTGCCGTGAGTTCAGTGCCATCCCCATTGACGGTGACCTGGATTGGTGTTGCATTTCCGGTGGTAGGCAAGCAGGCTGTTGCTCTCTTGATGATGTACAGTCACTCATTGGTACAGATGAGTGTCTTGGCCATGCCTACTTGAATCGATGCCAAGGGCAGTGCCGGCGCAGCACTAGTGATCATCACAGCATTGCTGGCTGGCATCTAAATGGAGCACCCTAGACTTCAGTGCCGAGAATCTCTAGGTACAAAGTCTTTTCACAGTCCTGTTTCTCTGACTGATGCCCAGGCACTCCACGCTGAACTTGTACCTGGGGCCTGATGGTCCATTGCCAAAGGACAAACTGTGGCTTCCACAAGTAACTGCTTTAGTCATGATTTGAACTCCTCAGAGGTCCTGGGTTTAAAAGCACTGCAAACATGACAGCACTTGGAATAGTGTGACTACCAGAAGCACCTGACGCATCAGTCATGTGGGTTGCTGTTGGGCATAGGCTTCTCACAAGTAGTATAAAACTTGAAGACTTGGGCTTTAGACATGCCCCAAGTTTGGGGTTAATGAGGATGTGGTCACTCTGGCCTGACACTACCTTCCTTAACTACACCCTGTCTTTGCCCCCATATTCTACATTATTATCTTTATTGAAAACTAAGGTAAATATTTATTTTTCAGCCAGATACATTATCCTTAATCTCTATTCCATTCATTTTACAGAGTGATGATTTCTTCTTGTTCTCTTTTTATTTATATGGTTAAAGAACATTCTACTATTAGTTTTAATTTCCTTTGTAAGGTCTAAATTGGCTTTACCTGAAAATCACTTTTCCCCTACACCTTCTGACCTCTTTCACTTTCTTTGATGATTGATTCCTTTTTCAACACCTTTATGGAATCTCTGTTTATTCTTACAATCACATTTTGAGGTGGTTAGTCATCAGTTAGGTCTGGCGCACTTCCATGCAAACGTATTCCTGTTGTTGGGGATGCAAGTTCCAGTTAATTTTTGCATCTTTGACTTGAAGAAATTCAAAGATTGTAAATTAAGTCCCTGACCTCTTCAGCACTGTTGTCTTCACTTATTAGTTCCCTTCTTTCCTCAAAGTCTGCCCTGTAATTGGAGACCAGCTTTTGATTATCCTTCCATTTAATCTAAATTGAACCAACTCAGGCTAAGTCAATCCAAGATTATCTTTACAACAAGCTCTTCTATAATATTAACGCTTACCACAATCAAATCTAAAATAGCATTAACTCTTGCTGGCTTTTGTTGACTATTTGGTGACAAAATCTGTCAGGTTATCCATGAATAACTTGGCTCTACCATTATTAAAAGCATTTGTTGCCCAATCTATATCTGAAAAGTGAAAGTGTCAAACAATATCAATTCCCTGTAATATTTATCTACTTACTTCAGTGTAATAAATTATTGCTAAGTCTACACTGGCACTTTAGAGCACTATAACTTTCTGGTTCAGGGGTGTGAAAACAGCCCCAACCCCAGCCCCAGCCCCAAATGCAGCAAGTTATAGCGCTGTAAAGTGCCAATGTGAAGCAGTCTGTGGTGCTTGGAGCTATGCTCTGAGCGTTGTTTGTCACTCCCCTCCTCAAGATGACTTACACAGAGTGCGCAGCTACACTTTCAGTATAAAGCACTGCCACGGAAGCACTTTAAACTATTAAGTTTAGACAAAGCCTATATTACTACAGAGTTCAAGTTACTTGGTTATACATGGTGCACTTGCAGAAACTGAACTGAACAAAACTTAATGCACAGTAAATGTTGCCCATGTAATCTTAACTCTGTCCTCTTTCACCCCTACACACCCCAATGATACACCTACCTTTACTCCACCAACAGTGACTGAAAATGTGTAAGTTCTTCACCACCTTTTCAACCCATTCACTCTCACCCACAAGGCAAATGGAAAGAAAGAGGAACAATATGGTCACCCTTACCCACTACCCTCTGCCTTACTTGAGCAATGCTTCATTGTGCACATACTCACACTGGTCCTTGGCACTTCAAGAGTCAGGAGGTACTGGATCTTGGTGAACACTGATGCTTAGACTGCTTCCCAGAAAGAATCCCATATGTGTACAATTTGAGAACCATGTGACACAGTTTTAAAACTCCCTTACACTTACAGGATACCAACTCAACCTACACTTTCACTTAACTATTGGCGTTCTCTCCTCTTCCTCCACACCATAGACATTCTGACAGACTCAGGCATTCCTTCTCCCGAGGATTTTGTCTACCAGGCACTTTATACTTCACTTACAGAGAATGTTTAACTGACCTGTTCCTGTTTTCAAAACTGGTGCTTGGCTGGGATCTGGGGAGGTACATACAATGCCTGATTCTGTTAGCACTGCTGGACTCTCGTAGTCTTCAAAGTAACACGAATAGGATTCTTCCTCATGCAAGGATGGTAAATCCAAGATAGTCAGGAAAATCTGTCAAATATTAATATAAATCTATAATTTGTCTTTTCATAATTCACACTTTTCTAGTTAACATACGTTTTGTTTTCCTAATCTCTCATTTTTAGAGCCATAAATATGTTGTTGATTCTTCCATCCACCATCTTTCGAAGATGCCTCTTGCTATTGTATCTAATCTCATTATCCATGTTTCCATTTTCAATGCCTTTTCCCATTCTTTAGTGTTCCTCCTGTAAGCAAGCACCCAATGCTGTGACCAGTTCTTTAAATCACTTGTTCTCAAACTGTGGGTCAAGACCCCAAAGAGGATTGCAACTCCATTTTAATGGTCTGCTATTAGACTTGCAGGGACCTAGGGCTGAAACTGAAGCCTCGGCCTCGCTGCCTGTGGCCAAAGCCCAAGACACAACAACCAGGGCCGAAGCCTGAAGGCTGCTTCCCTAGGTGATGGGGCTCAGGTTATGGCCTCCTGCACCTTTGACTTCAGCCTTGCCCCGGCTCCCAACCACCTGAAGCAGTGGGACCTGGGGTTTATTCCCCTTTCCCAGGCTGGTGGGGCACCAGTTAGCTTAGGTTTCCATTCTCTTTCCTGGAGTTGTGTAGTCACTTTTGTTGTCAGAAGGATGTCACAATGCAACGATATTAGAGAAAACCTGGTCTGGATGGAATCTGGGTTCCCAGCTCTTTGCACACTGACAGAATTCTCATCCACAAGACACCTCAGTGTCCCATTGGTTCTTTTGGCAGAGATCAGACACTGAGATGATTATCTGAACTTTATTTTACTACAATTTCAATAATCAGCATCATAAAGTGTTAGAAATCTATAAGCATGCTAACACTTGCCAAGCCATAGACTGACTTTGTAGTAACAGTACAAGGCAAGTAAGACATGCCACCACACACACACCATTTTTCACTCTTACAATAATAATAGAAGATTAACCCAATGTTGCTTGGGTCCTTGATTTTTGGTTTTCTTCATTTAAATCATTGCTGGGGTGGAGCTGGTGATGAGGAGCTCAGTATGAAGGCTACCCAAGGAGAGAGAACTACCCTCTACTGCAGTAGCTTGGGCCTAGATTAGAAGCATCTGTCCATAGCTGCTGCAGCTGGCACAGGTTGGGGAGGGGCACATGTTTCCCTGCAGGGGGACAGACAGACAAATTCTCTCAAATATGTAGTATATAATTGTCCCTTTCCCCACATGTTCCCCCTGCTGCCCCAATGGGGTGATAGTTGTCCAGTCCCTATCTCTATCCCCTTGCTACCCCCTGTAGCCATCATACAGTATAACTGTCCCTGCTTTCCATTTCATATTCCCTGCTGCTCCCATGTGGTCATTATAGAACACAGCCCTCCCTTTCCATGTTAACAGAAACAATCACATTCCAGGCACATCCCCTTATCCTGCTTTAAGTTCTAATAAGAGAAAATGGCATACCAAATTTGGTGGTCCTAGCTCCTACCATTTAGGAGGAGTTCTCAGGCAGACAGACAAATACATTCATAGACAGAACAACTCTCTCAGATATGCATAGACATCTAACTTGACAAAATCATGATAGAATTCATCCCCGCTAGGGCTATCATTTACATGTAAGTGCCTTTGGGTAAAGCACACAGTGGATAAACTCCAAAGCTTACTGATTTATTTGCCATTGAAGTCAATAGGCAATTTTCCTGTTTACACCAGAACAGATGGTTGCCAGCCATCAACAAACATGAAGAAAACCACCATTCTTATCGTAGGGGTATGTTTTCCAAGTACAAAATCACTGCTCACGTTTCTCTTTTCTTCTATGCTGATATTAGCTGGGTTTAATGACTGGATGGACAAACACTGTTGTGTAGAATTAAAGCTCCAGAGCCACTGCTCACTCACTATGGACCCAGAACACTCAGAGCGACGGCTGCACCTGAAGACAAATGTTTAAGGAAACTGTCAATGTGCTCTTCAAACTGAGGAGGGAATGCATTCTTTGGATACAATACTGCTGTGCGCAGGACTCTTCCCAGCAAGAGTGGTAGGGAAACCAGACACACCAACTACAGCAGTGACAAAAAGCTACAGCATGTGGCCTCAGTAGCAAACCCCCCACCCCGCTCTCCCACCCCACCACATCAATTCAAACTTGAGCATGAATGGGAATCTCGGCCAAACTGTGTACATTAGAGACAGCACAATTTCATTTCATAAATTATATTTAGTTTACAGCTGAGTAAACCTGAGAAGAACGGACTTAGAACATAACAGAGGGTTATGAACTGAATACTATGACACTGCACAGACAGAAACAGAAATAAGGATAACAAGTGGAAATAAAACCATGTCTGACGGGAACTGAAGTTCACAACATTGCTGGATCCACTAACAAGAACTGGGAAAGTGTCTAAAGGCTGAATGGGAAGAGAGGATGAGCCAGCAGCAGCAGAAAGGAGAAGGCTGTTAGTTGCATGGAACAGACTAGTTTCCTTGCTGTTGACAGCGTGAAATCCAGACTGAAATCCACCGAGGAAAATATAATGCATGGTGACAGAAGAACGCAGAACTGAGCGAAATGCAGTGACTCCAAAATCAGGGACTGGAAAGTACCAGAGAAAAAGCAGCTGTTGACTAATGGTGGCATTTCAAGGAAGTACTGTGGGGAAACACAATCAGATAATAGAAGGATGAGGCATAAAAGAAAGAATTAGTTCAGAGATGTATGTATCACATGCAGCAGCTAGAAGTATGCCAAGTAGGAGTACAACAATGTAGGTGCATGTTGCATAAGATCATATACATTTACAAATAAAAGAATTAGTATCATCACATACTGTACCTTACTGGAGTTTTCTGTAAAACTGATAGAGCTAAATAAAAAAAAATTAACTAGCCAATCTCAAAGAATCTCCTCTCTGGAGAGCCTTGTTGAAGAGGTGATCAGAGATCTTACCGTCCCTGGAGAACACACCAGCCACAGTATGGATCTTTCAGTGTCAAACATGATTCACAATCCAAGTACTGTGAACATTCTAATATGGGAACCTTTACCACCTGCCAGAGAAAGACAAATTAGTCTATTGAAATTCCAATTCAAAACCTAGCGACTCCATTCACAAGCTCTACAATTTCTTCTCTTCCTAATGAATCCCACTACTCTGATACTCATTAAACATCCTGGCAGCTACCGGTACCATCTGAAATGAAAGAAATAGAAGCTCAATGTGCAGAAGCATCTATTGACCATATCAATGGAAGAGAAGTTTGTCTCTTTGGATGGTTCTGGCTGCTACAGAAATGCTAAGGCAGAGCTAGCATACAGGTGTTGCTATTATATAAATGACCACTAGTGCAAGCTTTCACACAAGCAGAAAAATCTGATTTTGTGAAAAGATCAGATTTTAATATCACAGATGCATAACAGATTTTATCCCTTTTGTCTCACAGAAGTCACTGTAGTAGAGTTTTGCAAAGGATCCTTGATGACCTCCTGCAGTATGTGCTTCAGTTCACTTCCTAGTAAATATTATAGTGCACTGCCAGTTCTACTATAATTAAGATATAGGCCAAGTGTTTGTTCAAACCTCATTTATTCTAAATGCTCTCAAATCTACATGGCTGCTCAGATTGCCTTGAAATATGATATGATTCATGAGGCATTGGCCAGGGTGTTCCAAATTTGTAGTCATTGATGACCAAGGAGTTTCCAAAATACAATCCCATAAAAAAGTATTTTCCTAATGTTGACATAGTGTTGCCCAGACCTGGGGATCAAGCCATAGCTCTGATCTTAGTATGAGGGTCACCCCCAAAGTGTGCATAGCACCCATCACCTTTTTGGGGAAGCAAAATTCAGAATGGTATTAGCCAAAAGTTTGATTCCTAATTTAACCTCATGTCTAATGTTCACAAGCAAATCAGATTACACTGAGCATGCAAAGATAGAGAAACCAAAAGCGTTTGTAGTTTAGGAAGTATCGTGGCACTTAGATATATCATTAGGATAAACACATGACTTAGATGCTATATTGTGCCCAGCTATTGACACTTCAAATCCCTGGTTGGGCAAACATCTGGAAAAGGTCTGAGCTGGAAGTGTTGGTTGAAGGGCTACATGTTGCACAAAACGGTAGGGGAGAGGTTGAAGAAGAAACACCCCACTCTTCTCCGTTACTTAGCTCTTGAGATTTCTCTTGTTGGCTCTGTTACCAACTACATACTTAAAAGCATAACTGTTATCGCCATTCCACTATCACAGAGTGTACAGGAGAGAGAATTGTATTTAGGAATCACACAATAAATGGCGCTGAGAGACCTTCACAGTGCAATTATTCCTTGGGCAAGTCTCTTTATTTCTGAAATTTTCCTTAACCGACAAGCATTAAAGCCATGCACAGGCATGTTACCTACCTCTCATAACTGTTGTTCTTAGAGCTGTGTTGCTATGTGCATTCCATTTAGGTGTGTACGCTGATATGTGCCACAAAAGCCTAGACTGTGGAATGTGGCTATGACTTGACTTAATTGACTTAAATCCTTGTACTCCAAGTGGAGCATAGGTCATCTACAACAGGTGTTTGCAAAGTGTGTGGGGGCGGGGCGGGCACCCTCAGGGGCATGAAATTTCATAAGCGGGGGCACAGCATGATTGGCTGCTGGGTCTCAGGCTCATCCATCTCATTAAAAATGCTGAAATGACTTTGCAACCGCATATCCCTTCTGATGCTGTCCAATGCATCTCTGCCAGTCCAAGTATATGTGGCCCTGATCAGAGGAGGATATGTAATGCCTCCATCTGCCTGCATTGTTGCTGCTCTCCCTGGAGTTCCCTAAGTAGAGACATGGAGGGTGGAGGATTGGGGCTTGAAGGGCTTCCTTTGAAGGCTACGGGTATGGATGCTCAGGGACTTAAGTGTTGCCCTGGAGTCCTTGAGACTGTGGAGCCTCAAGTTTGATTGCTCTGCAAATAGGCCCACAGAGTCAAAGGGGACATTCTGTATGGTGTTCTGGACCACAGCTGGAAGAGCTGACACCTGCTCCCAGTATGGGTACCAAGCCGGAGGCCACTGGGCAGCAGCAGAGTCCTGTTCAAGGTATTGAGGTCTGACACCAGAGCGCCGTGGAAAGAGGCAGGAGAAGAACAGGAAGGCCAAGGAAGGGATGTTCCCAGGGTGGTACCAAAGAAGTGCAGCCAACTTCTGGCTTGATGAACATGGCCTCATGGAGCTGATGAAGTAAGTGAAAACAGTGAGGAGAGCGAGAATTCTGCAGGGAAGAAGGGTGCAGAGGACTGGACCAATGCAAAGGAGAATGATATTGAGCAGAATGGCACCATGGTGAGACAGGAAAAAGATTAGTTGACCAGCACCAGGACAGGGACTGGCGCTGGAAATGAGATCAGTGCTGAGGGGTATTACAGTATGGAGAATGGATCTGGTGTCGAGAACAGTACTGGCACTGAGAATGGGATCAGTGCCAAGAAGTAGAATGGCATTGACAGCGAGACTAATGTCGCAATCTGCATGGAGAAGGAGACCAGTGCCGAGACAGGGACCAGTGTCAGGACCAGCACCGAGACTTGTGTTGACAGTGAGATCTGTACAGGGAGTAGGAACACTGAGAAGTTGAGGCCTTTGTCACCACAGAGGATGGACATCAAGGCTCCAAACTGTGAGGGTCCCGATGAGAAGAGCCAGTCTGGTGAGGGGAATGGGACTGAGTCTCTGAATGAGAACGTGGTCGAGGTGCAGCCTGCACTCCAGAACCTGAAGATGAGCATTGAGGAGATGAAATTGGGAATGACAAGGCACAATGCCAAGCTTCAGAGCAGGAAGCAGTTTATGCCAAAAATCCAGAACCTGAAGAGCCCACAGCAGAAGCCTTGGACAGAAAACAGCTCAATTTTGAGCAGTATGGAGGAGGAGGCCACGAAGGCATCTGGCACCACGAGTTGAAATAGTGATCATAGAATCATAAGAATTCTAGGGCTGGAAGGGACCTCAGAAGATCATCTAGCCCAGCATCCCGCCCAAAGCAGGAGCAACCCAACTAAATCATCTCAGCCATTACTATGTCAAGCCAGGACTTAAAAAAACCTCTAGTGATGGAAATTCCTCTCTTGGTGACGCATTCCGGTGCTTCATCACCCTCCTGGTGACATAGCTTTTCCAAGGTGATGCCTTGGATGGTCATGCCAGAATTTGGGGCAGGCATGAGGAGTCAGGCAATCAGGTGATGGCAACTGTATAGGTGCAGGCAAAAGTGAAGACTTACCCCTGGCCACACTGAGGGGCAGGGGCCTCAGTGCATGACAGGGAACTAATTATTTCTGTGAGTAGCTGGGCTGCCTGTTATGTATCAAGTGTTAATGAAGGACCAGCCAGCACCTGATCACCTCTAGGAGAGTCCAAGAGGACAGGTCTCAGTGTGTGGGACGTGGGGACATTAGGATCACAGGTCCCAGAAGCATCCAGTACTTTCTGCACCAAGGAAGCTCCTGTCGACGGAGTCAGTGCCAAAGAGGCACAATGGACAGTGGAAACAGTGCCATGCTGGTAGTTTCAGGTGAGTGGAGCCCTTCCTGGGCACCAATCCCAAAGCCGAAGGTGGCATTCTGTGCACTGAAGAGGAAGGTGTGGAGCCTTGCTGTGATGGCTGAAGTGCTAACTCCATAAGGAGCTGCCAGAGGCTTGAAACCCCTTGGCGCTTGTCTCCCTGATGAGCTTCACCTAAACAACGAAGGCAGGAGTCATGAGGATTGCTCACTGGCATAGACTTTAAGCAGTTGGAGCACTGCTAAAAGCCCTGGGATATTTTCATCCCTAAGCCCCTGAAAGGGAAATGGTAGAAGAAGAAAAACCTTCCCTACCCCAGGAACAGTGAAAACTAACAGAACCAAAAACAATGGTTATTCTGAACACAGTGATTTATAACCATGTGCACAGGAAAGGCCAGGGATCTGTGGCGTAGCAACAGGTACTTGACTAAAACAATCAAATAGCCACCATGGGTGGTAAGAAGAGAACTGAGGGGTGGTGGGTCGAATGGATCATATATAGTCTTCACATAGGTGCCACCCCAGTCAGACAATCTGGCTGGGTAGTTGCTAGAGAAAGCGTTCTGAAAGCTGTCCATGCATGCACACACCCACCTAAGTCAAATAGATATGAGCAAGCACTCAAAGAAGAACTGGAGGACTCAAGTCATGTGAGCACTACCTAAGACACCAATGGCATTGCAAGATGACTACTGCGCATGCATGACTTGCATGGAAACTGCATGGTTGGTGTGTCCAAACATTGTCACTGGGATACTCCAATACATGAAGGAGAGCTTTTACAGGGGCACTCCATGAAGAATTAACACTGAGAAATGTTAAGTAATGCACATAGAAAAGAATAATCTCAACTAAAAATACAAAATGACGGGAGTCTAAATTAGCCATTACCACTCAAGAAAGAGATCTTAACAGTTACAGTGGATAGTTTCTGAAAACAATGCTCAATGTGCAGTAGTCAAAAAAGTAAACAATGTTAGGATCCATTAGGAAAGGGATAGTTAAGAAGACACAAAAGATCATAAGAAATCCATAGTGCACTCACTCCCTGAATATTGCTTACAGCTGTGTGTTTGCTACCTAGCTCAGTTATTAACTTTTTGTAACTGCTGTTCTTCAAGATGTGTTGCACGTATCCATTCCATATTAGGTGGCATGTGTGCCCTGTACGCAGCTGCCAATTTTTCCCCCCTCAAAAGCACCCATAAAGTCAGCTCCAGTGATCTCTGGGGCTCCCTATAACCCTGTCCTGCTGTGCCAGATCCTCTGGCCTCCCCCACACAAAGCACAGAGTTCAAGTAACTGCCCTCTGCAGAATGGTGCAGATGCTGAACCAGTTCAGCTCCAAGAGAGCTCAGCACCCAGGAAACCAACCCCCAAAAGGAATCAAACCACCAAACAAATCTGTGTTTCCCCATATGAAAATGTTACACAATGAAACTTCATATGGCTAGCCCTCCTAATCAATAAAAGCAATCAGGTTGGGAATCAAGCTGATACCCTACCTGAAAAAAAGAGTAAAGTTTTTGGTGGTAAGGAATTATTGGCTAGTAGAGGTTTTTAAAGTAATCCTGAACAAGAGGAAAGTGATTTGTTTAAAAAAGCAGTGGGGTCAGCTATTGTTGGTGGAAAATAGCAGTTGGTCAGCTGGGAGTGGTAAATTGTCTGTGAGAAAATCTGTTTCACATTCCAGATGTGTTTCTGAAACCAAGCTGTAAGTGCTGGGACAGAGAGAAGGTCTCTAACTGGCTGTCTGTTTTGGGCAGCAGCATACTTGTAGGGAAAGCAGGCACTTTGTCTAAGGAAGGTTCCTCTGGGCCTATGGTGGCTAGGAATAGTGCACTTGATCCAGAGTTGGGTTGGGATGAAGCTGGAGCCCAGAAAAGGAATGCTCCTGGGTTTGGGTCTCCTAGTGAGGATGATATGTTAATTCTGTTTAATCCAGTTAGTATCATAAGGGAATCCCAAAGACCAAACAGTTCTAGTGCTTGTTTTTTGCCTGATGCTGAGGTGTTGCTGGGAAAGGTTGAGAAAACTCTGTGTGGTCAGTGTACTATCCTAAACATGGCACAAGGAGAGCATAGGGAGCATGTAATTGTGCTGCCTACTGACAATGCAGATGCTTGTAGCAAAGGGGAAGAAAGTGCTTCTTTTTGTCTAGTGGATCTAGCTGTTTGCCCAAAAGGGGACTGTGTAGGAATCTGCCTGATGGGCCAAAATGGTGCTGGGTGTAGGTGAAACTCAGAAGGAATTGGTTATGGCTCAGTGAAGCAGTGCCCCTATAAAGCCAGTTAAAGATAAATTGTTGTTTGAGGGGGCTCCTAAGGAAGAGAGTCCTCAGTGTTGCTCCTGCAAGCAGTTTGTTGTAACTGAAGAGAGTGGTAGTGAGGGAAGTCAGAGAGATCATGAGAGCTGTCTGTCCGTGGAAAGCAGCAGTTTATCTGGTAAGAGGCTTGTTTCTGTTCCTAATAGCCAGGATTCTTCTGTTGAGTGTGAAGCCACTGGCTTTGCTTTGGAAAGGTCCAGAACGGACAGCTTAGAGGTTTCAGATGGATTAAAAGTTGTTCCGGGGGAGTGGAAGTTGCAAGGGAATTCGAACAGCCCTGTTATGACCAAGTTTGTGTGTGTGACCAGCTTACTGGTGGTCCAGTAAGGGTTAGACAGGGATGTCTGTCTGTGGATTAGCAATGAATGGTCCTGTGGCACCTTATAGACTAACAGAAAAGTTTTGAGCATGAGCTTTCGTGAGCACAGACTCACTTCATCAGACGCTGGTCTTGGAAATCTGCAGGGCCAGGTATAAATAAGCCAGAGAAAGGGTGGGGATAACAAGGTTAGCTCAGTCAGCAAGGGTGAAGCTTACTACCAGCAGTTGATCTGGAGGTGTGAACACCAAGGGAAGGGAAGCTGCTTCTGTATTTAGCCAGCCATTCGCAGTCTTTGTTTAAGCCAGAGCTGAGGGCGTCAAATTTGCAGATGAATTGTAGCTCAGAAATTTCTCTTTGGAGTCTGGTCCTGAAATTTCTTTGCTGTAGCATAGCTACTTTTAAGTCTGCTACTGTGTGGTCTGGGAGACTGAAGTGCTCTCCTACGGGTTTTTGTATATTGCCATTTCTGATATCTGATTTGTGCGCGTTTATTCTTTTACGTAGAGACTGTCCAGTTTGTCCAATGTATATAGCAGAGGGCATTGCTGGCACATTATGGCATAAATTATATTGGTAGATGTGCAGCTGAATGAACCCACGATGTTGTGGCTGATCTGGTTAGGTCCTGTAATGATGTTGCTGGTGTAGATATGTGGGCAGAGCTGGCAACGAGGTTTGTTGCATGGATGGGTCCCTGACTTAGAGTGACTGTGGTCCGGTGTATAGTTGCTGGTTAGGATTTGCTTCAGGTTGGCAGGTTGTCTGTGGGCAAGGACTGGTCTGCCTCCCAAGGCCTGTGAAAGTGGGGGATCATTGTCCAGGATGGGTTGTAAGTCCCTGATGATGCGCTGTAGAGGTTTTAGCTGAGGACTGTAGGTGATGGCTAGTGGTGTTCTGCTGGTTTCTCTCTTGGGCTTGTCCTGTCGTAAGAGGCTTCGTGGCACACGTCTGGCTCTGTTGATCTGTTTTTTCACTTCCTCAGGTGGGTATTGCAGTTTCAAGAATGCTTGGTAGAGATCCTGTAGGTGTTTGTCTCTGTCGGAGGGGTTGGAGCAAATGCGCTTATATCTTAGTGCTTGGCTGTAGACAATGGATCGTGTGGTGTGTCTGGGATGGAAGCTGGAGGCATGAAGATAGGCGTAGCGGTCAGTAGGTTTACGGTACAGGGTGGTATTGAGGTGGCCATTGTGTATTCGCATCGTGGTGTCCAGGAAGTGGATCTCCTGTGTGGACTGTTCTAGGCTGAGGTTGATGTTGGGGTGAAAGTTGTTGAAGTCCCAGTGGAATTCCTCCAGAGTCTCCTTCCCATGGGTTCAGATGATGAAGATGTCATCAATGTAGCATAACTAGAGACGGGGTGTTAGTGGACGAGAGCTAAGGAAGTGCTGTTCCAGGTCAGCCGTGAAAATATTGGCATACTGAGGGGCCATGCGGGTACCCATAGTTGTGCCGCTGATTTGAAGGTATATATCATCGCCAAATCTGAAATAGTTGTGTGTGAGGATGGAAGCCTACCTTTGCCATCTCAGACTCAAAGAATACTTTCAACACAACACTGATCAGCACACCGTCACACAGACACCCTCCCAGCAGCACAAGAAGAATAGCTCCACGTGGACTCCTCCTCAGGGTAGAAATAACAGTCTGGACCTATATATAGAATGCTTTCGCCGACGCGCACAGGCAGCAATTGTGGAGAGACAGCATCGTTTGCCTCACAACCTCAGTCATGTGGAACGCAATGCCATCCACAGCTTCGGAAACAACCCTGACATTATAATCAAAGAGGCAGATAAAGGAGGAGCTAGTGTCATCATGAACAGGTCTGACTACCAGAAGGAGGCTTCCAGAAAACTCTCCAATACCAAATTTTACAGGCTACTTTCCTCAGATCCCACCGAGGAATACACTAAGAAACTACACCATCTGCTCAGGACACTTCCTACACAAGCACAAGAACAGATTTATACCAACACAGCTCTAGAGCCCCGTCTGGGGCTATTCTACTTATTACCCAAGATCCACAAACCTGGAAATCCTGGATGCCCCATCATCTCGGGCATTGGCGCACTCACTGAAGGACTGTCTGGTTATGTGGACTCTGTCCTCCGACCCTATGCCACCAGCACTCCCAGCTATCTCCGAGACACCACTGACTTCCTGAGAAAACTGCAAGACATTGATGACCTACCAGAAAACACTATCCTAGCCACCATGGATGTAGAGGCTCTCTATACTAACATCCCACACAAAGATGGAATAAATGCTGTCCGGAACAGTATCCCTGATGATGCTACAGCACATCTGATGGCTGAGCTCTGTAACTTTATCCTCACACACAACTATTTCAGATTTGGCGACGATATATACCTTCAAATCAGCGGCACAGCTATAGGTACCCACATGGCCCCTCAATATGCCAATATTTTCATGGCTGACCTGGAACAGCGCTTCCTTAGCTCTCGTCCACTAACACCCAGTCTCTACTTATGCTACATTGAACCCTTGCTCTGGCTTATTTATACCTGGCCCTGCAGATTTCCAAGACCAGCATCTGATGAAGTGAGTCTGTGCTCATGAAAGCTCATGCTCAAAACTTTTCTGTTAGTCTATAAGGTGCCATAGGACCCTTCGTTGCTGTTACAGATCCAGACTAACATGGCTACCCCTCCGATACTTGTCTGTGGATTGCGTGTCTCAGCCTCAGAAAACAGCTTTGGGAACGGTAGCAGTGAATGAGCTCAGACAGGGGCAGGTTGATGTCTGTGTAGATGCGAATTGCCAGAATGATAGGGTGAGGAGATCCTTCCTGGCAATCAGCAATTGCATAGCCATTGTTGGAAGAGAAAACACACCAAGACAGCAAAAGAATTGTGCAGAGGGATGTCACAGCCATTTGAGTCTAGCATGCCAGAATTCCAAAGGGGTTGAGACAAAAAGATGGCCTTGCCGAAAGAGCTGTATAAGTACATTTGCAACGTATTTGCTCTTGCTACTGATGTTAACCGTTGTAACTAATGTGTTGCTGTTATCAAAGGCTGTAAGCATGTACTGTACCATGTACTTGATGTCTTGAAAAAACCCCGTACATGTTAACTTGGGTGCATAAGCACAGATGGTATGTTGAAAGACTTTGTAATTCTAAAATTTTACAGTTGTTGCCTGTAATTAGTCTAGTAACTTCTCACATGAGAAGGAACATTCCAAACCGACAGTGTGGTATGGAAGAGGAAACTGAGGCACACAACCATTTTGCTTGTATGACTAAAGGACATGGATCATACACTGCGGAAGACATTGATATCTATATTTAATGGGTAATTACAGAATTCCAATCATTTGCCAGAGCCTGCATGGATAAATTCTCTATGTTGTGTAGTTCGCGGTGTAAGAAACTAAGATGTGAAAGCCATACTGCAAAAGCAGATCCAATCCACTATTGGTCTGACTAAGCACTGCTTAGGCTTTGTATAAAGATACACTAATATTGTTACTGCCATGATGCATAATGGTAGTCCATTGAGCCGATGATGACAAATCTGTGCAGATCATCTGTTATTGGTCTAATGGTGTGCCCTCTGGTGACTGTATAAGCCAATTCTAGAGGTGCACATTTTGCCGCAGATGGTGCATGGGAAGTTTGCAGTCTGTGGGTTGTGCATTGCTGATGCTCTGTGACGTCATTCGCGTGCCTCTTGTAGACGCTGGCAGCGGTCTTCCTCAAAGGCAATTCAGGTATTTCTGACGGTTGCACGCCACTGCATTCTGTCACTGGCAGATTCCTCAAGGTCCCTAGGTTTGATACTGCTGTACTGCAGATTGGTTTTGATGGTATCCTTGTAGCGTTTCCGTGGACGACCTATACGCCAGATGCCCTGGGAGAGTTCACCATACAGAAGCTGGCAAGGGATTCTGTTGGCATCCATGCAGCTGAAATGACTGGTCCAACGTAGTTTGACTTCATACTCATTTCGATGCTTGTCATCTGGGCTCTCTTGAGGACCTCAAGATTGGGCACTTTGTCTTGCCAGCGGATCTTCATGATGTTACAGAGGCAGCGCATGTGGAATGCTTCAAGCTGCTTGATGTGACGCCTATATAGTGTCTATGTTTCGCACCCGTACAAAAGAGATGAGAGAACAACAGCTCTGTACACAAGCAGTTTTGTTGACATCCAGATGTTATGGTGGTTTAGAACTGCCATGATGATGCTTGTTTTAAACAAACAAGGTTTTCATATACCATTCTAATTAAACATTGATACTTGTAATATTGGATTAGACTTTGTAGCAACCCAGAGCCAAGCATGGGAAGGACCTGAGATGCACTCAGAGAGGTCACTGGCACCCCTTCCTGCATCAATTTTGCATGGGGGGTGTAATGTTACTAGATTTTTATAATGAGTATAAATGCATTTCTGTAACCACTGCAGTAAGTTTGCACCAAGTCTTGTGCCAAGTGGGTCAAGTGAGGTGTCTAATGAAAGCTGGTAACTCAATGAATATGCTTATGTTATTTGTATATCTGTACCATCTTTGTATGTAAAGTTATAGATATTGGCTCTAAACCTGTATTAGAAATATTTTTAGAGCTAAGGATTCACAATGGAAGGTGTGAGCACCTCCTCTGTCAGGTGACATGGGCTGAAAAAGGGACCAGATACTCAGACGTGGACTGAGGCTGGCTAACTCAGCGGACCAATGGCAAAATGGCACAACAGGCCACCCGATTAGGTGATCCTACATTGCCCATGAGAAGAAGAAAGGGGTTTTCCCACAACATTGCAAGTCTGGCAGTGACCATCTTATCCTTAAGTCCTCATGAACTAAGCTTGTGTGGACTGGGGGTCTGTCCCTCGCAGGACGTATTTCAGAGACTCTCAAGAACAGCAGCTTGTACCATTGCTGTGGCCTGCATCGATAGTTTTAATTGATATATGTAATTTACCACTTCAACAATTTTTCTCTCTCACCCTATTTTCTTCTTTATTAATAAATTCTTAGATTTTAGATTCTAAAAGATTGGCACAGTGTGCTCAGGTGGGTAAGATCTAAGTACAGGCAAATCGTGGTTATCCAATCCCCAATTAACCAACACTCTGTTTTATCGATCACCACCTGAGGTGGTGTGGGATGAAATGGAATGTTTGATAACTGTGAGTTTGGACAATCTCCCCCAGCACAGTGCAGATGGCAGCATGGCTTGGACAGCCAGCACCCTCACAGGGGCCAGCAGTGCCTCCCTGCCCGGGCCAGGGGTGGCTGCTGGCCCAAGGAGCTAGCCAGGGGAGATGGTGCACCAGGGCAGCCAGCAGCCCGCTGGGGCTTTTGCCCTGGAGCCCATGGTGGCTGCCTGCCTAGGAAGCCAGCTCCGGGGAGCTGGCCAAAGGCAGGCAGCAGCCCACCCCTGGCCAACCAGGGCTCCCCTCCATGGGTGCAGGTGGTAACACTGTGCCCCATGGCCAGCTGTGGCTCCGTGCCTTGGGCCTGGTGGTGGCTCCATGCTCCAGGGCTGCTCATGGGGCTGCTCTCCAGCTGCTGGGGCTCCGTCCCCAGGGGCCTGCAGTGGCTGACTGCTGGGGAGCTGGCTCCAGGGATCCAGCCTAGGGCTCTGCATCTCAGGGCCAGCAGACGCTGCCCACCTGGGATGACTGGGGCTCCATGCCCCAGCCTGCAGGGCTCTTCTCCCCAGGGCTGGCTATGGCTCCAGCCTGGGACCAGCTGGGTGGGCCTCTGTTCCCTGGGACTGGTGGGGGATTCCGGCCCAGTGAATCAGCCCCATAGAGCTGCTCTGTGGCAGCTGGCATCGCACAGCCTGGCTCAGGGAGTCAGCCAACATAATTTCAAAGGGGGCCAAGGCAGCCCCCCCGCCACTTATACAACATTTTTGGGTATTTGACCATTGGTAGGTCTGGATTATGTCAGATAACTGGGGTTTTACTGTATATATTGACCTGGGAATGTGGCTAGACCCTTTGGGGCCTTCAAGAATCTGTGTGGATTTGGCGAAATAGGTTTTCATAACCTGTCACCTGAGTAAGGAGGGTTACTAGTTTGGGCATTAGGAGCAGCTGGAGAATACGTGGGTTTTCTTGTGTAGCTTCTGGGTGGCAAGAGGGGCAGGCAGAGGAACTTTTGTGGCTGGCTTGGTTCACATAATTTAGGAGATCCCAGTATGGGCTGTAAGTAGACTGGTTTTAAGCAATTTGCCCAGAGAAGGTTCTCTCAGCTTGGCCTAGAAACTCCCCTAACTATTACAGCTTGATAATAAACAAAAGAGTTTTTATTAAATATAAAAAGTAAGATCTAAGTGATTGCAAGTGAAAACAGCCAGATCAAAGTAAATTGACAAATTAAAATGAACAAAAATGCTTACCTAATTCTAATCCACTAAGAACCTTGTTACATGCAAATGTTTACCATAAGTACCTGTTCTTAGCTCAGGTAAAAGACCTCTGACTTGGATCTATAGCTTCTTCACAGTTCTTTGTCTCTTCTTAGGGTATGCCAAGTGGTTTCAAAGCCAACTAAAGACAAAGGCTGATTGGTTCTCATTTCTTAAGCAGACTTTCCCTCAGGATAGGAAACTTTTGTTTTGACTCTCCCATCAGGTGCAAGATGGATTCTAATACGAGGCGGCAATATGGTCCTTCTAGGACCAGTCACAGTTTGTGCTTTCAGGACAAACACAACAATACACAACATAAGTAGGTGATTCGAGTACTGAATCATTAAATACTTGAAATGTCACTAATGGGCCTCATTAACACATTTAACACTGTAAACAGATTCACACTTCATATTTTTAACTTCAATGAAAAAACTACACTAGTACATAAGCAGGATATACATATTCAGCACTCTAAAATTGGTGTTACGTGACCTGTTTTGCGTAAAGCATCTTCAAGTTATGCATATTCATAAGCCAATTCTCATAAGGCCTGGAGAAAGGGGGAGGGGTGTCATCATGGAATAGATATGTGCAACACATCTCAAAGAATAGTTACAAAATGGTTGACCATCTTTTCTTCGAGGAGCTTGCACAAGAACATTCCATGGTAGGTGACTCAAAAGCAGTACATGAGGTGAGTGAGTATGGGACACCTGAATACAGGACACTTGGTATAATACTCATATTTAAGTGAGTTCAATGGCCAACAATCAGAACTATGCAATATAAATGTTCAAGTTAACATCAAGTTGACTGAGCCCTTGTTGAAAAGAAAAACTGTATAACTAGAGTTGTTTACATTCTTATTTTTTAAGTTTTGCCCAGGGAGAGGTGACACACAACATTCTCATACATCTCACACACACGAAAGGATGTGAGTGACAGACTAGACCCAAACCAACCTACCCAGTGAGCTCTACCCTCCTTAGAATCACAGAACACTAGAACTGGAAGGGACCTTGAGAGGTGTTTGAGTCTAGTCCCCTGCGGCACCGCAGGACCAGGCAGTGTCTTCTAGACCATCCTTGATAGATGTCTGTCTAACCTGCTCTTAAATATCTCAAGTGATGGAGATTCCACAGCCTCCCTAGGTAATTTATTCCAGTGTTCAACCACCCTGACAGTTAGAAAATTTTTCCAGATGTCCAACCTGAACTTCCCTTACTGCAGTTAAAGCTCATTGCTTCTTGTCCTATCCTCAGAGGCCAAGGAGAACAACTTTTCTCTCTCCTCCTTGTAACCCTCTTTTAGGTACTTGAAAACCACTATCATGCCCCCTCTAAGTCTTCTCTTTCCCAAACTAAACAAGCCCAGTTCTTTCAGTCTTCCCTCATAGCTCATATTCTGTTGACCTTTAATCATTCTTATTGCTCCTCTCTGGACCTTCTCCAATAACTTCACATCTTTCTTGAAATGTGGTGCCCAGAACTGGACACAATACTCCAATCTGAGGCCCAATCAGCGCTGAGTAGAGTGGAAGAATGGTGTCTCGTGCCTTGTTCTCAACACACCTGTTAATGCATCCCAGAATTGTGTTTGCTTTTTTTGCAACAGCATCACAATGTTGACTCATATTTATCTTGTGGTTTACTATGACTCCTAAACCCCCTTCCACAGTACTGCTTCCTAGACAGTAACTTCCCAATTTGTACATATGAAGCGGATTGCTCCTTCCTAAGAGGAGTACTTTGCATTTATCCTCATTAAACTTTATCCTATTTACCTCAGACCATTTCTTCAATTTGTCCAGATCATTTTGAATTATGACCCTATCCTTCAAAGCAGTTGCAATCCCTCCCAGTTTGGTATCATCTGCAAACAGTAAGCATACTCTCTATGTCAATATCTACATTGTTGATGAAGATACTGAATAGAACCAGCCCCCAGAACAGACCCCTCCAGAACCCCACTTGTTATTAATGGTTCACAGTCATGCTGGAAGGACATAACTACTCTCTGAGAATGGCTGTCCTGCCCATTATGCACCCACCTGATAGTAGCCTGTTTTAAGTTGTATTTGCCCAGTTTATTGATAAGAAGATCATGTGAGACTGTATCAAATGCCTTCCTAAGGTCTAGGTATATCACATCTACTGCTTCTCCCTTATCCACAAGACTTGTTATCCTGTCAAAGAAAGCCATCAGATTGGTCTGGCATGATTTGTTCTTCACAAATCCATGCTGGCTATCACCTTATTTTCTTCCAGATGTTTGCAGATGAACTCCTTAATTACTTGCTCCATTATCTTTCCTGGTACAGAAGTTAACTTGATGTACAACTTGATGTTATCAAGTTGTACACCCACACCAAAATGCAAGTCTACAGAGCCTGCATCCTCAGCACCCTCCTATATGGTAGCGAGTCTTGGACCCTGTACGCCCGCCAGGAAAAGAGGCTGAATGTCTTCCACTTGCACTGCCTCAGGCACATCCTTGGAATATCATGGAAGGACAGAGTGTCCAACTCCGCCGTCCTTGAGCAAGCTAGAATCCCAACCATGCACACCCTCCTCAGGCAGTGGCGGCTCCGCTGGCTTGGCCACGTCCACAGGATGAATGATGGAAGGATCCCAAAAGACATCCTGTATGGCAAGCTAGCCTCTGGCAAAAGACCTCCCAGACGCCCCCAATTGCACTACAAAGATGTTTGCAAGAGGGACCTCAGGGAGACAGACATCGAGCCGGACAGCTGGGAGGAGCTGGCAGATGATTGCAGCAGAGGGAGGCAGGAACTACACAAGGGCCTTCAGAAGGGTGAGATGAGGATCAGACAGCTAGCAGAGGAGAAGCGAGCCCACAGAAAGCACAGTAAGGACCTACCAGACACCCATTACACATGCAACAGATGCAGCAAGGACTGTCACTCTCATGTGGGCCTTCACAGTCACAGTCGACACTGCAAATGATGATCCCAAATGGAACTACGAAGGGCGCGATCCATAGTCTACATAGACTGAACGATGCCCACTACTACAGAAGTTAAACTGACTGGTCTGTAGTTTCCTGGGTTGTTCTTTTTTCCCTTTTTATAGATGGGCACTGTATTTACCCTTTTCCAGTCTTCTGGAATCTCTTCTGACTTCCAGGACTTTTCAGAGCCAAAGACTCCACTACTTCCTCTATCAGCTCCTTGGCTACGTCTATGCTACCACCTTCCTTCGAAGGAAGGATGGTAATTAGGGTGTTGGGAGTTTATGAAGTGCTGCGGTGCACAGGCAGCACTTCATTAAGCAAATTCCCCGCCCCCCCAGCCGCGGCAACTCCGAAGTTTTAAACTTCAAAGTACCGGCACACGTCTAGCCGCGGCGCACCCGCCAGTACTTCAAAGTGTTGAGGCAACTTCGAAGTCCCCTTATTCCTCAAAATTTTCAGGAGCAAGGGCACTTCAACCGTCCCCCCCAATGAGCCCCCCCATGCCCATAGCATGGGACCACTGGGGCTTGCTGTTGTGGAGGGGGGTCCCCCCGGGGGCTAATATAGTTGAGGGATCTATTTCAGCAGACCCAGACCACAGCACCTCTTCATAACCCACCAAAACTATTTTCAGAAGCTTGATGTCCATTGCAGACGTCTGCTGGTTTCATATTTCAGTTATAAAATCTTTTTGCTAATATCTGTGATCTATCTTCATGCTTTGACTCCTCAGAAACATGGGTGGGAGGGGCTAATTAAGATTCCTGTCTGCATTGTAAGTTGAGTGCGTGATATTTCACTGCCATAACCCGTGCTGGCAATATCTATATAATGAAGGGGAAAGCCAAAAATTCTTTTTTTGTAGACTTTTCTAACTTTAGAACGCAGTTCGGGCCCCTGTATTATTGTCAGGGATCACATGCAATGATGGGAGGTGGGACACTCAGTGGATGGCCAGGTGAGAACACAGTGATTGCACAGAAGCCTTATAGTGCACCGGGAAGCCAAAGACTCTCCCCATCAGCAAGTCTCTTTTCTGAAAAACTTTCCTATCTTCTCTTTCTTCATGCTTTTCGGGGGTCCCTGTATTATTTTCAATTAAGTCAAAAATCTTTTTTCCTAGACTTTTCTATCCTCTTTCTTGGAGAATACAGTCAGGGTCCCTGTATTATTTTCAGGGATTGGCATATTTTCAGGGATTGGATACAATCACAGGAGGAAGGACACTCAGTGGATGGCCAGTTGAGAATTTGGCTACAGAAGAAAGACATTTCTGTAAACTTTTTTGCCGTCTGTGTGGATGCCCTACTTTTCCTTTCTTTCAATGAGAAAAAGGATGTTTGCTTAGCAGGGAGGAGAATGAGGAAAATACAATGTGGGAATATGATGTTAAAGACCAGCGAGCATACCCAGAATGCTACAGGGATGAGGAAACTGGGGAATAGGTTCCCACACTGCACTACTGCAACAGTTGATGTTTGCCATTTTAAGTGTGGCAGCAATGAGTCAGCTTTGTGAGGAGCACGTGAAAGGTGAGGATGGTCAAATTGGAACTTATAAATTCCAGAATTACAAAATTGATATTAATAAATTAGAATTTATCTCGTAATGTAGACGTAGCCTAACTCAAGAAACCAGACTCCTCCTAAAACAAACCATGTTCATATGGATTTTTCATCCAACAGGTATCACTGTCCTGCCATTCCAAGCTCCTCAAAAATTACTCTAGCCTAAGGAATGCATGGGGGAGGGCACATGGCATGGCTGTAGCAGATGCTCACTGTGGTTTCTCATTTAGTTTTCATTCCTTGTATCTTTATCCCTCATCTGATTAGACTGAGCCTCTCGCTTCTGAAGATAAGTTTGACACAAAGATTTACTTTCCCTCCTACTTGGATTACAACTAATACTGCTGTGGGAATCATTTTCAGGTTCCTGTTTTTGGTACCAACTCTTCTTGCTTACTCCCCCACAACTTCTTAAAGGTGGCCGTAGAGAGTTTTGTGCATCATGTCTCCTAATTATTGTCCTTCTATTTCACAACAGCCCCATCTTCTATTTCACTGCTGAAAACTGAAAATATACAGGTTAAATAAAAATGCCCCTCTCTCTCTTTTCCACCTTTTTTAATGTCCATCCAACAAGCCTATCAGTTTTGAACCACAAGATTGATTGGTTTTTGCTAAGTGGAATGTAACATGGTCGATCTCAACCAGTGGTATGAGCTCCCCTTGGCATACAGAGAGGTATTCCAGAGGTACATCATTTAACCTAGATATCGTCTAGTTTTACTACAGGCTACATAAAAAACACTAGCAAAGTCAGTACAAACTAAATTTCTTATATTAACTTGTTTATACTACTATATACCCACTTAAATGCAAGTATTACATATTCTAATGATTTATTTTACAATTATATGGTAAAAATGAGAAAGTAAGCAATTTTCAGGAACAACGTGGACAAGTGGGATCCAGTGGATATAGTGTACTTAGAGTTCCAAAAAGCCTTTGACAAGGTCCCTCACCAAAGGCTCTTAAGCACGATAATCTGTCATGGTATAAGAGATAAAGTCCTCTAATAGCTTGATAACTGGAAAAAAGACAGGAAATGAAGGGTAGGGAATAGGTAGTCAGTTTTCAGAATGAAGAGAGGTAACTAATGTTGTCTCAAAGGGTCTGTATTGGGACCAATGCTATTTAACATATTTATAAACGACCTGGAAAAAGTAATAAACAATGAGGTGACAAAATTTGCAGATGATACTACACTGCTCAAGATTGTTAAGACCAAAACAGACTGAGAAGAATTCCAAAATGATCTCACAAAACTAGGTGACTGGGCAACAAAAAGGGAAATGAATTCTAATGTTGATAAATACATAGTAATGCACGTTGAAAAAATAATCCCAGTTACATATACAAAATCATGGGGGATAATTTAGCTATTACCACTCGAGAGAGATCTTGGGAGTCACTCAAAAACAACAAGAGTTCTGTGGCTTCTTATAGACTAACAGATATTTTGGAGCACAAGCTTCCATGGGCAAAGACCTGCTTCATCAGATGCCTGAGTGGGGGCTCCAAAGGATGCTGTGAAGACCAGGACTTTAACTGGGTTCAAAAAAGGTACTGCAGGGTTCCCCTCATATTTCACAGCCACAGCATGAGGCTGACTACAGACATTACTTCACCTCAGGCTCCACTACTTGCCCTGTGGGCCTCCAAATGCTTTCATTCCTTTGCAGTAGGGATTTCATTGCTCTTACCATTGACTGGGTCATGACGTACAGGTGCTGCTGCGACTGATCAAATAGCAGGTCTCCACTCACCATGCTGTTCAAGTGGATGACTAGAGAAGCATATGTATTAGCATCTCCCATTGCTCCTAAGTATACCTGTAAGAGAGAATCACAGTCTGCAGGCAGGCAAAGGAAAGAGGGCTGGGGTGGCTAGACAGGTTTGTCTAGCAGCTGCTGTTCATCTAATTGCCATGGCACATCTTGTCACAACTAAACTGTAATCACTTTGGTGCAGGAACAATCTCTTTACTCAGTGCCTGCACAAAGTATTATGAGATTGGGACCATCTCTTTCAGCTATGAAAATTTGTGCTTTGTCTGTAGACACTGCAACATGCTGTTCCTGGAGCAAAGGTGAAAATAAGACATTATGCCCCAGTGCCGTGCACCAGGATCCAGTGATTGGCACTGTGGCACATCACTCCATGCCTCAGCTCTTCCTGTACAAAGGAGAATGTGTCTTATTTCTGGGGATTTGTGTGCAACAATTTAATGCCTCCAAGTCTCTAACAGCATAGTCAGGAGTATCTGAACCCCTAGACAGAGATATACCGCAGTAACTGTGGCCAGTGAAGGCATCTGAATAGTTGTCCTATTGGCGTAACAGAGAGGGAACTGCCAGCAGAGTGCTGTCCACGAGAAGCCTCCATTTAGAATTTATTCCCAAGGCTGATCTCAGATTGTACTAACCTGTCAGTGACCTGACCCAGCTACAAGGCCTCATTTATGTACTCAAAGACAGTTGTGATCAGCACTCCCTATAAGCTGAGCACTTGTGCAGCTGCTCAGGAGAGATTCAGATGCTGCATGGCTGATTATCAGAGCGCCCACAGCTAGGTTTTGTTTCTACTAGCACTGCACATTTCCACAAACATGGAGCATTCCAGAGATGGGTCTGCCACTGCAGGAGGGTGCCAACCAAGGCAGAGGGATGTTTAGGGTTCATACCTTTGGTCTTCCATGCTGAGTCTTTAGTGTGCAGTTGCTCCAGGGCCACTGGTTAGAGGGAGTTTTCGTATAAGTATATTCTGAGCTTGTTGGCTCAGTTCTTTCTAGCCCTTGCCGGAAGGCAGGAGCAGTGGGCGCAGGACTTAGTTTGGTGTCCTTCCCCTAATATTTAATGCAGGAAGCATGGTCATCGGAGGCTACCATGGCTTCCCTGCACATGGTGCACCGCTTAAAGCCCAGAGAACCCAGCATGACAGTGACACAGCTAAAATTCTAATGCTACTAAAACTGTTGGTGGCTTTTCCTTGTTTTGTTTTTAATCTAATGTTGAATTCTAATGGGGAGAGTAACTTGGACAGGAAGGCTACAGTAACTAACTAACTAACTTTCTAACTTGGTTGTTTTTCAGACAGGACGAAGCTCCATCTGCAGTGAAGGATGGTAGAGAAGGAACTGAGGGGGTCCAGCACCATGCATGTGCCAGATAGCACATGAAGGCACTGCTGTGTATGCATGGCATGGAAAACCACGGCTGTAGAAGAATCTCTGACTGACGGTGCGAGGACGCACCAATACCCAGAGTGGAGCACCCACGGGGACACTACTCAAAGAAAAAGTTACAGATTCTGTGACTTTCTGTGATCCCCATGACTTATGCAGCAGCTATTGTGACCCAGGAACAGCCAAACTGCCTACTGCTAGAACAGCTCTATAGCCAGCTGTACCAGCTGCTGCTGAGGCAGTTCCAGGTGGCTAGCCCTAGGGACTGCCCGAGCAGCAGTCATGCAGCTGGTCCTGAAGGTGAACAGAACAGCATTCCCAGGGACGGCCAGAGCAATACTGTATTGGTGGCCCTGGGGTGACTGGAGAAGCCACTGTTTGGCAGTTCCTAGCAGGTGGTGCCATTGGCCCCCAGATGCACCTAACACCCCGTTGCCCCCAGTCTACCACAACTATTGAGCAGCAGCCCCACAGCTAAAATTTAGTCAGGGGTATTCATAGTACAAGTTATGAACAGTGAAGTCATGAATTTCTTCTTATTTCCCATGACCTGTCCATGTATTTTACTAAAAATATCCATCACTAAATTGTAGCCTTACTTATTCTTAATTGAGAGCATGCTGAGTTTGACATTGAATTGTCAGGTGGCTCTGCTATCCAGCAGACTTCTCCGGAACAATGAAAGGATAAGACAGAATTTGACGAGAGTGACTAAATAGCTCTACCGTGGAAATTATGATTCTCTGCAATCTTTTCCAAATCCAGTAAAATAAATCAGCATTAACATCCCCACTTTGCAGAGGAAGAAATCAAGCAAAAAAGTGAACTGATATGTCACCTATGGAGTCAATAGAAAATCTGAAAACCAAAGCTAGATCCCAGCTCCTAGATGTGTACCAGAAATGCATCCTTCCTTCCAAAGACAAAGTGGAACAATGGGAACACCGAAGGGCAGTGTTCCAGTCCTGTCAGAGTGCTCTGGAATACCATTCCAGTATTATTTTGTGGAATGGGAACAATGTCCTGTTACTTCTGTTAATTCTAATCACTTCACAGCTTCTGCTCGGGGCCAAATGGGGCTCCATTTCCAGTACTGGTGAAGAGCTCCAGTCTTGGATCAGAGGGTTCCTTCCTGGCCTTGGATGCCAAAGGCCCCCACTGGGCCCTGGCAGGAGGCATTTGGCGGTAGGTCAGCACAAAAGGAACCTGGCATGCTATAGCTGAACAGGACAAGGGAGCGCTGGGAACAGATCGACTGAGAGCCTGGGACAGAAGTGCAGCTGGGCAATGTTGGGAGCTAGATACAGAAGCCATTCAGCCAGCACAACCCCAAGGTAGGCAAACATAAGGGGAAGGTAGGCAAGGGACAGACTCTACAGGCAGTCATTCCGGCTCCTCAGGATTTCTCCCAATCATCCTGTTACCTCCCTCCAATCACCTCTAGCTCCCTTTGCTTTCCTGTGTACCCTCAGAGGACATCACGCTGCCCTGCCCCCAGCATGTAACTCAACTCCCACCATTTACCACCTCTGGGGTTCTGATACAGGTTGAACCTCTCTAATCTGGCATTCTCATCCAGCAACATCTGTAATCTAGCATAATTTTAGTTAGCCAGATGACCGCTTACAATGGGTGTGGCCAAGTTTCCTATGGTCCCATAAAGTTTGTTTCCAGCCACCAGTCCTGGCTTTCAGTGTTCTGCATGGTTATTTAGCTGTAACTTACCCTTCAATGTCTTCTAAGAGCCCAGTAAGTTGTAGAAGTGTTGGTAATGCTACTAGACATCATGGACAACCTGTGGTCCGGCAAATTCTCTTGTCTGGCACCGGTCACATCCCCAGGGTGCCAGACTACAGAGGTTCAATCTGTACCTCTGTTTTTGGACTCCAGCACATAACACGAGCACATCAATCTTCCCCACTTCACACCTGACTCTCACGAGTATTGCCATTTTTTGTGCTGCTTGTCCAA
The DNA here is from genome assembly GCF_033958435.1 of Carettochelys insculpta. Taxonomy (NCBI): domain Eukaryota; kingdom Metazoa; phylum Chordata; order Testudines; family Carettochelyidae; genus Carettochelys; species Carettochelys insculpta. The sequence goes on from NC_134147.1 coordinate 50,541,261, forward strand.
GCAAACGCCTACCTTGTGCAGTTGACCTCTGTTGTCCCCCAGAAAAGCAATGGTGTGGCCATCTTCCACATGAACAGCTACAGCAGTCAGATGGGCTTCTGGCTTCTCCAGGATGGGGGCCATTTCAAGAGGCACCCGACTGGCCATGGGACTGGGGGTGTGATCTGAGCCGCATGGATAGGCATCCAAAGTATCCTTTGTGGGGGAGAAAAGAAGAAAGGAGAGACCATTCCAAAAGGGAAACCAGGCTCTTTTAATATCTATTGCTCTTTTACCCTCCTTTTCCCCTTTTATGTAGGAATTTCAAAATACATCCCAGGCATAAATTGACCCACAGATCCCTGTGGAAGCAAATCAGTATTATCCCCACTTGACAAAGGAAGATGAGACACACATGTCAAGGAGTATAGCCAAGACCTGACTGAGAGTTAGTGACAGTGTGAGGCCAAGTACAAACATAGTTCTGCTTTAACTGGTATTGGGTTGCTCCAAGCACTTTACTCACTTGCAGAAGAATCCAGGTTTCCTAGTACTCAGACTTGTGGCTTAGGTAAATATGAGAGACACCTAGGCACTGGAAATTCAGCAGAGGGAAGTTTCTGAGTCATTTCTGAAGTATCACCCTAGCATGTTCCAGGGGAGGCTGTGCTGTTGTCGTTGAGGTGAACTTAGACTAAACTGATTTTAGAAGACTTTTTTCATACATGCTTCCCCTCTTGGAATCACTGCAAGGCAGACTGAAGATTGTTTGAATGTCCTAATTGTATATTACTTTCTTCACTGTACTACTTCTACACTGTCACTGTACATGCAAGCCGGCACTTCGAAGTTTGCCGCTTCGAAGTTGCTGCAGTGGAGAATTAGCTTAATGAAGTGCTGCATATGCACTGCAGCACTTCATTAATAATCTCCCGACATCCTACTTACATGTGCCTTTTGAAGGTAGGAGCTTGTGTAGACACAGCCTTAGTGTAATGCTGCTATGTTGACGTGCATTTTAAGTATAGTCTAGGCCTAACTGTAACCTTTATTCAGAATTTCCTGGATTTGTAACACTCAGTTTTGAGCTAATTCATGGATTCCAAGCCCAGAAAGGACTGTTTTGATAATGTAGTCTGACTGCCTGTATAACACAAGCCACAGAACCTCTTCAAAATAACTCCTGTTGGAAAGATACTACATATTTTAGAAAGGTTCATTTTGAAATTGTCTGTGTTGGATAATCAAACTCATTCCTTGGTAAACTGTTCCAGTGGTTAGTTACCTTCATTATTAAATATTTATGCCTCATTTCAAATCTGAATAAGCCTTAGTCAGCTCCCAACCACTGCATCTCATTATTTCATCATATGCTAGATTGAACACCCCATTATGACATTTGATAACCTTTCATAAGTACCTACCCACACGGAAAATAAGTCTACTCCTGAAACTTCTGTTTTTCATACTAAACAGATTGAGCTTCTTGAATCTATCAGTACAAGGTGTATTTTCCAATCTTTTAATCATTCTTGTGGCTCTTGCATAAGCCTTCCCCAATTTATTAACATCTTTCTTGAACTGAAGACACAAGAAATGGTGACACTTGTACCAAGTATCTCTCTTGGTGGTCACTCGATAAGGAGTAGGATGTCTTCATGTTGCCTCCTATTTGTGAGTCTGTTGATGGCTGATCAGCCCAATTCTGGAGCCGCAGATCTTATCACAGAAGAGGCAGGTTTTAGTAGCTGTTGGAGGGGCATGGGGCAGTTTTTGATGCTCTTTTCTTCTTCACCGCCTCTCCTCACCTGCACTGTGGTGGGACCTCTCAAATTGCTCTACCCCCTCATGGACTACCATTCTGCTCTGGGGATGGTCTCAGGCAAGGTTGTCCCAAGTGTAAACACCGATGCTGCACTTTTTCATGTATGCCTTCAGCATGTCCGTCTATCGCTTCCGCCTGCCCCCAATGCTCCTCATATAACTCCCTATTCCTGCTCAACAATCCCCCTTATGGATTAGTGAACAGTGCCGCTAACAGAGGTAGTTAGACTGGGAAGCGTCTGAGAAGAGCTAAGGTGAGTGTGGCACTAGGGGGTCTCAGCTGTGAGACGGATGGGTGCATATCCATGTGCCTGTCTGTGACCATTTTGCTGAACTGGTACTAATAGAAGGGACTGTTTGACCATGAGTTTGTCAGTTTGAAAAGTGTGACTGTTTGAAAAAAGCGTGAATTGGGAGTGCTTTGTTCCAGGTGGACCCTGAGTGGTTGATTGGTTTGTAGCTGAGACTTTGAGCCAGGTCACCTGCTTCAGCCTTATAAAACCAACAACCAGTGAGCCATGAACAGAGGGAGTTCGCCGGGAAGTTCACCTTGGGGGAGCCTCAGACAGGTTGTGGGTTTCTTATTCTTTTTTTCTCCTCTCTATTCTCTGCTTCAGAGCACCGTATGCACAACTGAGGAGTTCCTCTGAACAAAGACAACATGGATAGTGAGAGATCAGATTAGTTACTGTGACCTGCAAGAGATGTGCCATTTTTGACTTCCTCCTAAGCAACAGAAGTGACTTTGTCTTTGCAAAATGGTTGGGGGTGGGGCAGGATAGTTCATTAGTCTGAGCACTGGCCTGCTCAACCCAGGGTTGTGGGCTCAATCCTCAAGGAGGCCATTTAGAGGTCTGGGCCAAATAGATTAAAAAAAAAATCTAGCAGGGATGGTGCTTGGTCCTGACAAGAGGGCAAGGGGCTGAACTAGATGACCTCCCAAGGTCCCTTCCAGTTCTAGGAGATGTGTAACTCCATATATTATTATAAAGTGCAAGCTGGTCTCTATAGTGGAACAGAAGATTACAGGACTAGAGGAGTAAGTATGAACCTCCTCCCCTGCAGGCTGGGGACCAACTAGCTAAGCAGCACTTTTGCAGGAAAGGACCCTCAGCATTACAGCGGATGAGAAGCTGGACGTGAGTCGACAATGTGCCCTTGTAGCCAAGAAGGCTAACAGTATATTGGGCTGCATTAGTAGGAACAGTGCCAGCAGATAGAGGGAAGTAATTATTTCCTTTCATTTGGCACTGGTGAGGCCAGTTCTGGGTGCCCTATTACCAAAAGGATGTGGACTCATTGGAGAGTGTCCAGAGGAGGGCAACAAAATTGATTAGGGGGCTGGAGCACATGACTTATGAGGAGAGGCTGGGGGATTTGGGCTTATTTAGTCTACAGAAAAGTGAGGGGGGAGATTTGATACTTGAAGGGGAATTACAAAGAGGATGAAGAGAGGCTGTTTTCAGTGGTGAAAGATGACAGAAAAAGGAGCAATGGTCTCAAGTTGCAGGTTGGATATGATAAAAAATTATTTCACTAGGAGGGTGGTGATGCACTGGAAGAGGTTACCTAGAGAGTTGGTAGAATCTCCTTCCCTAGTGGTCAAAGTCCCAGCCAGACAAGGCCCTCACTTGGATGCTTTAGCTGGGACTGGTCCTGTTTTAAGCAGGGGTTGGACTGAGGACCTCCTGAGGTCTCTTCCAACCATATGAGTCTACGATCCAAAGATCAGATTATCCCTTTCAATCTCAGAATTGCACTGAGAGCTCATAGTCAGCTGATTATCCATAACGACCTCAGCCTCAAACATCTTTTTCAAAGATGCTGCTGCTCAGATGGAGTCCCCCCATTGTGGCCTAATTCTTATTCACAGATGCATACATTTACATCTGGCCATAGTCAAACACGTTTTGGCTTGTGCTCAATTTCCAAGCAATACAGATGATTTGTGTCACTGATTTGGCTCATAATCATTTTCACTTTTGTGAAACTGGCACTTTTAAAGCACTGAGTTTATTTTATATTACTTCTTTAGACTTTGCATATAACAAACGTGATCAAGTCATGATCAATTGCACCTAAATAACACTGATTTTTAATTTTGTGACAAATTTTGTGTGTGTTACAGTAGCCTGGTAGGCAGACTGCTGTAACTGCAAGCAATGGAAATGTTCCCAGTCAAATACCAACATGGAGAAACAGGAGAGACTGCATCTCTTAGGAGCCTGTATACCTAACTTGGGATCATGGGTCCTTGCCTGTGATTGGCTGAACCCTGGTTGAAATGCATAGGCCCTACCACAAAACCTGAAGGTAATTGCCTCTGATGAATCTCTCTCGCAGATGTGACTCAGGTTTAAGTAGTCTCAGGCACAGAAGTATCATGATATCTCAGCACTGGTTCTAATACAAATTTCCGCATATCATATGCAAATTTTGTTAGAAAATTGTCATTTCTAATATTTAGATATTCTGAGGGTGTTTCGGTAAGGCAGCATGACACCTCCAGCATACGTCACTCAGACTGAAGTCCCCAGAATTAGGCAGATTCTTTTTTCCATTTTATGTAAATGTTTAAGGAGCAGTCCTGCCTCCTAATGTGACCTCATGGTCTGTAGGTGACACACCCTAGACCACACCCTAGCCTTGAGGTTTATCTGTGTGATGGGGTTCAGGGGTCCCCCTGCACTACACCCAGTCCTCTGGCAGGAGTGGCTCTCACTCAGCAGGTACAACAGGAGGTTTATTAGGCAACAGATGCCCAGTTTCTCACAGAAGCGACAGTACAGCAGTCAGAGACAGTCCTTCCAATCCGTCCTGGGGAAAAGACCCTGAGGGGTGCCCCTCTGGGGTGTAGCTTTCCCCCTCCTCAGGCTGGCTGCCTTCCAGCTCTCTTCCCCTAGCCTCTAACTGCCGTTCCCCGATTCAAAAACCCAGCTCGGCTCCTCCCTCTTCTTTGTTCAGGGCAGAGGTGTTACCTGCCAGTTGTAGCCCCAGGGTCATCCTTAGCCACTGGGAGCTGCTCTGCTTGCCTCTCACATCGAGCCTGACTCACACATGCACTCCCCCCACTCCATCACATCTCTCCCCCCTTCCAGACCAAACTGAGCGGGGTCACTTAGCCAGTGACCTGGGGAAGTTCGGGGCCCTCCCTGCGTGACAGGCCATCGGCTATGGTGTTATTGCTCCCCTTCACATGAACCACCTCCATGTTGTAGTCCTGCAGGAGCAGACTCCACCACAGGAGCTTGGCGTTGGCCCCTTTCATGTGATGCAGCCAGGTCAGGGGTGAGTGATCGGTGTACACGGTGAAACGCCGTCCAAACAGGTACGGCTGCAGCTTCCCCAGCGCCCACACCATGGCCAGACATTCCTTCTCTATGGCTGCGTAGTTCTGCGCCCGGGGCAGCAGCCTCTTACGCAGGAACACGATGGGGTGTTTCTCCCCTTTGTCATTCACCTGCATTAGCACAGCCCCCAGCCCCACGTCTGAGGCATCGGTGAACACCAGGAAGGGTTTGTTGAAGTCTGGATTTGCCAGCACTGGGGCCTTGACCAGAGCCTCCTTCAGTGCGCCGAGGGCCTCTTGGCACTGCTCGGTCCAGACCACCTTGTCAGGCTTTCCCTTTTTACACAGCTCCATGAGGGGGGCTGCGATGGAGCTAAAGTGGGGCACAAACCTCCAGTAGTACCCCGCCATCCCAACGAAGGTCTGGACCTGCTTCTTAGTCTGGGGTGTTGGCCAATCTCTGACAGCCTCCACTTTAGCTGGCTCTGGCTTTAAGCAGCCGCTGCCCACCTTGTGGCCCAGGTAGGTCACCTCAGCCATTCCCACCTTGCACTTCCCTGCCTTGATAGTCAGACCAGCCTTCTGGAGTCGGTCCAGCACCTGCTTGACTTGGGACACATGGTCCTCCCACGTCTGGCTGAAGATGCAAATGTCGTCCATGTAAGCCAGGGCAAAGCTCTCCATCCCTTTCAGTAGCTGGTCCACCAGACGCTGGAAGGTAGTGGGTGCCCCCTTGAGGCCAAAGGGCAGGACCAAGAACTCGTAGAGCCCCACAGGGGTGATGAAAGCCGACTTGAGCCGAGCATCTTGGTCTAATGGCACTTGCCAGTACCCCTTGGTGAGGTCTATGGTGGTGAGGTAACGGGCTCCCCCCAGCTTGTCATCAGGCCTGGGCATGGGGTAGGCATCCGATACAGTGATGGCGTTAAGCTTGCGACACTCCACACAAAACCGAACAGACCCATCTTTTTTAGGGACTAACACCACGGGAGAGGCCCAGGGGCTGGAGGAGGGTTGGATCGCCCCCAGAGCCAGCATGTCTTCAACCTCCCCCTCTATGTCCTGAGCCGTCTTCCCTGTGGCTCTGAATGGCACACACTTGATAGGGGCGTTGGTGCCTGTCTCTATTCGGTGGACAGCTAGGTCAGTGCGTCCGGGTCTGTCCGAGAACAGCTGTTGGTATGAATGCAGCACCTCCTTGATCTCCGTCTGCTGGGCAGGGGTCAGCTGGTCTGAGAGGGGAATAGACTCCACCAAGGAGCCGGCTCCAGTCCTTGTGAGCAAATCCACCAAGGGATCATCCCCCTGCCCCTCTCAGTGTCTACACACGGCCAGCACCAAGTTCTCTCTGTCCCAGTAAGGTTTCATCATGTTCACATGATGGACCCGGTGGCTGTGGGCCCGGTTTGACAGTTCCACCACACAAATCACGTCATTTAGCTGTTTGACGACCTTGAAGGGCCCATCCCAGGCCGTTTGCAGCTTGTTCCGCCGCACAGGTACAAGGACCATCACTTGGTCCCCAGTGGCATAGGCTCGGGCCCTGGCGTTACGGTCATACCAGACCTTTTGCTTCCTCTGGGACATGGAGAGGTTCTCCCTGGCCAGGCCCACGAGCTCGGTGAGTTTTTCTCGGAAGGTCAGTACATACTGTACCACTGACTCCCCTTCGGGAGAGGCCGTCCCCTCCCACTCTTCTCTGAGCAAGTCCAAGGGTCCCCGTACCCTCCTTCCATACAACAGCTCAAACGGGGAGAACCCCGTGGATTCTTGGGGCACCTCCCTGTATGCAAACAGCAGGTGGGGTAAGTACTTGTCCCAGTCATGGGGGTATTGATTCATGAAGGTTCTCAACATCTGCTTGAGAGTCTCACTGAACCTCTCCACCAGCCCATTGGTCTGCGGGTGGTAGGCTGTGGCCCAGGTGTGCCGGACCCCACACTTGTCCCACAAGCTTTGCAGTAGGGCCGACATGAAGTTGGGCCCCTGGTCTGTGAGGACCTCCTTGGGGAACCCCACTCTGCTGAAAATGGACAGCAGTGCATCCGCCACGGTGTCAGCGTCGACAGAGGTCAAGGCCACTGCTTCTGGGTATCATGTGGCAAAATCTACCACCACCAAAATATATTTCCTCCCCGAACGCGTTGCCTTGCTGAAGGGTTCCACTATGTCCACAGCCACTTTCTGGAAAGGCTCCTCTGTGATGGGCAGTGGCCTCAGTGCAGCTTTCCCCTTGTCCTGGGTTTTCCCCACCCTCTGGCAGGGATCGCAGGACAGGCAATATAACAGACAGCTGCAAAGATCCCTGGCCAAAAAAATGTTCTGTAACAACCTTCTCCTGGTGCGGTGGATCCCCTGGTGTCCTGCAAGCAGGATATCATGGGCTAGGTACAGCAACCTGCGCCGGTACTTTTGGGGAACCACCAGTTGCCTCTGGACCTTCCGTGGCTCCGCTTTGCGTCTGGGGGCCCATTCCCGGTACAGGAATCCCTTTTCCCAAGGGAACCTCTCCCTGCAGCCCTCCCCCAGCTGTGGAGCTGGGCTGAGACTGGCCAGTTTCCTCAGCTTCTGCAAGGAGGGGTCTCTCTGCTGCTCTGCCTGGAACTCTTCGGCTGGGGCAGGGGCGGATGCTACTTCCCCATCCCTGCCTGGCTCCAGCACTCCTGGCCTGTGAGATCTGGTTTTTGGGGGCCCCCTTGCTCTCAGGGTTGGCCCCTGTGGCTCCGGCTGAGCCTGCACCCCTGAATCTGGGGAACACACCCCTCATTTTCTTTGGCTACGGGTCAGGACCAGGGCACGAGGATGTTCACCTGGCCAGTTCTCCAGGTCAGCCCCCATTAGTACATCCGCCGGCAAATGGCTGTGCACGCCCACCTCCTTGGGGCCTTCCTTGTTCCCTCATTTCAGGTGCACCCTTGCCATGGGCACCTTGAAAGGGGTCCCATCAATTCCTGTTATCGTCAGGTGGGAATTGGGTATCATGCAGCCTGGTGCCACCACCCCGGGTCAGGCCAGCGTCACGTCAGTGCCTGTGTCCCAGAACCCTGTGATTTTTTTCCCCCGTCTACCTTGAGGTGTTTGAGACACTTGCTCCACAGAGGCAGTGCCACCCCCACTCTGTAAACTGACCTCCGAGCATTTGGTCCCCCTGAGGAGCTGGTCTGTGGGGCGAACTCGGCCCAATCCGAGTGCCCACTGTCAGCACCACCCGCCTTGGCCGCCAGCCCCTCTGGCTTCTGGGACTCCACCCAGTTGACTCCATGACCCCCCCGGCCTGCTCAACCTGTCTGGGAGCTTGGGGCACTGGGCTGCTCTATGCCCCTTTCGCCCACAGTGATAACAGCCTGGGTCTTGTTGTGTCCCTTGGGCCGGCTGCTCTGTCCAGGCTCTGCTTGGCTCTCTGGGGGGTGGGTGGCTGGCCTCTCTTTCCTGGGCTCGCCCAAGAGGTGGTCCCCTCTGTCGTATGGTCAGGAACCGGTCTCTCTGAGATTCTCGGTCTCTCCGGGACTCTCTCTCTCTCTCTTTGTGGGGCTCACTTTCAAACCTGGCCTGGCTGTTTGTGAAGTCATCTGCCAGTTTCCCTGCATTGTGTGAATCCCCTGGCCTCTGGTCCACGAGCCACACCCTCAGGTCAGGTGAGCACATCTCGTAGAATCACTCCAGGACCGCCAGTTCGATCAGGTCCTCTACGGACTGGACTCCCATTCCGAACACCCGCTTCCGGTAGTATTGCCTCAGGCGGGAGGTTGTATCTACATAGGTTTCCTCTGGCCTCTTCTGCGCCTCCTGGAACTTCTTCTTGTACATCTCCGGAGTCAGCCCGAACTTACGCAGCAGGGCCTGTTTGAACCATTCATAGTCCCCAGGCTGTAGCCCCTCCAGCTGGCTGAGCATCACTGTGGCCTTCTGGCCCAGCAAGGGGGTGAGGTGCCGGAGCCACTCAGCTGGGGGAACCTCATGCAACTCACAGGCTCGCTCAAAGGCAGTAAGGAACTCGTCCATGTCCCCTGGGTCCTGACACTGGGCCAGCACGCGCGTCTCCAAGTGACTGGCCACCCCGAGCCGTCTGGTCCTCTCCCAGCTTACCGCAGCTGGGGCCTCTTGGCGTCTCGCCTCTGCCATGGCCCGCTCATGCTCCTGCTCTTGCTCTCTCCCCTCCCGCTGTCTCTCTTGTAGCTGGTGCTCGTGCTCACGCTCTCTTTCCTGTTCCTGGCGCTCGTGCTTACGCTCTCTTTCCTGTTCCTGGCGCTCACATTCCCTCTGCCGTTCCTGGGCTTCCAGTTCCTTTAATCTCACCTCGAGCTCCAGCCGTCGCAGCTCTGCGGCGGGGGCCTCTGCCCGCAATGGACTACCACCAGCTGAGCACGACCTGGAGGGCACCATGTGTGTCTGACGGCGTTGAGCCCCCGCTCCTGTCGGAGAATCCGAAACACTTCCCGAAGCTGACCTGCCACTTTCTGCCGGGACAGGCTCTGCCCCCCCCGGGGTCGGACATTCTCTTCCAGCTGGGCAATCAGCTGGGCCTTGGTTGCCTTCCCCACAGTCAGGCCCCTCTCTCTGCACAGCCCCGCTAGCTCTGCCTTCAGGAGTCGGGTATAATCCATCTCCCCCCTGTCTCCCGGGGTATCCACTCACCAGCAGCAGCTGCAGGAATTGCTCTGTTCCCCCTCCGGCTCTTGTGAGGCTCTTTCCTTCTCTTGCGCTCAGTCAGCCACTGCTGGGAGCTCATCTGTGGGTGCAGTGCATCCCACTGCTGACACCAGTGTGATGGGATTCAGGGGTCCCCCAAACTGCACCCTGTCCTCTGGCAGGAGTGACTCTCACTCAGCAGGTACAACAGGAGGTTTATGAGGCAACAGATGCCCAGTTTCTCACAGAAACAATAGTGCAGCAGTCAGAGACAGTCCTTCCAACCCGTCCTGGGGACAAGACACCGAGGGGTGCCCCTCTGGGGTGTAGCTTTCCCCCTCCTCAGGCTGGCTGCCTTCCAGCTCTCTCTTCCTCTAGCCTCTAACTGCCGTTCCCCGATTCAAAAACCCAGCTCAGCTCTTCCCTCTTCTTTGTTCAGGGCAGAAGTGTTACCTGCCAGTTGTAGCCCCAGGGTCATCCTTAGCCACTGGGAGCTGCTCTGCTTACCTCTCACATCCAGCCTGACTCACACATGCACTCCCCCGACTCCATCACAACCTGTTAAAAATCGGAGGGGTAGCCATGTTAGTCTGGATCTGTAACAGCAACGAAGCGTCCTGTGACACCTTATAGACTAACAGAAAAGTTTTGAGTATGAACTTTCATGAGCACAGACTCACTTCATCAGATGCTGGTCTTGGAAATCTGCAGGGCCAGGTATAAATAAGCCAGAGAAAGGGTGGGGACAACAAGGTTAGCTCAGTCAGCAAGGGTGAAGCTTACCACCAGCAGTTGATCTGGAGGTGTGAACACCAAGGGAAGGGAAGCTGCTTCTGTATTTAGCCAGCCATTCCCAGTCTTTGTTTAAGCCTGAGTTGAGGGCGACGAATTTGCAGATGAATTGTAGCTCAGAAATTTCTCTTTGGAGTCTGGTCCTGAAATGTTTTTGCTGTAGGATAGCTACTTTTAAGTCTGCTACTGTGTGGCCTGGGAGATTGAAGTGCTCTCCTACGGGTTTTTGTATATTGCCATTTCTGATACCTGATTTGTGTGCATTTATTCTTTTACGTAGAGACTGTCCAGTTTGTCCGATGTATATAGCAGAGGGGCATTGCTGGCACAAATTATATTGGTAGATGTGCAGCTGAATGAACCCACGATGGTGTGGCTGATCTGGTTAGGTCCTGTAATGGTGTTGCTGGTGTAAACATGTGGGCAGAGCTGGCAATGAGGTTTGTTGCATGGATGGGTCCCTGACTTAGAGTGACTGTGGTCCGGTGTATAGTTGCTGGTTAGGATTTGCTTCAGGTTGGCAGGTTGTCTGTGGGCAAGGACTGGTCTGCCTCCCAAGGCCTGTGAAAGTGGGGGATCATTGTCCAGGATGGGTTGTAAGTCCCTGATGATGCGCTGTAGAGGTTTTAGCTGAGGACTGTAGGTGATGGCTAGTGGTGTTCTGTTGGTTTCTCTCTTGGGCTTGTCCTGTCGTAAGAGGCTTCGTGGCACACGTCTGGCTCTGTTGATCTGTTTTTTCACTTCCTCAGGTGGGTATTGCAGTTTCAAGAATGCTTGGTAGAGATCCTGTAGGTGTTTGTCTCTGTCGGAGGGGTTGGAGCAAATGCGGTTATATCTTAGTGCTTGGCTGTAGACAATGGATCGTGTGGTGTGTCTGGGATGGAAGCTGGAGGCATGAAGGTAGGCGTAGCAGTCAGTGGGTTTATGGTACAGGGTGGTATTGATATGGCCATTGTGTATTAGCACCATGGTGTCCAGGAAGTGGATCTCCTGTGTGGACTGTTCCAGGCTGAGGTTGATGTTGGGGTGAAAGTTGTTGAAGTCCTGGTGGAATTCCTCCAGTCTCCTTCCCATGGGTCCAGATGATTAAGATGTCATCAATGTAGTGTAAGTAGAGACGGGGTGTTAGTGGATGAGAGCTAAGGAAGCGCTGTTCCAGATCAGCCATGAAAATATTGGCATATTGAGGGGCCATGCGGGTACCCATAGCTGTGCCGCTGATTTGAAGGTATATATCGTCGCCAAATCTGAAATCTGCTCATAGGAATAAGGGGACTTTGAAGTCGGAGGGGTCCTTTCGAAAAAGAGCCCCGTCTGGATGAGCCATGTGGCAGTGAGCCGCGTCAATTTCAAAGTGCCGCGGCCGCCCACATGCTAATGAAGCGCTGAATATGTATTTCAGCGCTTCATAGGTAAACTTCAAAATGTCCATTTGCATGGCCATTTTGAAGTTTTTGGCTAGTGTAGACACGGCCCAGGAGGAACTGACTGAGAATTTGAAACTAGAAAGCAGATTGGGAGAAAGTGACCAAGAAATCATATAGTTCAACATTGTAAAAAATGGTGAAAGGGAGAACAGCAAAACTAAGATAATCATAGAACACTAGGACTGGAAGGAACCTCGAGGGGCTATCGAGTCCAGCCCCAGTGGCAGGACCAAGTACTATCCAAATAATCCCTGATAGACATCTACCTAACCTGTTCTTAAATATCTCCAGCGATGGAGATTCCACAACCTCCCTTGGCAATTTATTCCACTGTTTCACTGCCCTGACAGTTAGGAACTTTTTCCTAATGTCCAACCTAAACCTCCCTTGCTGCAGTTTAACCCCTTTCCCTCTTGTTCTATCCTCAGAGGCCAAGAAGAACAAGTTTTCTCCTTCCTCCTTATGACTCCCTTTTAGATACCTGAAGACCGCTATCACGTCTCCCCTCAATCTTCTCTTTTCCAAACTAAACAAGCCCAATTCTTTCAACCTTTTTTCATAGGTCACATTATCTAGAACTTTAATCATTCTTGTCACTCTGTTCTGGACCCTCTCTAGTTTCTCCACATCTTTTTTGAACTGTGGTGCCCACAACTGGACACAATACTGCAGCTGAAGCCTAACCAGCGCAGAGTAGAGCGGAAGAATGACTTCTCGTGTCTTGTTCACAACACACCTGTTAATGCATCCTAGAATCATGTTTGCTTTTTTTGCAACAGCATCACACTGTTGACTCATATTTAGCTTGTGGTCCACTATAATCCTAGATCCCTTTCTGCTGTAGTTGTTCCTAGACAGTCTCTCCCCATTCTGTCTGTGTGAAAAAAAAGGTTACTCACCATAGTAATGGTAGTTCTTCGAGATGTGTCCCCGTGGGTGCTCCACATTAGGTGTCGGGCTCGCCCGGCGCCGCAGATCGGATCTTCCAAGCAGTTTCTGCCGGACCGCGCATGCGCCGGTGCGCGCTGCTCCCTTGCGCGCTCCTGGCCACGTGCGTGATCCGGTCCCCGCCAGTTCCTTGACCAACTGCCTCGGATGCTCCTGCAAAACACTAAACAGAGATCCGAAGCGGGGAGGATGGGCGGGTAGTGGAGCACCCACGGGGACACATCTCGAAGAACCACCATTACTACGGTGAGTAACCTTTCTTTCTTCTTCGAGTGTCCCCGTGGGTGCTCCACATTAGGTGACTACCCAGCAGTAACCCAAGATAGGAGGTGGGTAATCGGATCATGTACAGCTTGTCCCCGAGAGGACCGCTGTCGAGAGCTGGGTATCCTCTTGGAATACCCTGTGAAGGGCGTAGTGCTTGGTAAAGGTATCATAGGATGACCAGGTCGCCGCTCTGCAAAATGTCCTTTAGTGCAACGCCCTTGAAAAAGGCTGTTGATGCCACCACCGCTCTAGTGGAGTGAACACTGGGTGGGGCCAGTAAAGGAGTCTTCTTGAGTTCGTAGCACATTTTTATGCAGGATACGATGTGCTTCGAGATTCTCTGCGAAGAGAGACCTTCTCCTTTCGATTTGGGAGCGAGAGAGACCAGGAGTCTATCCGTTTTCTGGATGGGCTTGGTCCTGTCTATATTGAAGGCCAGCACCCTCCTCACGTCCAGGAGGTGTAGGCGCGCCTCTTTGTTAGAGTTATGAGGCTTTGGGTAAAACGAGGGTAGAACAATAGGTTCGTTAATATGAAACTCTGAAGAAACCTTAGGAACAAAGACTGGATGCAGCCGTAGAGTCACCGCCTCCTTGGAAAAAACAGTGCAGGGTAGCCTTGCCATAACTGCCGCAAGCTCGCTCACCCTGCGAGCTGACGTGATTGCGAGAAGGAAGGTCATCTTTATCGTAAGGAAGTGGAGGGAAACCGTGGCTAAAGGCTCGAACGGTGGTCCCGTTAGCGCATTAAGCACCAGGTCCAAGTTCCACAAAGGTGGAAGTGGTTTTCGAGGGGGGTATAGGTTTACCAACCCTTTGAGGAACCTGGTAACCATGGGATGGGCGAACACCGTGTGCCCTTCCCCTTCGTGTCTGAACGCCAAAATGGCGGCAACGTGGACCTTTAACGAGGATAGTGAGAGTCCTCCTCTCTTGAGGTCCAGTAAATACTCTAATATTACAGGTATAGGCACTGAAAGTGGGGCTAGCTGTTTGGTAGAACACCATGCCGTGAAGCGAGTCCATTTCTGCTTATAGTTCTTCCTGGTGGAAGTCCTCCTGCTACTTTCTAGGACTTGTTGCACTTCCTCCGTACATGTGCTCTCTAGGGAGCTGAGCCATGGATTAACCACGCTTGTAGTCGCAGGCCTTGGGGGTGCGGATGCACTATGGACCCCTGGGCTTGCGTGAGCAGATCCAGCGCCACCGGAAGAGGCATCGGTGGACGGTCCGACATGCGCAGGAGTAGGGGGAACCATTGCTGTCGATCCCACGTTGGGACTATCAGGATCATTCGGGCTCCTTCCCTCCTGGCTTTCTGAAAGACTTTGTGGATCAGCACTGTGGGAGGAAAAGCGTAAAGCAGGGGGCCCCTCCACAAGATCGCGAATGCGTCCCCCAGGGACCCCCATCCCAGTCCTGCCCTGGAGCAGAATTGTGGGCACTTCTTGTTGTGTTGAGTGGCAAACAGGTCTATCTGGGGAAAGCCCCATGCGTGAAAAATTGGTAGTAGCAGATCGGGATGGATCTGCCACTCATGCGTGAGTGCGAAACGCCTGCTCAACTGGTCTGCCTTCACATTGTGAGCGCCTGGTAAGTACGAGGCTTTCAAGGTTATATTGTTGGCGATGCACCAGTTCCACAACCGGACTGCTTCCGCACATAAGGCACGGGAACGAGTTCCTCCTTACCGATTTATATAAAACATGGTGGAGGTATTGTCTGTACTGATCCCGACTACTTTGCCTTGTATATGGTCTCGAAAGTGTCTGCAGGCATTGAACACTGCTCTGAGCTCCAGTATATTTTTGTGCAGTGACTGTTCCGTGGAGGACCACAGTCCTTGCGTCACCTCTTCACCCATGTGTGCTCCCCACCCTATGTGGGAGGCATCTGTAGTAAGAAAAACTGATATTTGTGGTTGGTGGAAGGGTACCCCTGTTAGCATGTTCTTGGGGTTTACCCACCATTGCAGGGATTTGCGCACCTCTGTTGTGGGCGACACCACCCTGTGAACGGTGTGTGCTTCCGGTTTGTATACGCTCGCCAGCCAGTGCTGCATGCTGCGCATGTGTAACCTGGCGTTCTGTACTACGAACGTCGCTGCTGCCATGTGGCCCAGCAGCTGTAAGCACGTCAGAACCGGCACTGTAGGGCTGAAGGTGATGACTTGCACGAGGGAGCCGATGGCCCGAAAGCGTGTGTCTGGTAGATACACTCTCGCTGTAATAGAGTTTATGCGTGCCGCTATGAACTCTATCTTTGATTTTGCCAGATTGATCACCAGGCCGAGCGAAGAGAACGTGCCTGCTGTGACGCGTATCATGCGTAGTACCTCTTCCTTCGAGGCCCCTTTGAGTAGGCAGTCGTCCAGATATGGGAATATAAATACCCCCTGTCTGTGCAGGTAGGCTGACACCACTGCCAAGGTCTTGGTGAAGACTCTGGGGGCCGAGGAGAGGCCAAACGGTAGGACCTTGTATTGAACATGTTCTCTGCCTACCATGAACCGGAGGAATCGTCGGTGAGCCGGATGGACAGTTATGTGAAAATACACGTCTTGTAAGTCGAGGGCTGCAAACCAATCTCCATCGTCCAGTGCCGTAAGGATGGAGGCGATTGTGATCATCTGAAAGCGTTGCTTGCGCAGGTACCAGTTGAGGCCTCGAAGATCTAAGATGGGCCTCCAGCCTCCTGTCTTCTTCTCCGTGAGGAAGTACCTCGAGTAGAACCCTTTCCCTTGCAGTTGCTCCGGCACTCTTTCCACTGCCCCTATGAGCATGAGATGGTCTACCTCCTGCTTGAGCGTCACTACGTGGGAGGACTCCTGGAGGTGGGGCCTGGGTGGAGGTCGTGGCGGTGGGAGCGACTGGAAGGGGATCGCGTAACCTGTGGCTATGATCTCCAGCACCCATTTGTCTGTGGTGATCCTTTGCCACTGGTCGTAGAATGGTCGGAGGCAATGGTGGAATAACAGCTTTGGATGACCTTGTGCGATGGTAGTGGTGGCGCAGCCCTGGATCTGCGTGTCAAACTTGTGGTCTTTGGCCCTGCCCCGAGGACGCACGGCTTTGTTGGGAACGTCACCTGGGAGTTCTGTACTGCTGGTGCTGTTGATGTCGCCCTTGCTCGTAACCCCTGTGGTACTGGGGACGCTGTGGCTGGTACTGGTACCGTCTTTGTTGAGGGTAGTACTTTTTCTTTCTGTATGGAGGGGTGTGAATCCCCAGGGTCCTAAGTGTGGCTCTTGAATCTTTACTGGAATGAAGGACCGGGTCAGTTGATTCAGCAAACAGCTTCTGCGTGTCGAAGGGAAGATCGACGATCTTTGCCTGCAGATCCCTCGGTATACCCGAAGTCTGGAGCCAGGACTCCCTTCGCATCACCACTGCCGTAGCTGTGGAGCATGCTGCTGTGTCCGCAACATCCAGGGCAATCTGAACTCCCGTCCTCGAGGCCGCGTAGCCTTCTTGCACGATGGCCTTGAGCACCGGTTTCTTGTCCTCTGGAAGCGAGTCCATGAGGGAGGTTAACCTAGTGTAGTTGTCGAAATTGTGGTTCGCTAGATGCGCTGCGTAATTTGCCATTCGTAACAGTAGTGTGGAGGAGGAGTAGACCTTTCTGCCGAACACCTCTAGCTTCTTGGCATCTTTGTCCGTTCCCCCTGTCTTGAATTGAGATGTCTTTGATCTTTGTTGCGACGACTCTACCACCAAGGAATTTGGTTGTGGGTGGCTGAACAGGAACTCCATGCCCTTCGCCGGCACGAAGTATTTCTTGTCCGTTCTCTTGTGGACAGGCAGAATAGTCGCAGGGGTCTGCCATATCGTAGTGGCGGACTCCAAGATTGCTTCGTCAAGCGGTATTGCTATTTTGGAGGAGGCCGGAGGTCTCAGATTTTTGAGGAGCTTATGGTGTTTCTCTTGCACCTCTGCTGTCTGGATGCCTTGCGTGAAGGCCACCCTTTTAAACAGCTCTTAAAACTGTTTGAGATCGTCCGGAGGATGGACGTCCCCCGGGGCCATAGCCTCGTCCGGGGAGGAGAGCGAGGAACCACTAGGATACGCCGCTCTGGACCCTTCCCGTTCCTGTTGGCGATGGTACATCCGCTCGCTGGAAGCTTGCGAGGGAAAATCTCGGGGTTCCATAACCAGTTCCCCCTGAGATACTTGAGTCTCTGTCCCCGTTCGCGATTGCCCTCAGGGATACGGGACCGTCTGTGGGGATCTTTCCCTGGTAGAATGCCGGTGGTGTCTATGCCCCGTGTGATAGGGATGACCATGGCAGCATGGGCACTGTTCTTGGGAAGGTGACCTGGACCACTCCCTTGGTGCGTACCCCCTGCGTCTGGGGGAGCGAGATCGTCGAGAGACATGGGACACTGGAGAGAGCGATTTGTGATAGTACTCCAGCGGCTCAAACCCCAAGAAGGGTGAGGGTGGTCCCAGCCAGGGTGAGGCTGGTTGTAAAAATGGAGACGGGGGCTCCGGGTAGGCTAAGGGGGGACCCCTGCCTTCTAGTTGGAGTCCGCAGCATGAGCGGAGGGCTGAGAGAAAGCAACTCTGGAGCCCTGTCTGGAGAGGGGCTGCGGTGCCTTGTTTTCTGTGCAGCCTTCCCCCTCCCTTGAGGGGGTGGCTCTGCCCCCTGACGTGCAGGGGATCTCGGCCCCGTCCGCGCCGCGCTCGGCACGCTCTTGGGCGGTGCCGCGCGGGCGGTGTCCTCCGGTGCCTGCAGGCTGCGTGCTCTGCACCGCCGGTTCCCCGGGGGTCGGTGCCGCTGCCTGCAGTGCCGCCAGTACCGGCGCTTGTTTAGCCGCCGCCCTGCCTGCAGTGCGGCGCGGCTGTTTGATCATCGGAGGCTGAGCTGCCTCCACGTGGCTCTCTGTGCCGCCGCCGATCAGCTGTTGCTGTGGCTGAGGGCTGTGCGCTCCTCCCGTCCTGCTCGCTGTTGCTGCCGGCAGGGATCAGGCTGGGGAGACTTTCCTCCGTTTTTGCGCTGATGGGGTGAGGGAGGCAGCTTTCCTTTTATGGGCCCCGGAGCGTCCCTCCTTCTGCGGCTGCTCCGGCACGTCTGGCTAGAGGGCCCTGTCGAATAGCAGCATTTTAAGCCGCATCTCCCTGTCCTTCCTTGCTCTGGCTGTTAATTTTGCACAGAAGGAGCATTTCTGCGTGACATGGGACTCCCCAAGGCACTTTATACAGTGACTGTGCCCATCAGACGCTGGCATTGCCTCTCGGCAAGACTCACATTTCTTGAATCCTGAAGAGGACATTGTTGGTGAGTCTTTTAGTTGTTAATGGGGTACTTAGCACCTTCTCTGTGCTGTTTTCCCCCTCTCGGATTGCCTGCCGTGGCAGGAGGGCTAATGGCCCTAGGCTCCTGGCCTCCGGTGCTCCGCTTGTTACTAGGACTGGACTGAATTCCATCCCGCTTGTTGTTTCTTGTTTTTTTTTTGAAAATAACAACTGGCTAACCTAACAATAGACTAAGAACTTGAAAACTTTACAGAAAACAGCTAAAAACCATTGAATACGCTAACTTGGCCGTAGCCTAGTCCGATTCCGTCTGCAGCCGACGGTGGTTAAGAGGAACTGGCGGGGACCGGATCGCGCACGTGGCCAGGAGCACGCAAGGGAGCAGCACGCACCGGCGCATGCGCGGTCCGGCAGAAACTGCTTGGAAGATCCGATCTGCGGCGCTGGGCGAGCCCGACACCTAATGTGGAGCACCCACGGGGACACTTGAAGAACAACTGATTGTTCCTTCCTAAGCGGAGCACTTTGCATTTGTCCTTATTAAACTTCATCCTGTTTACCTCAGACCATTTCTCCAATTTATCTAGATCATTTTGAATTATGACCCTATCTTCCAAAACAGTCGCAACCCCTCTCAACTTGGTATCATCTGCAAACTTAATACGCGTACTTTCTATGCCAATATCTAAATCATTGATGAAGACATTGAACAGAACCAGTCCTAACACAGACCCCTGGAGAACCCCACTTTTTATACTTTTCCAGCAGGATTGAGAACCATTAAGAACTACTCTCTGGGTACGCTTCTCCAGCCAGTTATGCACCCACCTTATAGTAGCCTCATCCAAATTGTATTTGCCTAGTTTTTTGATAAGAATATCATGAGAGACCGTATCAAATGCTTTACTAAAGTCTAGGTAGACCACATCTACCGCTTCTCCCCATCCACAAGGCTCGTTATCCTATCAAAGAAAGCTATCAGATTAGTTTGACAAGATTTATTCTTTACAAACCCATGCTGGCTGTTTCCTATTACCTTACCACCTTCCAAGTGCTTGCAGATGATTTCTTTAATTACCTGCTCCATTATCTTTCCTGGCACTGCAGTTAAGCTGACTGGCCTGTAGTTTCCTGGGTTATTCTTATTCCCCTTTTTATAGATGGGCACTATATTTGCTCTTTTCCAGTCTTCTGGAATCTCTCCTGTCTCTCATGATTTTCCAAAGATGATAGATAAAGGCTCAGATACCTCCTCTATCAGCTCCTTGAGTATTCTAGGGTGCATTTCATCAGGCCCTGGTGACTTGCAGACATCTAATTTTCCTAAGTGATTTTTAACTTGTTCTTTTTTTTATTTCAACTTCTAACCCTACCCCTTTCCCACTAGCGTTCACTATGTTGGGCATTCTCTCATCAGACTTCTCAGTGAAGACCGAAACAAAGAAGTCATTGAGCATCTCTGCCATTTCCAAGTTCCCTGTTACTGTTTCTCCCTCCTCACTGAGCAATGGCCCTACCCTGTCCCTGGTCTTCTTCTTGTTTCTAATATATTTATAAAAAGCCTTCTTGTTTCCCTTTATGCCGGTAGCCAGTTTGAGCTCATTTTGTGCCTTCGACTTTCTAATCTTTCTCCTGCATCCTTATGTTGTTTGCCTATATTCATCCTTTGTAATTCTTCCTTGTTTCCATTTTTTATACAATTCCTTTTTTATTTTGAGATCGCGCAAGATCTCCTGGTTAAGCCAAGGCGGTCTTTTTCCATATTTTCTATCTTTCCTACACAGCGGGATAGCTTGCTTTTGGGTCCTTAATAATGTCCCTTTGAAAAACTGCCAACTCTCCTCAGCTGTTTTTCCCCTCAGCTTTGCTTCCCGTGGGACCTTACCTACCAGCTCTCTGAGTTTACCAAAACCTGCCCTCCTGAAATCCATTATCTCTATTTTGCTGTTTTCTGTTCTACCCTTCCTTAGGATTGTGAACTCTATGATTTCATGATCACTTTCACCCAAGCTGCCTTCCACCTTCAAGTTCTCTACCAATTCCTCCCTATTTGTTAAAATCAGATCTAAAACAGCTTCCCCCCGGTAGCTGTTTCAACCTTTTGGAATAAAAAATTATCTCCAATGCAATCCAAGAACTTACTGGATAGTCTATGCCCCGCTGTATTAGTTTCCCAACATATATCTGGATACTTGAAGTCCCCCATCACCACCAAATCTGGGGCCCTGCTTGACTTGGTTAGTTGTTTGAAAAACGTCTCATCCACCTCTTCCACCTGGCTAGGCGGCCTGTAGTAGATGCCTATCAGGACATCACCCTTGCTTTTTAACCCCCTTAGTCTAACCCAGAGACTCTCAACACATCCATCTCCTACATCCATCTCCACCTCGGTCCAAATGCGTACATTTTTAATATACAGGGCAACACCTCCCCCCTTTCTTCCCTGTCTATCCTTCCTAAGCAGGCTGTACTCTTCAATACCAACATTCCAATCACGTGTATTACCCCACCAAGTTTCTGTGATGCCAACTATGTCATAGTTATATTTATTTACTAGCACTTCCAGTTCTTCCTGCTTATTACCCATACTTCTTGCATTTGTATACAGGCATCTAAGATATTGATTTGATCTTGCCTCCCTGTTTTGCCCTGACCCTCTTTTTACTCTGACATTGTTGCCCATGCTGCCTCCCATTTCTGACCCATCACCCAGGTTTCCATGTTCTCCACTTACCTGTGGGCTTGGCTCCCCTGCCCCTCTCGAACCTAGTTTCAAGCCCTCCTCACTAGGTTAGCCAGTCTGTGTCCAAATACGGTCTTTCACCTCCTCGAAAGGTGGACACCATCCCTGCCCAGCAGTCCTTCCTGGAATAGCATCCCGTGGTCAAGGAAGCCAAAGCCTTCCTGGCGACACCATCTTCAAAGCCAGGCGTTCACCTCTAGGATGCACCTGTCTCTGCCTGGGCCCCTACCACTGACAGGCAGGATTGAGGAGAATACCACCTGTGCCCCAAACTCCTTCAACCGTGCCCCCAGAGCCCTGAAGTCACTCTTGATCTGCTCAGCATCATACCTCACAGTACCATTAGCGCCCACATGGATGAGAAGCATGGGATAGCAGTCAGAGAGCCTGATGATCCTCGACAATGCCTCCGTAACGTCTCAGATACGGGCCCCAGGCAGGCAGCATACCTCCCGAGATGAAATGTCAGGGCGACAGATGGGCGCCTCCGTCCCCCTCAGAAGAGAGTCCCTGACCACCAGTACTCTACGTTTCCTCCTCGCAGTGGTGGCAGCAGACTTCCCAGCCTTCGGGGTACGAGGCTTCTCCTCTGTTGTACGGGGCAATTCTTTGCCTCCTGTATCAAGTACAGCATAACGGTTTCCCAGTACCACAGTGGGAGGGTTCTGAGCAGGGGTGGAACACTGCCTGCTGCCAGAAGTAAGAAGCTGGCAGTGTCCACCCTGATCTATCTCCTCCTCCACCAATGATTTATTAGCTGTCCTGTGTACTGGGACAGTTACCTCAGCTGTCTCCACATGAATACTATGGATTTGAGGAAGGCAGATTTTGGTAAATTCAGAGAGCTGGTAGGGCAGGTCTCATGGGAAGCAAGACTAAGAGGAAAAACAACTGAAGAGACTTGTCAGTTTTTCGAAGGGACATTATTAAAGGTCCCAATATCAAGCTATACCACTGTGTAGCAAAGATAAAGATTATGGTAAGAGAGTGTCTTGGTGTAGCCAGGAGATCTTGCATTATCTCAAAGTCAAAAAAAGGATTCATATAAAAAGTGGAAATTAGGAGAAATTACAAAGGATGAATATAAGCAAACAAAACATGTATGGATGGGCAAGATTAGAAAGATTTGAAACACAGAAGGAACAAACCAAGCTCAAACTAGCTTGAGACACAAAGGGCAATGAGAAGACGTTCTATACATATATTAGAAGAAAGAGGAAGACCAAGGACAGGGTAGGCCAACTACTCAGTGAGGAGGAAGAAACAATATCAGGAGACTAGGAAATGGTGCTTAATGACTTCTTTGTTTCAGTCCTCACCAAGAAGGCTGATGTAAAAATGCCTAACATGGTGAATTTAGATTTAGAAGATTAAAAAAAAAAAAAAGAATAAATCAGGAATTACCTGGAAAAATAACATCTTCAAGTTACCAGGGCCTGATGAAATGCATCCTAGAATACTCAAAGGAGCTGACAGAGGGAACCTCTGGCTCTGAAAAGTCCTGGAAGTCAGGAGAGATTCCAGAAGACTGGAAATGGGCAAATATAGTGCCCATCTATAAAACGGGAAAAAAGAACAACCCAGGAAACTACAGACCAGTCAGTTTAACCTCTGTACCAGGAAAGATAATGGAGCAAGTAAATAAGGAATTCATCTGCAGGTATCTGGAAGAATATAAAGGTGACAGCTAACAGGCAGCATGGATTTGTGAAGAACACATCATGCCAGACCAATCTGATAGCTTTTTTTTGACAGGATAACATGTCTTGTGGATAAGGGAGAAATGGTGGATGTGGCACCTCTAGACTTTAGTAAGGTATTTGACACAGTCTTGCATGATCTTCTTATCAATAAACTAGGAACACACAACTTAGATGGGGTTACTATAAGGCGAGTACATAACTGGTTAGATAACTGTTCTCAGAAAGCAGTTATTAATGGTTCACAGTCATGCTGGAAGGACATAACAAGTGAGGTTCCGGAGGGGTCTGTTTTGGGACCAGTTCTATTCGATATCTTCATCAACAATTTAGATACTGACATAGAGAATACGCTTATTAAATTTGCAGATTATACCAAGCTGGGAGGGGTTGCAACTGCTTTGGAGGATAGGGTAGGAATTCAAAATGATCCAGACAAACTGAAGAAATGGTCTGAGATAAACAGGGTGAAGTTTAATAAGGACAAATCCAAAGCACTCCTTTTAGGAAGGAACAATCAGCTTCATACACACAAAATGGGAAGCAACTGCCTAGAAAGGAGTACTGCAGACAGGGATCTAGGGGTCATAGAGGACCTCAGTTAAATATGAGCCAACAGCATGATGCTGTTGCAAAAAAAAAAGGCAAACAGAATTCTGGGATTCATTAACAGGAGCGTTGAGAACAAGGCACGAGAAGTCATTCTTCCACTCTACTCTGTGATGATTAGGCTTCAATTGGAATATTGTGTTCAGTTCTGGGCACTGCATTTCAAGAACGATGTGGAGAAATTGGAGAAGATCCAGAGAAGAGCAATAAAAATGATTGAATGTCAAGAGAACATGAGCTATGAGGGAAGACTGCAAGAATTGGGCTGGTTTAGTTTAGAAAAGAAAAAGCGAAGGGTGGTGAAGCACTGGAATGCGTTGCTAGAGAGGTGGTGGATTCTCCATCCCTAGAGGTGTTTAAGTCCCAGCTTGACAAGGTCTTGGCTGGGATGACTTAGTGGGGGGTTGATCCTGCTTGAAGCAGGGGGCTGGACTAGATGACCTCCTGAGGTCCCTGAAAGCCCTAGGATTCTATGACGTAGAATCATAGAAGAGTAGGACTGGAAGGGACCTCGCGAGGCCATCGAGTCCAGCCCCCTGCCCTCATGGCAGGACCAAGCATTTTCTAGACCATCTCTGAAAGCCATCTATCTAACCTCTTCTTAAATAGCTCCAGTGATGGAGATTCTACCACCTCCCTTGGCAATTCGTTCCAGTGTTTGATCACCCTGACAGTTAGGAACTTTTTCCTAATGTCCAACCTGAACCTCCCCTGCTGCAATTTCAGTCCATTGCCTCTTGTTCTATCTTCAGAGGCAAGGAAGAACAAGTTCCCTCCCTCTGCCTTATGACACCCTTTTAAATACCTGAAAACTGCTATCATGTCCCCCCTCAATCTTCTCTTTTCCAAACTAAACAAGCCCAATTCTTTCAGCCTTTCTTCATAGGTCATGTTCTCTAGACCTTTGATCATTCTCGTTGCTGTCCTCTGGACCCTCTCCAGTTTCTCCACATCCTTCCTGAACTGCGGTGCCCAGAACTGGACACAATACTCCAGCTGAGGCCTAACCAGCTAACATGATAGCAGTTTTCAAGCACCTAAAAGAGGGTGATAAGGAGGGAGGAGAAAATTTTTTCTTCTTGTCTTCTGAGCATAGGACAAGGAGCAATGGGCTTAAACTGCAGCAAGAGAAGTTTAGGCTGGACATTAGGAAAAATTTCCTGTCAGGGTGGTTGAACACTGAATAAATTGCCTAGGGAGGCTGTGGAATCTCCATCACTTGAGATATTAAGAGCAGGTTAGACAGACACCTATTGAAGATGGTCTAGAAGACAGTGCTTGGTCCTGCCAAGAAGGCAGGGGACTGGACGCTATGATGTCTCCAGGCCCCTTCCAGTTCTAGTGTTATATGATTCTATGAAAATTCAAAGTTAAAGTTACACTTCAAGGAGGAGTAGCCATGTTAGTCTGTATTCTAACAAAATTTTTTTTAGTCTTTAAAGTGCTACATGACTGCTTTTTTGTTTTTTTACTTCAAAGAGGGTGAGATAAGCAAGGCATTTCCGAAGTTTTTTCTCTGAGGCTTATTTGTGCAGCTGCAATAGGCCCTGCCACCCACTATTAACAATTCTTGAGAAAAAGCATTCATAGTCATTATTATAACAATAATGCACACAGTTCGACAGTGCTTCTCCTATCTTGTCCACCAGTCACTCTCTCCTCAGGCTGATCAATAGGAAATCAGGCAAGCGGCTGCTGCACACAGCCTGGCCTCCTAAGTCATCTGTCAGTGAGAAGGGCACTATTGGGTGTGCATGGCTCCTCACCTCAGCTAAGAACAGGGCCAACCACTTCTGGGAGCCATCCAAGATAAACATAATCTGGCACTTGCAACCCCTTCCCACACCCAACCACCTGTCCCAGAACTGACCCCTTCCTTCCAGTGCCTGCACTCCACAACCCTCCTGTGCACCTGAAACCCCCTGCTCCAAGCTCAGGCTAGAGCCTCCCTCCCATACTCTGAGCCTATCAGCCCCGCCTCCCAGCCCATAGCCCACATCTCGTGCACCCCACCCCCAGGGCTATCCTGGGCCAACCCACTCTGCACCAGACCTCACCCCACCTCTTCCCATCCTCATTCCACCCTTCCCTCAAGCCCTACCCCCGCTCTCCCTCCACCCCAACTCTTCCCACCCACATTCCACCCCTTTCCCAAGCCCTCTTCTCTGAGAAACACAGCCCAGGGGATGAGCAGGAGCCTGATGCCAGCAGTAGGCATTAGGCCTGGCTCTGTACTCATGGCAGGGCGAGTGGAGTGATCCAGTGACAGTCCGCTCTGCAATCATAGTTCTCAGACACATTATTCCTTCCCACCACTGGTGACAGGGGGAGGGTGGTTCTATACGTTCCTCTAAATCGCCTTCCCTGAGTGACTCGGCCCAGTAGGTTAGCAGAGGACCTGATGCCTGCAGCAGTAGTCAGACCCATCCCTGTGCTCACTAGAAGGAAGCAGGGTGACCTTGTCCCAGCCTGCTCTGCTCTACCAGCTCCCAGCCACATTGGGGGAGAGGGTGGCTCAGTGGTTAGAGCACTGGCCTTGTAAACCCAGGGTTGTGTGTTCCCTCCCTCATGGGGCCCTTCCAGGATGTGGGGTAGGTTAGATTTTAAAAAAATTGTCAGGGATCGTGATAGGTCCTACTGTGAGTGCAGGGGACTAGACTCAATGATCTCTTGAGGTCCCTTCCTATATATATAGGGCGCTCCATGTTTCTACATATGTATATCTCCATGTTTTGGGAGCTCTGAGGAAGGGAGTAGGACCACCTCCACCCCACCACTCACCAGCAACAGGAAATGGAGGAACACAGCTAGGATCTGGCAGAGGGAAACAGGCTGGGGCTGGGTTGCTCCACTTCCCACCACCTTGGTGAGTGTAGGGAAAGTTGAAACCCTGCTGCTGGCACCTGGCACCCCACTAATCCTCTGGCTCTTGCAGGGCCTCCCAAAGTGTGGACTGATGGCCATGAATCATAGGCTGTGGAAATTGGGAGTGGAAGCAGTCACAAACCCTACAAAGTCTTCTTGGTATCCATTCCTTCCCCTCACCATTTACCCACTGGCTTCACTTTGTCCTCTGCTGCCCCCCTGACTTGCTGGGCTCCTCCTCTGCTATCACTCCTCCAGCAGAGCAGGATGGTGACCAGCTCCCAGCACAGGACTCCTCACCACCATCTTTTTCCCAGTGGGACCTGGTGGCACTGGGTGCCCTGCAGGTAGGAAGAGACCTGCCCAGGAGAGGGGGGTGATTCAAGCTGTTTGGGGGCAGCCACACCTTTAAATTTTGCCTCCTACTAAACTTGTCCAAGAACATCATAGATATGATCTTGATAAGAAGATTGGTAATATCAGTAAAGCAGTGCCAAACTTTCCTAGGAGCAGATATGGCCTCAGACCACAGTCTAGTGATTGTGAACATTAATATGAAACATGAGGAAAAAGTATAAAACAGTTCAAGAAATGAAGAGATGTGGCAAGGCTAGGCGAGGAAGAAATAGGTAATGCCTATAAAGCAGTGCTCAAAAGATCAGGAATGCGGGCACAAAGGAAGATCTAGATAAGAGTCAAAGGGATAGCCATGGCAACAGAAGAGGCAATTGAGCAGACAGTTCCAGAAGAAGAGAAGATCAATAAGAAGTGGATTACACAGGAGATGCTGAAGTTGGTCCAAGAGAGAAGAGCACTGAAGATCAGAATGGATGTTTCCAACAGGGCAGAACAGCAATATAGAGTGAAATGCAATGAGTTAAGGAAAGCAGCCAGAATGGATAAGATGAAATAGTTAGAGGAGCAGTGTGAAGATATAGATAGCTATTATGGGGAGCATAAGACCAGGGAGGTGTATAAAATGATTAGGAATATTAATAGGAAGTGGCAGCCGAAGCAGACGGCGATCAAAGATGAGAACAATGAGGTGCTCATGAACCAGAAGGTTGTGCAGCGATGGGTAAGATATTGCACCTAAAGCACAGCTGAATCCAAATGTCTCAGTGAGACTGATGGAAGAACTGAAAGAGCCAAGCATCAAGAGCAAGACCGAAATTTCAAATGAGGAAGTAGAAACAGCAGTGAAATGACTAATGAACAACAAGAGCCCTGGAAATGATAAGATCATGGAAAAGATGATTAAATACCGCAGAGAAAGTATGATTCAGGAAATGCACCAGCTATAATATAGTGAGGAAAGAAGGGAAGGCACCTTAGGAATGGACAAGATCCATGCTAGTGACAATACATAAGAAAGGAAGCATGTTGGAGTGCAAGAACTATAGAACGATTGCTCTAACGAGTCATCTAGGCAAGGTGCAGATAATGATACTGACAGAGACTGAGACTGCAGATAGAAGAACATATAGCGGATGAGCAAGCAAGATTTAGGAAAGATAAAAGTACCATGCAGCAGACATTGGCACTAAGATTGATAGTGGAGAAAGCTTGACAAAAGCATAAGAACATCTATAATTGCTTTGTCGACTTTCAGAAGACATTTGACAGTATAGATCAGAAAGTGAATTGAGCAGTGCTGGAGTTGTATGGAGTGGATAGGAGAATGATATGGTTGTTGAAGGATATCAATGACAATGAGAAGGCAGTGATGAGAATGTGCGGAGAGTTGGGAAGTTGGTTTACAACGAGTAGCAGTACAAGACAAGGAGATCCAATATTGCTGAGTATTTTCATCATACACCGAGAGAGGGAGCTGCATAAGATAAAGGAGAGGTAGATGGGATATCTGTGCACAGGATGAGAATTAACAAATTGAGGTTCGCAGATGATATAGTTATCATTAAGGAAAATGAAGAGAAGCTAGCAAAAATGGTACGGGTGCTAAATAAGGAAGGGAAGCAGTATGGAGTGGTTATGAACATTGATAAAATGAAAACAATGGTATTTGGAGATAAGGAACTAAGAAGGCAGATCATTATACTTGGCTTTATCTGACTCTTGACCTCCCCCCCTCTCCTCCTGCCCCTCTGCTCTTTCGATTTGCCCACCTTGATTACACTTTTTCTGATCTGGCTACGTTGATAACAATTTTTGGTTCTCTGTGCCTTAAATACTGAGTCTGTTCTGGTATGGCTATGGTCTGAAGAAGTGGATCTGTCCCACTAAAGCTCACCACGTAATAAATTATTTTGTTAGTCTTTAAAGTGCTACTGGACTGTCTTTTTGTTTTGATAGAATATAGACTAACACAGCTATCTCTCTGTTACAATTCAGTACAGGTGGGATTGAACTAGAGAACATAGAGAAGTTCACACAGCTGGGGAGCAACATGATGTATGGTCTAGACTGTAAGAAGAAAATAATGTATAGAATAGCAAAAGCAAGAGTGAGTTTGAAGGAGATGGATAAGATGTGGAAAAACAAAGCAATTAGCTTAGGAACAAAGCTGAGCATCATGAAAACCTGCTTTCAGCAGCATGTTGCATGGATGTGAGACATGGGTGATAACGAAAGATTCAAAGACAAGGATATTGGCTTTTGAAAGGAGTTGTTATAGAAAGATCCTGAGAATGGGATAGATGGTCACCAACGAAGAATTATATAGGAAAATACAGCTGGAAAGAAAACCTACTGCAGAAGGTTATACAACAGAAGTTACAGTTATGTTGGCATATCTGCAGAACGAATGACAAATGAAAAGTCAAGACCCAGGTATTCAGCATAATTGACAGTTCGAACAGGAGAGGCAGGCCCCACAGAGAATGGGTAGATATAGTAGATTGATGCGGAGATAGTTTACAGAAACTAAGCCACTCCACACTGGACAGGGAAAGATGGAAGGAAACAGTGAGGGAGGTATCAGACACCAGTGAGTGCTGAGCCCAGGGTTACTGATGATGATGATGATGATGAAATAAATTCTTCCAAATATCACCCTTACCTAAAATACACATTATATTTTTAATTACAATCATACAAATACTTGCCTCCAAAGGCTTCCTGTCCATTCTTGCTGTAATTGTTCTCCCTTCCTCTCCCCACATTGAAGAGAGCCCTTAAATGGAAAACACCCATTTTCTTCCAGTCTGGACAAACACATTTCCCTTTCTTTACTTCTGACTATTTCAATTAGATCAGGGGCCTCATACTCATGGCCCACAGGCCACCCACGGCTGGAGCAGTTGCACAATATTGCCTGGGAGTCTGGGCAGGCAGAGGGAGGGAGGAATTAACCATTCTTATCCCCCCAAGAACTGCCCCTTTCTGCCACTGCTCCACCCTCCCCAACCCATGGCACTGCATCCCCTGAGGGATGCACCTGGAGATTACTGGGGGGATCTGGCAGCAGAGCAGCCAGCCCTGCCCTCCCACATGGCAGCAAGAGCCATACAGAACTGAAATGCACTTGGTATATGCTGCACTTACTATGCTGCACTTCACAGGGGATGGGATGCCAGGGAGGGGAGAGGGAGTGGTGGCAGGAAGTGGCAGTGTTTGGGTGATGGAAATGGACACCTCTCCACAGACTAGATTGCAAAATTGCTCTGGCTGGGGATGGTTCATTGGCAGGGAGGTTGAGACCCTTCAACTAGATTTAAAAAGAAACCTTCACCAAAATCAGTTACTTAGTAGGATATAAAATTCTTTGTTCTGCTTAAAATCTTTGGAAACATATGGTGCAATTTCACAAACATGTCTACTGTTATGGAGTTAACACAAAATAATGTAGCGTTCCCTTTTTCTAAAAGGAATTAACATTGTTATGAACATCCTCAACAGCTCTGACAGATTAATTTAATATGACTGTTTCAATGCATTAAATATGTAGTGATCTGGAACGATTACTTTATGAAGATTTAAGAGTAAATTTTGGCTACATCTACACTGCAGGGTTTTTCAGAAATAAACTTATTTTGACCATCTAAATGTTGAAATAAGTTATTTCTGAAAAGAGCATTCACACTGCAAGAGCACTTTAAAATTGACTGTTCATATCAGAGAACCCACTTTTGAATTAATAGCAGTAATAATTGGCCACCAAGGAGGCATCCTAAGTCATAATTACCTCTTCTTAGGGGCAGTTGGCAAAAGTAATTTGTTTTGGTGGAGTTACTATTTCAGGTTAAATGCCCTGTTGTTCCAGAACAACAAGCTTTCCAGTGTGGATGCAAAGGGGATTTTTAATGGGGGGGAAAAAAAAGGAGTTTTTCAACAAAACAAATAAACAAACCAACCAAATACCCAAAGTAGATAAGCCCTATATAATCTGTTTAGAAACATTAAGAAAATATAAAACAGAAGATATGCATTGTGCGTTCCATAATATTTAATGTTGTTGTATTCAGCAGTACACCAACTCAAACCCCTGCAACACATCATTAAAAACCTACAACCTATTCTAGATCATGATGTTACACTCTGGAGGGCTCTAGGTGACAGACCTGTCCTCTCCCATAGACAACCTCCTAACCTAAGAAATATTCTCACTAGCATTCACAGGCGATGCCACATTAATATTAATCCTGGAACTTTTACTTCCAATAAACCAGCTGCCAACTTTGTTCACATATTTATTCTGGGGATACCATCACTGGACCTAGCCATGTTATTTACAAGATCAAGGGCACATTCTTGTGTAGTTCAACTAACATTATATATGCCATTATGCGCCAACAATGCCTCTATACAATGTGCATTGGACAGACTGGGCAAAATCTTCACCAAAGAATGAATGGACACACAGCAGACATCAGGAATCTCAATACACATAAGCTGGTCAGTGGGCCATTCTGTTAAAGACCTGAGAATTGTGTTTTAGAACAAAGACACTTTAAAAACAGGCTACAAAGAGAAAGTTCTGAATTGGAATTCATATTCAGATTTGACACATTAACACTTGGTATGAACAGAGACACCAGTTACCTCATGGCACTACAAGAACTGCTTCCCTTCCTCTGATGCTCGTAATTATCTCAGGCAGCATCCACCACCCTGCAGCCCCTTCCTTCAGTCCTATGTGCTTGACTTGTCAGTTTTTATTGCAATTTTTTTGGACCTCTATATTTATAAATGTCTGACTATACTGGAAATGAGATTGATCTGATGAAGTGGGTCTGTCCCATGAAAGCTTATTACTGAATAAATCATTTTGTTAGTCTTGAAAGTGCTACATTTCTGCTGTTTTGTTGTATGCTGTCCTTAGTTCTGTGAAACGTTCACAAGAGCTATGCAGCCCCAGGGGCAGGGAGCCCCTGACCCATGGTCCTCGATTGTCCGGATCTTGACCAAGAGGCTCGGGGTTCCCCTCCATAGAATCCAGACCATGGCATGGGGAGGGTTTGGAGCTCAGACAAGCTATGGTCTGGATCCAGACCACACGCTCTGCCAGGTGCCGGTGGTCGGGTAGCACAAAGTGGCTCTGGACTCCACTGCTGCTCACTGTTGCTCCCCCAGTGGGGAAAAGGGAGGTGCAGTGGCATTAGCTGCCTGCCAGGAGGCTTCTTACCACTGCTCTGATTGGCTGGAATCAGCGTGCAGTGCCTGGGAGCAGAGGGAGGTGGGGTGCAGAGCCATGGTGTCTGGGGGGTGAGTAGGTAAGCTGCATCTCTGTCATCCAGACTCTCCGTCCCTCAAATACTCCTGCATCCCCCTCCCATCTTGATCCTCACTTCCACCTCACTTCCTGCACCCTCCCGCCACACCCACTCCCTACAAGCCAAACCCTTCATCCCCTCTCACCAAGATCCCACACCTGTCCCCAGCATCCCTGCAACCCAGACTCCCCACCAGCACCCTGATCCTGCCCCATCTCACCCAGACCCCTGACTCCCAGTGAACCCTCCCTTTCAGACTCCACACTCTAAATCCTGCTGCACCCTTCCTCCCACTTAGACCCTTCCCCTCCCACCAAGTCTTCGCACCTCCTCCTAAACCCCCTCTAGCCCAGAGCCCCCAGCCACAGCCCACTCCTGTACTCCCCTCATGCCCTGATCCACCACCCCCAGCCCACTCCTGAACTCTCCCTCCTGCTCAGATCCCATAACCCTGGTCCCCATACAGTCAGGGACTATATCAATGAGGTTGTTTACTTCCTTCTCACCTGTGTAGCCCGACTGATTTGCCAACGAGTCAGTGGTCCCGACCCAAAAAAGGTTGCCCATCCCTGCCTTACAAGTCCTGCTTAAGCCTCATTCATGGTTATAATTAAATGTGAGCAATAGAATCAGCACGAGGAAGGATGCTACCACCATTTAATTAAAAGACTTATTTTCCATGTTCTCACCCTAAATCTAATGTAGAAGCCTGTGTGCTTTCACAATGTTTCAACCAATTTCAGGGTGAAGTTGCTTTTCCTGAATTTTTTAAAGAAAGGAGAATAAATGTTTTTCTAGTTAAAGAGATTGTATTGAAATGGCTGTAAATTGTCAAACATTTGTCCCATATACTGAAAATAGAATTTGATGCTAACTTAGAAAAATGTTTCTGAAATAAACCTTTTGCCTAAGCTAATTTATAAGCAGACAAAGTACACATTTAATTAGCATTATTCCTGAATAATGCATGAGCTACCACCATGGAAGTTGACATGGTTAAAATGACTCTGGAAAAAATGTTAATTGACAGCCGCTTCAACACATACACTGAAGGAAGCAGGCTGGTGCTGGCACAAAACCTTACATGCTGTTCGACACAATTTTAATGACAACTGTTGTTGTAACGACAGGCTTGGTGTAAGGCTAAAGGCCTAGAACAACAGTCAATGCTTTGTTAACATACCGCAAAGCTAAAGGCCTCAAGCCTGAACAACAGTAGGTAAAAGCAAAAACTGTGCTAGGTAGATTCTGCCCACAGGAATACAGCAAGAGACAGAGCTGATAAGTCAGTCACAGGACCTGAAAACACAAAAACACCTAAAAGCACCCAGAGCTAGGCGCTTATTGATACAAATAAAAACATCCTGCTTAGTACCATGCATTCCCCATACCCTCCTTACAGATAACAGTTTATCACCGGATACATGCCAACCCAAGTTCAGGAACAGGTCACGATGACAGCATGACGGATAGTTTTGTTTTGATAGTACCATCATTATCCCCTGAGTTAACGGGTAGATCTAGTTACATCGGGGGTGTCAATGTATTACAATGAGGGGATTGTACCTGGATACATAACTTGTTTATACCCGTGTATAAAAGTGTCTAACAGGGGCTGTGTTGAGCGACCTTGGAGATGACGGAGCCCCCCTTGCCGTCAACTGAGTTGCGTTCATTGTCACAGAGCAGGCATGTACCAATGTGAACTGCTGAGTCATATTGGAGCCTCACGAGGATGTTGGAGTCAACGAAAATAAACCTGGGTCCAGTGCCTTCATACCTTGCTTGATTTGTGGTTCTTGGGGGCTCTCTAAAGTCTGCAGTGTTGACTAACCATGGAGTCCACACCTCTGTCCAAAAAATAATAATTCCACATGGCTACACAATCTCATAGGAGACAGAAGCGTTTGTTTGTTTTTTATTTGCACAGTTCTTTACCAGCTTGGCAATGCACGCTGTCCAATGCAGTGTGGGTTATACCATACAGAGACACTCTGTGATACCACACAGATCAACCAAACCTATGCAGTAGTCCGGAATTTATAAACTGAGATCTTACCATCTACCACTATGATACAGATGGCAAGCCAAACCCATCCAGTTGGAACTCTTTTACAGTTGGGGTGTATACCAAAAGGAAGGCAACAAGCAGAACATATCTACCAAGCCATGCCATCTGATCTTAAGAGAGCTTAAGACTGAACAGTTGCACATATGAAAAATTCCTGGACAAAATTTAATAACAGAGGAAAAATTGTAAAAACTGACTTTACTAAAAGTACACAGGAAACCTATGTTTGTTGCTGGATGTTACACAATATTCTGGATTGATTTGTGGCTCTCGGGGGACTCTCCGTGGTCTGCAGTGTTGGCTACCCGTGGAGTCCACACTGCTGTCCAAAGAGAGCGCACGTACATGGCCAAAGTGATTAACATCAAAGGGAGCAGATTGGACATCCGAGCACCTTTCCAGTAGAGATGCCCAACCAGAACTGCATCCATACAATCACTGGTAGAGGATGAAGTCTGCTAAGAAATTTCCATGCCACTGAATAAAACCTGTTAATAAGATTCCATGTCTTACATGGCAAATAAGACCTGAATTAGACAGCAAGGACCTTAGGACACTAGACTTCTCCCTTCCCCCATATTCCTCTCCTGTACAATTCAGTTAGGACAGTGTCACATGCTATTTTTTTTGGAAGGAAGATTTGCAAAACTGGATATGAGAGTTGGTTACCTCTCTCCCTGAGGCACTTCATTCATTCCGAACAAGACTTCAGGCACCCTGAATGATGACCAGGTACATAGCTGATGATAAACTCTATAGAGTCCTCCTGATTCCCAGTTCACAAATATTCTTCCTCAGTCCAGGCCCCTTCTTCCCTGAGCCTCCTCTTTTGCTCCTAGGCTATCCTGCAGGCCTTCAAAATTCTGCTGTGACTACAGCAGAAACATTAGTCCTGAGGCCTGAAGTCTGCAGTACCTCTTGCATGCTTAGGGTACCTCTACACTAGGAAAATAACGTCAAATTTATTAAAGTGTACTCTTTACCACTAGATTTTATAAAGTCGATGGTAAGTCAACATAGTGTGTCCCCCATTACCTTTGTTAAGTTCAACTGTGTCAGCAGTGCATTGTGGCTACTTATCCCATAACTCCTACAGTACTGTTGCTTTATAGGTTTCTGTGACAGTGTATTAATGAGGAAAAAAAATGAGCTGCAAGTGGTTGTGGGTGTCTGATGTCATCATCTCAGACTGCATTGCCCTCACTCCCCACTCTTGTTGAAAACAAACTGGCAAGGAATTTTTGCACCACTTTTCCAAAGCCTGCACCTGGCACATGCCATTATAAGGGCTAAGGTTGGATCTGGAGGAGCTTAGGGTTATGGTCACTTCAAGAAGTGCCTTACAGTATCTTAGAAGACTACGCAAATCGGGAGAAAGAGGAACCTGATTCAGAGCATGATGAAGGATTGGCAAGCAGGAATGCAGAGCTGTTGGCTGCACTGGATGCATTGCACACAGTGGAGCGCCAGTTCTGGAGCTGTGAAACCACCACACACTGGTGGGACCGCATCATTTTGCAAGTATGGGATGATCAGCAGTGGCTGCAAAGCTTCCGCATGTGCAAGGTCACTTTCACAGAACTTTGAGAATTGCTGTCCCCACCCTGAAGTGCTGCGACACCAAAAATGAGACCTGCTTTGACTGTTCATAAGCGAGTGGCAATTGCTCTGTGGAAGTTTGCAATGCCAGACTGCTACCAGTCAGTGGGAAATCAGTTCAGAGAGGACAGATCTACAGTGTGGGCTGGTGTGACCCAGGTAACCAAGGCAATCAATACCCTTCTGCTGCAAAAGACTGTGACTCTGGGAAATGTGCAAGACACAGTGGATGGCTTTGCTGCTATGGGGTTCCCTAACTGTAGTGGGGTGATACATGAAACGCATATCCTCATTCTGGCACCAGATCACCTGGCCTCAGAGTACATAAACTGCAAGGGCTACTTCTCCATGGTGTTGCAGGCATTGGTGAATCACAAAGGTTGTTTCACTGACATCTATTTGAGATGGTTGGCGATGGTGCACAACATGCACATCTTTAGAAATTCTGGACTGTTCAGAAAGCTCCAGAATGGGACCTTCTTCCCAGACCAGAAAAATCACTACTGAAGTTATGGAGATGCCTATAAATGATACTGGGAGACCCGCTTACCTTTTGTTCCCTTGGCTCATGAAACCATACATAGGCACCCTGGACTGCAGCAAGGTGCACATTAAACTACAGGCTGAGCAAGTGCAGAATGGCGGTAGCATGTGTCTTTGGCCATTTAAAGCCAGATTTAGGTGCCTTCTGACATATTTGGACCTCAGTGAAGCTGATATTCCTGTCACGGTGGAGGCTTGCTGTGTGCTTCATAACATTTGTGAGAACTAAGGAAATGTCATGACTGGCTGGCAGAGGCAGATGTCCTGGCCAGTAGTTATGAACAGCCAGACACAAGGACAATGAGGAGAGCACAGAAAGGAGCAATGCAAATCAGGGGGGCACTGAAAAACAGTTTTTTGAATGAGCAGACAACCACATGAATCCGCTGCTTTTAAGTAGTGCACCCTCCACCACCAATGTGTGTGCTTGCCTCTTACACCACCCCACTTGACCCCAACCCAGGTTAACCATAAATGACACTTTTTTTGACCTACATCATTTTTATTCAGGGGCCGAAGGTTAATGGGTGTGAAAGCAAGGGAATCCTGCCATCATGTGTGGGGGAAAGTGAGCCTTGTGCTGTGTGGAGCATTCCTGGGAGTGGGCCACAAAGCTGTCCTTACCTATTCTCCATGCATTCTGGGCTCTGACAAGGAGAGGCCAGGGAACATGGTGAGGAGGTTGGGTAATTGTTCATTTTGCGTACGGGGCCCTATGCAGTTCCAGTAGAGACCAGAGGATGTCTGTCTGTTCCCCAACTGCTGACAGGAGCTCTGCCTGATTTTCAAAGTCCTCAACCCTACGGCAGAGCATGCTTTGCCGCCATTGATGTGTCCACTTTCTCTCAACAGTGGCTTGCACTTGCTCTTTCCAAGCCTCTTGTAATTGATCAAGGATGAGGTCTTGCTTCGTTTTTTTTTCCTGCAGCACAGCAGGGCAAGCCTGTCTACAGGCAAGGATGGGACTGCAGTCACATTCCAACTTGCATTGCCTGTGGAAGACATTCAAGGTCAAAATTTAGATAGAGTTTTTAAATCTGAAACACTACACCTAGACATATAATGAATGGATATCTGTGTTACAATCACAGCATCTTTTGTTTTACAAGGCCACTTAAGGCTCAGAATGAATCAATACCCATAGAAAAGAAGCTACATCTCCCCTAGGGCATTTTCACTTTGTGGACATAGTAAGATCCTGGCAGGTAAAGGGAGATGAGAAGGCACAGTATGGCACCCATTAACATGTTGTAACCCCATGGTGGACATGCCTACATCTAGCAGGCAGGGTAAGGCAGTTGCTTGGTGGGGGTTGAGGGGAGAAGCATGGCAGCCGCACGGCGGGTTGAGGGGGCAGTCCTGAGAAATGTAAAGGTGAGAAATAAATTTTCTTGGTGTTTCCTCCCAAATCCTGTCCAGTGGAATGCATTTTAAAGCACTGAAACCCCATGCTGGACATGTCAGTGTCCAAAAGCAGGGTCTGGACAACCTGACAGCCGTGTGGTGGTGATAAAGTTGGGAGGAGTGGGTGAGCTCAGAAGCTATGTGGCAGGTTGAGGAAGACAGGCCTGAGAAATGTACAGCGCAGAAATAAACTTTCTTGGCGTTCCCTCCCGAATCCTGCCCAGGGAAAAACCATTTTAAAGTACTGAAACCCTGTGCTGGACATGCTGGTGGTGGGGGTGAGGTAAGGGTGGCGGTCCACATGGTAGAGGTGGGGACTCGGAGAGCCTGCCAGCCACATAAAGGGGTAGGGCAGTCTTGGGAAATTTAAATGGACTATAAACACAGAGAGCAGTGTAATAATGTTAAAGTAACAACCTTTCATGAAATTTCCTGTGCTTCTAGGCTGCAAAAAGAGACATCAGCCTCCTAAGAATAACAAAGTGAAAAAGAAAATATGCTCATACTCAGTGGGCACAGGGCTGGGAAATTTACAAGAATGCTCTGTGTTGCCATGATCCCAGATTACTTACTGGTGGCTTGGCATGACAAAGTGTGCTATCATGGAAGCTGGAAAAAATCAGGCCTCCCCAAAAACCTCGTGAGAAAAATAAAAGTTTCTATTTGAGACCTTTATACAGATGTCCAAACAGGATCAGTGCTCTGTCCACAGAAACATTAACAAGATGTTCTAGAGGTGACAAGCTGTGATCCACTCCACCCCAGCTGCAACCCACTTGTAGCAGTTTTAAAAAACAAACACTCACCAGAAGTGCCCTCTCCAGCATTGCTTGCCTCTGAAACAGTCTGCAATGAGGGAACTGCCTCCAAAGTGATGAAGAGGTCCTGGCTGTTTCCAGGACAAGTTTTGTCGATCGCCTCATGACTGGCTCACTTATCATCCTCTTCCTTGTCCACCACCGTCTCCTCCTCCTCCCTGCTGCTCTCACAGGATAGCTGAGCAGTCTCCCCTGAGAAGTCTAGGCAGTTTTTTCTGACCATGGTTGGGTCACTCCACAGAACAGCATCAAGTGACATGTTTGGGGAGATGACCCAGACCACCCGTTGGCTTCTTTTGCCTTCTGATCTGCCTGCCTGAGCTCCTTGATTTTCACCCAGCACTGCTTAGTATCCCTGGTACAACCTTTCTCCAGCATGCTCTGTGAAATTTTTCCATAAATGTGCATATTTCTTTTGCTAGTTCGCAATTGCTGCAGGACAGATTCATCCCCCATCACAGCAGTGAGATCCTGGATCTCTTGACTGCTTCATGCTGGGGCTCTTTTGTGACCCTGTGAACTCATGGCCAGATGCACTGTTGAGGTGTGCTCCTGAAGTCTGCTAGCCATGCTGGCCCAAATGGAAATGAATTCAAAATTCCCAGGCCGATTACTGTTTCCTGCTTCCTACCAGAGCCTTTTTCTTGCATTCCAGCACCATTTTTCCTGACACTGTCACTGCCATTTTGGAAGGCAGTTGGGCTACGCTCCCTGTTCACCACATGTGGTGGCACATGGGGCAGCAGGGGTTGGTGAAATACTGCTCACTACAGCTGCATACTTAAAGCACCCCTTCCTCCCACTCCACACATGTGCAGCTCCTGCGGTCCTGGTGTGGCTTCTGTGGCTCCAATTGGGAGCTACACAGCTCCTACTGCCCGAGGCCCAGCATTGTTAGAGGACTGGCGCGGTGCTTGCACAGCTCCAGTTGCCCAGCACGTGTCTATAGTTGGAGCGGCCCCCGAGGCACCAGGTCAGTACCTCACCAGCATTCACTTGAGCAGAGAGGGGAAGGTTGGGGGTACTTGGCTCTAGGGAAGTGGGAGGGCATGCAGTTGGGTGGGCTGAGATGTTCCTGTTTCTTGGGGAGGACATTGATGTCGAACTAGGAGGGAATTTGAGGGAGCCTGGTTCTGGAGGAGGGCACGGATTTAGAGCTGAGGAGGGACTGGGATTGCCTGGTGATCAGGGTGCCTGGTGTTCTGGAGGAGGGCATAGATTTAGAACTGGGAAGGGGACTTGGGGGTGCCTGGCCCTGGGAGAGCCTGGCTCTGGGGTGAGAATATTCATTTACAGTGGTGGGGGGGGGTTGAAGCCTGTGAGTGGCTTGGGCCCCACTGGAGGACAGTTAAGCTGCCCAGGAGGGTAGCTCAGGCCCCAACAGGGGCTGGCTTGGGGGTGGGGGGTGGTTTGGGGCTTGAGTTCTGCCACCTTTTCTTCTAGAAAAACACTGCTTCCTGCTCATCTGGAGAGCTGCAGAGGTGGAAGCAAAGGCCATAACAGACACAATGGGGGCATTGTGGGATATTTCTGGAGGCCAATAAAACTGAATTAAATAATGCTGTTCTACATTAGCCTTAAGCTGACCTTGTAAATTCGAACTTGGCGTTACTCCGTGTGAAATGAGTGGGGCAGAAAAATTGAACTTTGCACCCCTTAAAATCAACCTAATGATATTTGTAATGAAGACAGGTACATTATAAAAATCAAACTAAATCCCTTAATAATCAACTTTATGCTCTGACCTGGCCTTAGTGACATAACCCTCAGAACAAGGGCATGCGAGA
This sequence comes from Carettochelys insculpta, assembly GCF_033958435.1. Lineage (NCBI taxonomy): Eukaryota > Metazoa > Chordata > Testudines > Carettochelyidae > Carettochelys > Carettochelys insculpta. The sequence continues at coordinate 50,581,481 of NC_134147.1, forward strand.
TACGGCCCAAGGGCCAGATTCAGCTGACCAAGCCTTTGAATCGGGCCCACAGCCTGCACTGCCAGGCCCTCAGACAGTGTGAAACCTAATGCTGCTCAAAGTGGCTGGCTGCTCTATGTGCATCTTTGTGCCACATACCAGGGAGAGGGAGACTTGACACGCTACCCTTGCCCCTGCCCCCAGCAAAATCTCTCAGTTCCCATTAGCGGCTACTGGCACACCGCAGAGAGGCACACACGGAGGAGCAGCCAGCTGCTTTGAGCAGTGTGTGGATGTGACAGGGAGGGAAAATGCCTGAGGGTCCTGTTAGGCTGCTGGCCGACAGCCATCTAGGAAAGTACCTCCAAGTCAGAGCATGCCTCTGGAACCACACTCTCTCCTGCATCCCAGCCCACTCTCTGCACCGAGCCCAGGTTACCCTCTGAACCCCAGCCTCCTCCCCACCTGGCCCAGGTAATAATTCCCTCCCAAGCCCGGCACATGCTCCTACAACCCTCCCACAAGCCAGATTTCTCTCCTGCCCCCATACCCTCTCCTGGACCCTGCTCTCCAATCTCCTGGACCCTGCTCTCCAATCTTCTGCCCCAAGTCACAACCCCTTCCTCCACCTAAACTCCCTCTCAGACCCTCCCCGCACCCTCTCCTGTATGACAATTGCCTACCCAGAGCTCCCTTCTGCACCCAATCTCCATCCCAGACCTTCCAGGCACCTCCGTAGAAAAGTGCAGCCCTAGTCCACTACCAAAACCTTGGAGTGCCTCCCATCAAAAATTATTGCCCACATACTGTGTGTTATTCTTTAAATGACGTCACTAAATTAACAGCCTATGCTCCTGAAAACTGGCATAGGGACTTTAGTAACCACAAGAGGCCAAGGCTTCAGATTTTAGTTCTCAGGATTAAAAGGTAATCTCCAGAGCCAGACAGGATCACTGAATCCAGAAGTGTCTCAGAGGGAAAACAAAACACCGTTTCCTGAACTAGTTAGGTTTTCCTTAGCAGTCCCCTTCCCAAGAACAGAGCAGGTCCACCTTACTTAGCTTGCGAGTGCTGATGATTTCACAGTCCAGGCAAATAAGGTTAATATAACTATTTGAATCAGGGTTTCAAGCCATTACATGGTATCAACTCTTGCTTCTATATCCTGCGGTGATTTTGCCCCATTCTTCTGTTAACACAGAAATGTAGGAGATGCCCAGAAAGAATATTATGCACACCTTACGGAAACCAAAAGAGAGCAGCTAGATTGTGGGGACAAATTTTTTTGTTCAAACATAAAATATTCTATGACTAGTGATTTATGAGAAAAAAAAAAATTAAATTCTTTCTCTGTGCCTGTTCTCTTTAACATGTACTTTATTGTGTTACCCCTGGTTCAGTCCAACATTCACAAGAACTATGTAGTCCCAGATATGGGGAACCCCCAGCCTGTGGTAAGGGTACCTCTGTAAGGGTATATCATGTTCTTCACATCTGCTTGGAATCCAAGGTGGCAAACACATAAGTCTCACCTCACCCTATGGAACAGATTCAGCAAAATCATTAACTACAATTGAATATGCTGTAACTAGGGGTTTTAAGAATCAATAGTTCCACAGGATTCCAACCCTGGAGGCTTGGACTCTCCGTATGCATTTCACATGGAAGGACATGACCCATTTCCTTCAGTTCTCTGTGGCACTGGTGAGGCCACATCTGGAGTATTCCACCCAATTCGACACAAACCACTACAGAAAATATATGGATATATTGAAGAGAGTCCAATGGAGGGCAATAAAAATGATTAAGGGACTGGGGCATATGACATATGAGGAGAGACTGAGGAAACAGCTTATTTAGTCTGCAGAAGAGAAGAATAAGTGGGGATTTGATAGCAGTCTTCATCTACCTGAAAGTGGTGGGGAGGAGAAGCACTCCAAAGAGGAGGGAGCCAGGCTATTCTCAGTTGTGGCAGATGACAAAACAAGAAGCAATAGTCTGACTCCTGTAGAGCCCCAGGTAGCTCTAAGCTGTAGGTTGCCAGTCCCTAATAATTTTCTCACTGAACCCTTTTTTTCCCCACTTTGTGGAACCCCAGGGTCCTGTGGAACACCACTTGGGAAACACTGACCTAGGAGATGGTGGAGTCTCCATCCTTAAAGGTTCTTTATACCAGACTCCTTGGGGTTAGTTCTGATTTAAGCAGAAGGTTGGACTGGATGACCTCATAAGGTCTCTTCCTACCCTAATCTTCCATGATTCTAAGCTGGTAAACCTGCTGACAGACTGAAAGAACAGAGAGCACCAGCAAATGGTAGTTGGAAGGTAGGACAGGCTGAGTTTGAATGGAAAGCATCAGTTGTTCCCACATCATATTTTAATGGTAGTGCAGGAGCTATACACTGTTTCTCCAAGTTCATTAACGGTACTAGCTCATTCATACCCATAGCTAGGGGTGGCTTTCAGTCCATAATACATTCGATTATAAATCCCTGGAAAATGGGGCTTCCACTAGAAGTGCAGACGGTGCCCCATTAGAGCGCTACTACACACACACACACACACACACACACACACACACTTGTTATGAGTCTCCTTTACAGGAAGGCACTGTTACGCCATTCTATCACTGTAAAGAAGCCTTGGAAAATGTATAAAAAGCCAGTTACACTCATTTTTACACCTGTTTACACTGCCACAGCAGTGTAAAACCGACAGAGTAACAGCAATTGGGCTTAGGACAGCCACTTACCGCTGGCAGCTGCACACAGTTGGAACTGACATCATATTCGATGTATGCCACTTCTATCCCCTCCTCTGATTTCCCATCCTTTGTATAACAAACATCCCTGGTCCAAGTAGTCATACGATCCACTTCCTCCATTGTATAGGCACAGAGTGCAGAATCGTCACTCAGCTTGCCAGATGACGCCTGCCAGGCAGAAAAGGCAGTGAACAACACTTCTCCTTGGGTGCTGAATCTCCCTCTTCCCAGATCTCTTCCTGGTTGGGTGACATAAGCAGCCTGCAGTAAGCTGTATGTTTTTTCTTTGCTCCTACAGAGTAATGGTAATTCCACATAGGAATAATAGTGAGAGTCATCCAGGCAGATCCGTGAGATATAGGTCTTGTACTCCCTTGACTGGGACTTGAGATCCCGGCGATAAAATAGGAAATAAACACTGGAGCGGTGGGTAAAGGATTTGATGAAATGGTGGTTGTACTCAGAAAGCCGACCCACAGCTAGCTTAGCTGTTTCTTCATAGGAGAAGATGGAGTGAGTGTCTGTCCCTCGTACATCCCCCCCATGGATCCTTAGATTTCGGGTGGTGATAGGGGGGATACCCCCTCCAACTCCTCTGCTGGTATACCCTCGTCCCACAAATAGCAAGGGCACATCATCTTTTGAGTAGCCTACTAGTCCCACTGTAGTGATATTAGGATCATTTGCAGCTACATATTGTGTGTCTCCAGGACTCTCCGGTCGGAAGAGAACATGGTCAATGGATGTGAGGCTCCTTTTTTCACAGATCCCCTGGTGCACACTGCCACATACAATGAGCTCCTCCTGCAAAGAGTTCACCAGTAATAGTTTGTTGTGATTGTCAGTGCTGTGCGCCTGGGGACACTCCAGCTTTGAGACAGGGGGGAGACAATCTTTACTGTCCAAAACTGGCCCAGTCTGAACTGCACTCTCCATCATCAGGTCTGATGTCAGTTGGAAAACAAAGTTGATGGCCCCCAGATAAAGGGTCCCAGACTCAGAGTCAATAGTCAGGTGAAGGAATTTTGTGGTGTTGTACGAAAAGGTGACATACTGCAGTCCCCTTGGAATTACTGCCCCCAGGAAACAGAGAGCAGGGAGAAGGAAAGTTCCCAGAGACATGGTAAACATTCTGTAAGAGAGAGAAAGCCGTTACCCTCTGGAGCCAGGAGTGAAGGTTTATACAAATCACATTCTTTCAACATCAGACTTCTATTATGAAAAAAGGTGGGTGAAGAGAACAGTGGCTAATTCTAGAGATCAAATAAATAGTCAGACATAACAAATGAGGAATTTTTAAAGAATATCAAAAGCAGGAAGCCCATGGAAGCATCAGTAATTTTGATTGACCAATAGAGTGTTCAGGTGGCAAGGATATAATAAAGTAAGACTGCTGAGAGGCTGCAGTATTACAGGTATTCCTGGAACACTTATCAGATGACCTCATTTGTTAGTGGAGACCTACAATCGCCAAGGCTTTCACTGTGGGCCCAGACCTTTGGCTGGTTATCTGAGAAACAGGGAATCAATATTCACGTTTCCTCAGTAGTAATCTTGCTAAAGCATTGGTCATCTGAACCAACATCACCTCCAGCAGAAAGCCCTAGAAGTTGGTTCAAACCAGAAACTCACAACAATAGTGAAAACACAATATGTCCTTGCAGCACAGATAGGAGAGAGCTTGGTTTAACTAAGCTGCTGGACTGTACTACAGACAGACTTTAGCAGGGTTCTGTATTTAGAGTTAGACAGGAAAAGAATCATGTTTACAGAGAACTTAATATATTATGGGTATTTCATTATGATAATGTATCATGGTTTAGGAAAAATACAGAGCACTTCTGGTACCATATAGGACTGAAATAGGTTTTAAACACTTTTTACAGTATATGTGGGTCCTGGTTTATAAAAATCAGACTACTGCATTTGAATGAAGCAAGACTGTCAGTGTTCAGAAAAATGACACTGGTTTTGCATCCTACTTCTTTGCCTTCCTTCTCAACTCCAATCCTAGCTTCCAGTTCTCTTCACCAGATTTTTGATCCCATATATTAGCATTTCAGATCAATGTCACTTCAAAGTCTCACAAGAATACTACCTGGTCCGGTTTTTGTAGTCAGACATACAAAATAGACCCTGACAAGATCCGAAGAATCAGCATTGTTCCTATTACACATCCTCCTGTTTCACAAATATACATTTCAATCATCTCCATGCACTTCCTGTTAGAGAACATCTGCAGCAATCAATTTTGAGCCTCAGCACTAGTCCAATTAAGAGAATAAAATAAGCCAGGCTTCTCTCTTATTGATAAATTCACAGACTAACACCATTCTGCATGCATTGCTATGGTAACCATCTATCTTCCTCTGAAAGGTCACAGTTGGCTCAGCTGTACCAGCAGAAAATCAGGGAGAAGCTTCACAAACCAGCAGTACTCATTTCCCTCTCCTCCCCATCTCTGATGCATCTTATTCCAATAGTATTTGATTGCCATAGTAAATGTTAGCAAAATGTAAAACTGAGACAGACCCCTTTAGTCTGAGGAGACAAGACAGTCCGCCCAAGCCAGATCATCACACTGGAATGAGATCTGGTTCTCCGTGCACCCTTTGGAAAGAAAGGCTCAGAGCTGTTTTCAGAAAAATTGCTACTTTATTCAGAAGGCACCTCCATCCAACCCTGAAAGCTGGCGTAAACAAATCTGTCAGTCCTAAAGAGCAACTGCCAGAAGTGGACAATACTGAGCCTCCTTCAGATGAGCTGTTCATCTGATCAGAAATCATGGGCAACTTCATCTCTGGCAGGGCTACTCTCTTTCTTCATGGAAAACTATCACCTCTCATCACCTATTGGAAACAACCTGCAAGCTCCATATGCAATCTTGGCACTTATTGGGAACTGTTATATTGCTTTCCAGAGCTTCAGTTTTCATGAAGAGCAAACAAAGGTTCAGCTACTATCGCTGCAAAGAAAACCTGCCAAGTCTGGAATGCTAGCTCTGAAAGGCAAGAGTGCTGGGTCAACGGGTACAGAGAGCCACTGAACCAAACTGAAAATCCTGTATATGATGACAATTGTTTCAAGCCAGAGGTTGCTACTGCCTCCCCAGCACCCTAGGTTGACAGGTGTGAACATCTCATCAAAATATAAACTCAGCTGCCAAGAAACGATAATTTAAATGTCAACCTTATTAATGGTAACAGAGAGGTAGTCATGTTAACCCTAACCTTACTAACGATTTCATTTCACATGTGAAAAAGGACACAGTGGATCACGGATGTGTGAACCATTGCCAGTAGGCATCTTGTTTTGGTGCCACAAAAGGTGGTGCTTGCTGGAGGCCACCATTGCGTCTCTTTCCCTGCAACAAAATAGCCACACCCAGGTGGCTCAGCCAAAGTCCTGGGTATACCAAGACCCAGACGAAGCAGTAAGTATATCGAAGCTCCGGTGTCCTTTTGCCCTAAGAGACCGCACATCATCATACTTTGGCTATCCTTGCACTCTACCATGATACCATGAACACTGTCTCATTCTGACAATTCACGTGGGTGGAGCCCCAATTTGTGGGTATCACCTGGATGAGTACTGCCACTTTCCCCTCCCTGCCTCTACCCCAGCACACTGCAATCTGATTGCTGCTTGGTCTTAGTGCTGCACTCAAAGTGCCGTTCACCAAAGAGCAAAACAGCAGAAAACTAATCTACAATACTGTCAGGGAAGATCACCACCTGATCAACAGTGAGACTCTAAGGGGCTATATCTAAGGTCTTGTCTACGCTGGCAATTAACTCCCAACACTAACTCCCAGGGTATCCACAGCACAGCAAATTAGCCTCCAACACTGTAAAGTCGTTAGTACACATTAACTCCACACCTGCTGCATTCTAGGTAAACCTCCTCAACAAGAAAGTTTTTTGTGCAGTGGCTACAGCACTGGAGTGTCAGCGTGGCTGCCCAGGTGTACTACAGCTCCATGACTGCCCTCTGGAACCTGTCCCACAATACCTGTTCTTGCCTCTCTGGTCATTGGTTTGAACTCTATTGCCATGCCCTCAGCTGACCTGACTCTCAGATCCATACTTTAGATTTAGTTGGAATTCTGAAAGTCCTCTTTTTGTTTGACCTGGGATGCATGGAGTGTTCTAGCCATCTTTTCAGGTGATCATGGCTGCTCCATGCACCAGGAGATCCCCTACTTCCAGCCATGCCAAGGTGGCCTATTCAGAGTTTGGGGAGAGGAGGCTGCCCACTCGCTGCTGTGTTCCAGTGGTAGGAACAAAGATACTTATGGGCTGATATCAAGATGCATGACTGAAAGGGGTCAGGAACAGGACACGCTGCAGTACAGGCTCAAAGTGAAACACTACCAAAATACATACTCCAAGGCACAGAAGACAGCACCATTCCAGTGCTGTGCCCACAACCTGCCAATTATTGTACAAAGAGCTGGATGACATATTTGGGGGCAACCTCACCTGCATTACAAAGACCCTTGTGAATGCTTTGGGGCACAGAGGCTGTTGAGAATGGACCAAGCCAGGAGGAGGAAATCCCACAAAAGGTGCTGAAAGGGAGCGGGACCCAGAATCTGAGGATGATGTGGCATTCACAGATGCATACAGTCAGGAGCTATTTCCTACCCCAGAAAAGGCTAGCCACTTGCAGCAGTTGGAGGTTGGGGAAGCACAAACAGTGGAAGTTGCCCTGGCTGAGCAACTTTGACTTTTGGAAGCACTAAAGCAAGTTGTTGGGGGCAGGAAGGTTGCAGAAAGCTGGCTTGGGCCTGTGCAGGACTCATACTGATGCAGAGCTAGCCAGAGGCAGGACAGGGTGTTATGGACTCTGACTTCATGTTAATCAGTGAGATCTACAAGGCTGAAAGTTTCATGCAGATGCTGGGCAATTCCCCTCCAAAGGTTCTATGGCAGAGCTCCTGTATTCATTGTTCCATTAAGGGTGACATTCCCATGCCAATGTGCCATTACGGAGGGTGGCATTGCTGCACACTGGCAAGCTGTGTAAGGACCAGGTTGGAAGCCACAATCTCTCAGAAAACCTTCCCTTTTCATCCTCAGCAGTGAAATATCTTTAAGGAGAGAGACAGCATGTAGAAAATGTGTGAATATTATTGATTGTAGTGCCCCACTGCAGTGCTGGCTCTCCCCAAGACACACGTGCCCAGACTACAGTAAGGCCCTGCAACAAAGAATTCCCCTGCCCTCGTGGTTAAATAACCATTTTGGTGGTCTTGTGTCTTATGTGCGCTTGTCCTGGGACAGCCAGTCACCAATAGGTATATGAACAGTGCTTATGTTCAGACTGGGTCATGGTAATGCTCTGTCTAATTAATAATGTTCCCTCTGTGCAATGTTGCATTTTAGTGTCACAGATTTAACCTTGGGATCCCAGACTCCCTTGCTGGCTGAATAACTGTGCAGCGTGCGGCAGATCACAGACCACAGCAGCACAGGGCCTGATGGAGGGGGAACATTTCGGGTGCTGGAGGAACTCCTTTTTGTTCACCTCTTAAGTTCACAGAAAGATGCAGACCTGCAGGCTGGCTAGGCAGCTGAGGCTTATCAGGAACTAGCCAGCAACAGGCTATAATTAAAATGCCTGTGACCAGTTAAGGCCACCATGCTTTCTATAAAAGGCCTTCCCCAGGCACCAGGGGAGGAGGGAAGTAGTGCCCAGAGAGAAGGAGGCTGGAGGTGTGGAGTGTGATGCAGAGCACAGAAGAACAAAGCTGAGCACAGCACACCACAGCACAGCCAGGTACCCCAGCAGCCTGGTACAGGGGGGATGGACCCCAGAAGGTAGTGTTAGCCCCCACTAGCTCCCTCCTTCCCTAGGGGCCCTGGGCCGGAGTCCAGGGCAGTGGACAGGACTGGACTATCCCCCACCCCCTGGAAGGCTGCCAACTGGGACAGAGCCGGAGCAGTTCAAGGCTGGTGGAGAGGGACATGCTCCACCACAAATTCAGACTGGTCCATGATGAAAATGGCTAAGTAAAGGCAGACCCCTTGCCTTTGAGAAGAAGTCCCAGGGCAACAAGAGGGCCCCCCGCCCCGAGTCTCTGAGGCACATAAGCAGCTGTCCAGAAGTGCAGAACTCTTCAGGGACTATCGAGGGGTCCATCACAAGGGTAAAGAAGCGATCTCAAAAAAGGAAAGACGACTTGTTGAGTAATGTTATGCTGGCTGCTGCTAAAAAGAAAGAATTGAAGGAGTGGAGGGACAATGAGAGGAGGGAACCAAAAGAAATCACTGAGTGCCAAGATGAAGCCTGAAGTGGATATTAAACATAATGGAGCACCAAGCTGACATGTTCCCAGTTCTGCTAGCACTGCAGACAGAGCAGCTCTGCAGCTACCCGCCCCACTCCCAGCCAGTGTCCCAGAACAGTTTTCCATGTGTCCCACTGTCACTGTCAACGCATTTTGGCCACCATTCTGTCCTCACTCAGCACCTGCTGTACACCACACCAGTCATTTCACAGTCCAGCCCAGCAGACTTCCACAGCTACCCAATGCACTCAAGACCTGTTCCCATGCAGTTTAGCCCTGCTTAAACTAAAGCACCAATTGCACAGCACATCAGAAGGCAGGGCTGCATGAGATACTTGGACATACGCAAATCTGTAAATGTACAGGGAGCTCACCTTTTTCTTTCCCCCTCTTCTCCACGAAGTGCAGATGTGTCATGCTGCATGTTCATTCTATGTTTGTGTTTTTAATAAATGACATTGTTGGGTTTGAAAACAATCTTTATACAATTACATGAAAACAAACATAGCTCAGCAAAGCAACCGGCATTTTTCTACTAAGTGCATAATTCGGGCCAATTATAGTCACTCTATCATCACAGCCATGGCACTTCTATACATAGCAACAGATATTACTGACTTTCAGATTATCACCTCACGGCCCCCTTGATGCTTATGGCCCCACACTGTAATCCTCTACAGCTGTTCAAGCTCAGCATCCAGGCTCTGAGCTTCAGTGGTCCAGCCTTGGGTAAAGCTTTCACACTACTGTTTACAAATATTATGAAAGGTATAGCACACAGCTATAAACATAGGGAATTTGTCATTGGCCAGGTCCAGCTTCCCATACAAACATCACCAGTGGGTTTTTAAATGGCCAAAAGCACACTCCACAGTCATTCTGCACCTGCTCAGCCTGTTGTTCAACTGTTTGTTGCTGTCAGGCTCCCAGGGTATGACTTAGTGAGTTATGACATTAATGGTTAGGTGGAGTCTCAGGATCACAAAGGTCATTTTGACTTTGCCAACAGTAATCTTCTGGTCTGGGAAGCAAGTCCCTTCTTTCAGCTTCCTGAAAAAGCCAGTGTTGCAAAAGATGCATGAGTCATGCACCTTTCTCAACAAGCCTGGGTTAATCTATGTGTAACACCCATGGTGATTCACAACCCCTGGAGAACTATAGAGAAATACCCTTTTCGATTACTGTCTTCAAAGGCTAGGTGGTCTGGTGCCAGAATTGGATTATGCATGCCATCTGTCATCCCACTGCAGTTCAGGAAGTCCAGTTGTGAAAAGCCATCAACAATTTCATGAACGTTGCCCAGTGTCATGGTCTTTCAGAGCAGGAAGTGGCCTTGCATACTTCCATCAACACAAGTCCAACAGTCAACTTTCCCACTCCAAGCTGATTAGTGACAGATCAGCACCCATCTGGAGTAGCCAGCTTCCACAGTTCAAGTGTCACTCTCTTCTCCACCAGCAGAGTAGTTCTCACTCTCATGTCTTTGCTCCACAGGATGAGGGCAAACTCATCACACAATCTCATGAAAGTGGCTTTCCTGATCTGAAAGTTCTGCAGACACAACTCATCCTCTTAGATTTGCAAAAATTATGTGATCTCACCAATACAGCTTCTTTCACAAGCTCAAAAGCAACATTTCACAGTGGTCAGCACTTCTGTGAAGGCCACAAGAAATCTCATGTCTTAGCTACTGTGAGTGGCATGATCAGTGTCTGATTCCTCGTTGTCATTTTACAGTTTAAGGAATAACTCAACTGCCAGTTGTGGCATGTTAATGAGACTATCAGCATTTTCTTCAACAGTTCAGGATCTATTCCCACAAACTTGAGGAGGTAGAGCACCCAACAAAAAAGCCACTGAAAGATGGCACCAAATGTGGACAGAAGCAAAGAGGTTGGAGGGTGTGCAAAGCCAGGTACCTTGGCGCATTGGGACAGGACCCAGGATACCTCATGACCTCTCTCTGCCTCCCCACAAGCCTCATCATCACAAGAGGAAGAGGTGCTCCATGGGATAGCAGCCTAGAGTGTACCACTCCGAATGCCAGGGTAAGTGCCACAAGTGTGGTCACTCTACTGTGCTTGTAGTTGACAGTGTAGATACAAAAAAGTGGTATCCCTACAGTGGTCTGTGAGCAGCACTAACTGCCAGTGCTTTATATCTGCCAGTGTAGACAAAGATTAATTTAAATAGTAAATGCCTTGGCACTGGGACTGTCTCCCTTCTGGGTTTGATACAGTACCCAGCACACCAAGAGAGTACAGAAAATAACCGTAATTGTAATAACGGGAAAAGCCAATTCTAATTTTGGCTCTGCCATTGACTTGGCAAACCATACATTCTTGTTATCATCATCATTATTGGTTGCTGTTATCACCATCTGCCCCCTCTTGTAAAATAGAAATATTACTGTCCTGCCACAAAGAGGTGGTTGTTGGGATTAGTCTGTGATACTCTGTGGATGAGCAATATTACAGAAATTACCCACTATTAATTACAGGGCTTTATGAAACTGAAAACACTATGGCTGCGTCTACACGTGCACGCTACTTCGAAGTAGCGGCAGTAACTTCGAAATAGCGCCCGTCACGTCTACACGTGTTGGGCGCTATTTCGAAGTTGAAATCGACGTTAGGCGGCGAGACGTCGAAGTCGCTAACCCCATGAGCGGATGGGAATAGCGCCCTACTTCGACGTTCAACATCGAAGTAGGGACGTGTAGACGATCCGCGTCCCGCAACATCGAAATAGCAGGGTCCTCCATGGCGGCCATCAGCTGGGGGGTTGAGAGATACTCTCTCTCCAGCCCTTGCGGGGCTCTGTGGTCACCGTGGGCAGCAGCCCTTAGCCCAGGGCTTCTGGCTGCTGCTGCTGCAGCTGGGGGTCCGTGCTGCATATACAGGGTCTGCAACTAGTTGTTGGCTCTGTGTATCTTGCACTGTTTAATGAAAGTGTGTCTGGGAGGGGCCCTTTAAGGGAGCGACTTGCTGTTGAGTCCGCCCCGTGACCCTGTCTGCAGCTGTGCCTGGCTCCCTTATTTCGATGTGTGCTACTTTGCCGTGTAGACGTTCCCTCGCTGTGCCTATTTCGATGTTGGGCTGAGCAACGTCGAAGTTGAACATCGACGTTGCCAGCCCTGGAGGACGTGTAGACGTTATTCATCGAAATAGCCTATTTCGATGTCGCAACATCGAAATAAGCTATTTCGAAGTTGGGTGCACGTGTAGACGTAGCCTATATGTGCTTGTAGGTAAGCAGACATGAGCGTACAGCTCTGGCAGGCTACCCCACACGATGCACACACAGAGTCACATCACAGCAGCAGTGGCTACATTTAAGCTACACAAACAGAGGTGCTTTTATTCTCAGTAGATAGTGGACATTTAGAATTTGCTTCTCCCATTACTGCTGACAGAAACTGCCTTTCTAGAAACCTCAAAACACACTGGATTCACCTCAGGTTCTCTCTTTAAAATAGTGAGGACCCAGTAAACTGAAGGGTTTTACTAAAGTGCATGTCATGGAGAGACATTTATATCAGTTGATAGGTATTTATTAAAGTCAGTAAGCTAGCAATTATGAAACTTATATACGGTCCAGTATTACAGTTACATACAATTTGTAAATGTTGTTTTTCAAGATGTGTTACTCATTTCTATTCCAAAAGCAGTGCACACACACTGCATGCATGATCATTAGAAAGTTTTCCCAAGCAGTACCCATCAGGTCAAGCATGGAGCCTCAGGGAGTGGCACCCTTGCTATGAGCCTGTGCAATAAGCTCCAGGCATAATGAGAAGGCCAATGGTACGTCTATTGAGAAGATCAACAGTGTGACAAACCAGTGGTGGTATCACAAACACCATTAGAATTAGTGAAGCCCTGTCCCGGCAGACTTAGAGGAGTACTCTGCATATGAAAAGGAAGGGTGGAAAGGCATACAGTGTGTGGCTCAACCACATCAGATTAAATATGTATGTAACAGAACTGGGGCTGTGATTCAGGGAGGAGAACCACCTCTGGTAACTCTGAACAGAGGCTCTGCTCCTTCCTGTTGGTCTATGTTGTGATGAGGTCCAAGTGGGGAAACCACCACCACTGGAAAATTGACAGGGCGATGTTTGGCTTGAGGGACCATTCTTGATTGAGGAACAAACAGCTGAGGCAGTTTGCTAGCTTATTCTGCAGCCCCAGAAAGTATGATGTTTGCAAGTGTATTGAATTGGCAGTTAAAAATCCCCAGAGTTCTAGGACTTTCTGACACAAATGAGAGGAGCAAGCACCACCCGTTTCATATAAGACATTGCAAAGGCGCTGTCTGTGAGCACTACCACACAAGCACTCAGATTGTGGCTCTTCAAAGTCTAGCAAGCCAGCCTCACTGCCCTCAGCTGATGCATGTTAATAGGTAGAGAGAGTCTCACCTGCGAGTACAGGCCCTGGATTATGACCCTTCTGAGTGTGCCCCTCCCCCCACAACCTAGTGCTGAGATGTCATGATCAGTGACATGACAGGCTTCAGTCTGGTGAATGGAACTCCCACACAAACTACTTACATTCATAACCACCTGCATAAAGATTGAAGAATTGGCGTGGGAGGGTCACAATAGCTTCCAAAGGGTCTGATCCAGGCTTGAGTACCTCCACTATCAAAGCCCAGAGGGGTCTCCAGCACAGCCTTGCATGCTGAAACACACATGTGCATGCTGCCATGTGTCCCAAAAGCCACACACAGTTTCTGGCCATTGCTCTGGAAAACAGGCAGAGGATCTGGATGCTGTCCCTGAGGATTTGGACACATGCCTCAGGCTGGGATACTCTGACAACTGCTAAGTCTAGGAGAGCCCCTATGAACTCTCTCCTTTGTGTAGGATGTGTATTTGGGCACATTTAGAAAAAGGCCCAGTCTTAGGAAAGTGGCAAGAGTCAAGGCCACATGTACTGATGCTTATGTTTGTGCACTGGCTTGATGAACTGTTTGTCAAGGTATGGGAATTCCCATACCTGGTACTTGCATAGGAAGGCTGACACAACCACCATACACTTTGTAAACACTTGTATATCTGCTGACTAAACAAATAGAAGCATCCTGAACTGGTAGTGCTGACTGCTGTCTATGAAGTGGAGAAACCTTCTGTGAGCTGTAATAATTAAAATATGAAGACATGCCTTTCATGTAAAGGGCAGCATACCATCCCCCTGGATCCAGGGAAGGGATGATAGGAGCCTGGGAGACCATGTGACATCTCACCTTCTTTGTGAAGGCATTGAGATCTCATAAGACAGGATTAGGCTGAAGGCCACCATTGGCCTTGGGAATAAGGAAGTAGCAGGAGTAAAATTTCTTGCCCCGAACTCCTAAAGAACATCCTCTATCACTTCTAGAACAAGGAGCAACTGTACTTCCTGCAGAAGGAATTGTTTGTGAAGGTAGGAGGAAACAGAACTAAATAGACTATCCCGAATCTACTGTGCTCAGGACCATTTCTCCAATTTGTCTAGATCATTTTGAATTTTGACCCTATCCTCCAAAGCAGTTGCTACCTCTCCTAGCTTGGTATCATCTGCAAACTTAACTCGGATCTATAGTCCAAGAGGGACACACAAGGCATTGAAACAGCATTGCAGATGGCAGTAGGCTCTGCTGATACAACAGCCAGAACCATAGCCTCAGCCAGTGTTATGAGAAGATCCTCTTGGCTGCAGACAGAACTCCACACAAAAGTGCAGGATTTACGATTTGATGAAATCAAGCTATTTGCAACAAATACAGACAAGATTGCATATTTCAGCAAAGACACATGAAAGACAAATGCGAAGTGCTCCCCTTAGGAAGGAACAATCAGTTACACACATACAGAATGGGAAGTGACTGTCTAGGAAGGAGTATGGCAGAAAGGGATCTAGGGGTTATAGTGGACCCCTAGCTAAATATGAGTCAACAGCTTAATGCTGTTGCAAAAGAAGCAAACATGATTCTGGGATGCATTAACAGGTGTGTTGTGAACAAGACAAGAGAAGTCATTCTTCCACTCTACTCTGTACTGGTTAGGCCTCAGTTGGAGTACTGTGTCCAGTTCTGGGCACCGCATTTCAAGAAAGATGTAGAGAAGTTGGAAAGGTTTCAGAAAAGAGCAACAAGAATGATCAAAGGTCTAGAGAACATGACCTATGAAGAAAGGCTGAAAGAATTGGGATTGTTTAGTTTGGAAAAAAGAAGATTGCTGGGGGGGGGCATGATAGTGGTTTTCAGGTATCTAAAAGGGTGTCATAAGGAGGAGGGAGAAAACTTGTTCTTCTTGGCCTCTGAGTATAGAACAAGAATCAATGGGCTTAAACTGCAGCAAGGAAGATTTAGGTCGGACGTTAGGAAAAAGTTCCTAACCGTCAAGGTGGTCAAACACTGGAATAAATTGCCAAGGGAGGTTGTGGAATCTCCATCTCTGGAGATATTTAACAACGGGTTAGATATAGGTCTTTCAGGGATGGTCTAGACAGTACTTGGTCCTGCCATGAGGGCAGAGGGCTGAACTCGATGACCTCTTGAGGTCCCTGCCAGTCGTAGGATTCTATGATTCTATGATATGAGAATAGGTCTCTTGCTGTCAGGAAGATGAGGAATTAGCTGATAAAGTTTGGAGTAACTGTTGACTTCATGGTTAGCTAAAAGCACTGAATAATTAGCTATGTGTAGTTGAAGTGTAGAAAGATGTATTCTTCTTCTATCAGATAGTTCCAGGTGTTTATGCTCCTTATTAGAAAGGATAGTTTTGTATTTTGATGTTTCTACTCTCTGGTTGGTGGCATCTACCGGCACAGAATTGGTTGTGGATTTAAAAGTAGAAAGTCCATGCCTTCATCTGGGGTAAATACTTTGTCAGCACGTTTATTTGTGAGTGTAGATGTGGTTAGGTTTAGCCAGACCTCACCTGGCAATCCTCCACTCCTGGCAATCCATTACCATTACGTGGTAGCTCCACCCTGGCCAAGGCAGTTGGTTGCAATTTTTTTTTTTTTAAAGCGTATACTGTTTCTCTGGCTTTTCTGTTCAGGTGATTTCCTGGCTAATTGTCACACTTTTAAAAAGATCCTGAAGCTTTTCTAGGTCAACAAGAAAAGAAAAATCAATGGGTGTGACTGCTTCTCTGTGAGACGTGTAGATTCAGACATTGGCAAGTCCAGAGGCAAGCTGTGACCCAAGATCATCTGGCATGTGAGTATCGTACAAGTCTATCTCCTTTTCACAGTGTGAGGAGACAGAGAAGAGAGGAGATGGCTCGTGCTGTGCCACATTAGAGGGATTCACTTGAAGAAGAACATATCCCTCTGTAATCCTTCTAAAATGTACTTATCAAATAACCAGTCCCCTGTCACAATTACTTTCAGTTCTACCAGTTAAGCAACTTGCAATTGGTTTAATTTGTGTTAACTGATTTATTACAATTTTAATTTTTAAATCAATGTTGGACAATACTAAGTCAAATACCTTGCAGAAGTTAGGGATGTTAATGGTTAACCAGTTAGCCTCATCCAGTTCCAGTTAACTGGTAGGAACCGCCACAAGAGGTGTGAGGGGCTCCAGCCTGGCCAGAGTGGCCCCTGCCTGTGGCAGCTGGGATGGGAGAACACTGAACAGGGGGCAGGAACTCCAGCCCAGCCAGGCTGGAGCAGCTCCCCTGCCACAGACAGGGGCTGCTCTGGCTGAACTGTAGCGCCCCTTCCCACAACACACCGGGAATCGGGACTCCTCCAGCTGTGCTGGGGTGCCCACCACCCCAGGCAGCACCCCAGGCAGGGAAGCTGAAGCTGGGTTGGAGCAGTCCAGGTGCCCCGCAGCTCAGGCTGGGGATAGGAAAATCAGCCCACCCCAGCCCCTCCCAAACTCAGGCTTGGGCCAGGAAAGTGGCCTGGATACAACCCTTAGGTGCAGGTCCAGCCCACCCCTGTCCGCCTGCTCAGGTTGGGGCCAAGGAAAACAGCCTGCCTCCCTTACCACGCTCCAACTGTGGCCAGAAAAACTGGCCCAGACACAGCCCCCTCCCGTAGCTCAGACTGGGGCCAGGAACTCCAGCCCTGTGTTTCCTCCCCTCTCCCCCTCCCAGAGATACCAGGGTCAAGATCCTCAGCCAGTTCTCCCCTCCCTACTCCTCCATCCCCAGGATATGCCAGATTCAGGACCTGCAGTGATGACCCACCCTCCCCGAGAAAATGCCAACTTCCTGGACGCCCTCAAGAAGATGCCAGCACCAGGCAATGCAGCCATGCCCCCCGATGGACCAGCCCCACCTTCACCACTGTGCCCATTCCCAGTAAGCCCACTGAGACAACCTAGCTCCCTGCCATAAGCCCCTTGTCCTGTACTTCCCCACTAAATCCTCCAAAGCCTGCCCTGACTCATTCAAAACTCCACCCCCAACCCTGACCACCCCCCGCAACACAACATTAACCCTTCTGCCCTGAGCCTCCATCCATTCTCCTCAGTCTGGCACCCTCCCCTGCTGCACTGAGCCCCTCAACCCTCCTAAGCCCTGAACTCACTCCTCCAATCACCCCTGGCCAGAGCCCACCCCCTCATCCAAACACATGCCCTAACCCCACACACCACTAAATCAGTGTACGATGCTACTGTTGTTGGTAAATGAAGCATTCTGCATACATTTGTTTGTTTCTTAATATCTAATCTTGTTTTTCTTTAGTGTTATGCATTGCTAGGTATAACTCTTTATTACCCAGAATATTAGAATATATGGCAACCTCCCAGTCACAGGGCTGCTGGATATGAAAGAGTTTACTTCATATATCTTTCTGCTTTCCCAAGTCCAATGTCTTTTTGTGCTGTAAACTATACTCAGGGCAGGGACTACAATTTCCTATGTGTTCAGAAAGTGCAGAGCACATTTAAAGGAATACCAAAATATAAATACATAATTTATATGAGGAAAGCACAGAACTTTAGGCTACACAACACATTATGTAACTGGAGAGCTGGCTGTATTTTAAAGCAGCCCTACAGAAGGTGCAGGAGCACATTATCCCGATGTGCAATAAGTAAAGCAAATATGATCAGCAACCAGTGTGGCTTAATAGAGAAATCTTTGATAAGCTTAAAACTCAAACCAAAAAAGCAGTAAAGTAGCACTTTAAAGACTAACAAAATAATTTATTAGGTCAGCTTTCATGGGACAGACCTGCGTCTTCAGACCATAGCCATACCAGAACAGACTCAATATTTAAGGCACAGAGAACCAAAAATAGTAATCAACATTGACAAATCAGAAAAAAAATTATCAAGATGAGCAAATCAGAGAGTAGAGGGGTGGCAGGGGAGTCAAGAATTAGATAAAGCCAAGTGTACAAAACAGCCCCTATAATGACCCAGAAAATTCGCATCCTGGTTCAAGCCACGTGTTAATGTGTCAAATTTGAATATAAAAGAGTTCAGCAGCCTCTCTTTCCAAAGTAGTGTGAAAATTCCTCTTCAGTAAGATGCAAACTCTTAAGTCATTAACAGAATGGCCCACTCCATTAAAATGTTGGCTGACTGGTTTGTGGATCAGGAGTGTTTTTATGTCTGTTTTAAGTAACAGAGAGTTAATGGGCACAAAACACAAAAGGAAGCTTACAAGAAGTGGAAACCAGGACTGACGACTAGGGAAGAATATAACTATATTACTCGAGCATGCAGGGGTGTAATCAGGAAGGCCAAAGCACAACTGGAATTGCAGCTAGCTAGGGAGCTAAAAGGTATCCAGAAAGATTTCTACAGTCATATTAACAATAAAAGGCTGGTCAGAGAAGGTGTGGGTACATTACTGAATGGTGAGGGGAACGTAGTGACAGATGATGGGGAAAAGGCTGAAGCATTCAATGCATGTTTTTGACGCTGTCTTCACAGAGAAGCTCATCTGCCACACTGCTGTACCAGCCAGCACAGTATCAGCCATTCACGGCTGAGGATGTTAGATTCCCAAATCTGAGCCGTCCTTTATGGGTGACAAATCTGAGGAACTGTCCCAGACTGAAGTGTCATTAGAGGAGGTTTTGGAACTAATTGGTAGGCTAAACAGTCACAAGTCTCCAGGACCAGATGGTATTCACCCAAGGGTTCTGAAAGAACTCAAATGTGAAATTGCGGAACTATTAACAGTGGTTTGTAACCTATCCTTTAAATCAGCTTCGGTACCCAATGATTGGAAGACAGCTAATATAACACCAATATTTTAAAAGGGCTCTAAAGGAGACCCTAGCAATTATAGACCGGTAAGTCTAATGTCAGTACCGGGAAAATTAGTAGAAACAATAGTAATGAACAAAATTGTCAGACACGTAGAGGAACATGATTTGTTGAGCAAAAGTCAACATGGTTTCTGTAAAGGGAAGTCATGTCTTACTAATTTTTTAGAGTTCTTTGAAGGGGTTAACAAGCATGCGGACAGGGGGGATTCAGTAGACATAGTATACTTAGATTTCCAGAAAGCCTTTGACACGGTCCCTCACCAAAGGCTCTTATGTAAATTAGGTGCTCATGGGATAGGAGGAAAGATCCTTTCATGGATTGGGAACTGGTTAAAAGACAGGAAACAAAGGGTAGGAATAAATGTTAAATTTTCACAATGGAAGGGGGTAACTAGTGGCGTTCCCCAAGGGTCAGTCCTGGGACCAATCTTGTTCAACTTATTCGTCAATGATCTAGAGAAAGGGGTAAGGAGTGAGGTGGCAAAGTTTGCAGATGACACCAAACTGTTCAGGGTAGTCAAAACCAAAGCAGACTGTGAAGAACTTCAAAAAGATCTCAGCAAACTGAGTGACTGGGCAGAAAAATGGCAAATGAAATTTAATGTGGGTAAGTGCCTAGCCTTTTCTCAAAGGTGGGAGATGAATGGCAGGAGACAAATCGCTTGATCATTGTCTTTGGTTCACCTCCTCTGGGGCATCAGGCATTGGCTACTGTCGGCAGACAGCATACTGGGCTAGATGGATGTTTGGTCTGACCCAGTATGGCCGTTCTTATGTTCTTAAGTGGGTAGCCCTCAGTGGGGAAAGAAGAGGTTAAGAACTATTTAGAAAAACTGGATATATACATATATAAGTCTATGGGGCCAAATCTAGTGCATCCAAGGGTTCTGAGGGAGTTGGCTGATGTGATTGCAGAGCCATAGGCCTTTATCTGGGGAGCTTCCGGATGATTGGGAAAAGATAAATGTAGTGCCCATCTTTAAAAACAGAGAAGAAAGAGAATCTGGTGAACCACAGACCAATCAGCCTCACCTCAGTCCCTGGAAAAATCTTGGGGGGTGGGGGCAGGTTCCCTCAAGGAATCCACTTTGAAGCACTTGGAAGAGGGGAAAATGATCACAAATAGTCAACATGGATTCACGGAAGGCCAATCGTACCTGACCAATCTGAATGTCTTCTATGAAGAAGTAACTCGCTATCTGGATAAAGGTGAGGCGGTGGATGTGATATACCTGGATTTTAGTAAAACTTTGAATACGGTCTTCTCTCAGTATTCTTGCCAGCAAGTTAAAGGAGTTTGGATTGCATTCCATGCATTGCATAAATGGACTGTAAGGTGAACAGGCAGCTAGTTAGATTGTTGGGGTCAATGGGTTGTGATCAATGACTCTGTCTCTGGTTGGCAGTTGGTATCAGCAGAGTTCATCAAGGGTCAGTCCTGCAGCCAGTTTTGTTCAATATCTTTATCAGTGACGTGGACAAGGTGATGGATTGCACCCTCAGCAAGTTCATGGACGACACTAAGCTGGGGGAGAGGCAGATATACTGGAGGGTAGGGATAGGGTCCAGTGTAACCTAGACAAACTGGAAGACTGGGCCAAAAGAAATCTAATGAGTTTCAACAGAGACAAGTGCAGAGTCCTGCACCTATGTAAACAAGTCTTCAAAAGACTGCTACAGGTTGGGGACCAACGCGGTAAACAGTATTTCATAGAATCATAGAACACTAGGACTGGAAGGGACCTTGAGAGGCCATCGAGTCCAGCCCCCTGCCTCAAAGGCAGGACCAAGTACTATCTAAACCATCCCTGATAGACATATACCTAACCTGTTCTTAAATATCTCCAGTGATGGAGATTCCACAACCTCCCTTGGCAATTTATTCCACTGTTTGACCGCCCTGACAGTTAGGAACTTTTTCCTAATGTCCAACCTAAACCTCCCTTGCTGCAGTTTAAGCCCGTTGCCTCTTGTTCTATCCTCGGAGGCCAAGAAGAACAAGTTTTCTCCTTCCTCCTTATGACTCCATTTTAGATACCTGAAAACCGCTATCTTGTCTCCCCTCAATCTTCTCTTTTCCAAACTAAACAAGTCCAATTCTTTCAACCTTTTTTCATAGGTCACATTCTCTAGACCTTTAATCATTCTTGTCGCTCTTTTCTGGACCCTCTCTAGTTTCTCCACATCTTTTTTGAACTGCGGTGCCCAGAACTGGACACAATATTCCAGCTGAGGCCTAACCAGCGCAGAGTAGAGCGGAAGAATGACTTCTCGTGTCTTGTTCACAACACACCTGTTAATGCATCCCAGAATCATGTTTGCTTTTTTTGCAACAGCATCACACTGTTGACTCAAATTTAGCTTGTGGTCCACTATAATCCTAGATCGCTTTCTGCTGTAGTTGTTCCTAGACAGTCTCTCCCCATTCTGTCTGTGTGAAACTGATTGTTCCTTCCCAAATGGAGCACTTTGCATTTGTCCTGATTAAATTTCATCCTGTTTACCTCAGACCGTTTCTCCAATTTATCCAGATCATTTTGAATTATGACCCTATCCTCCAAAGTAGTCGCAACCCCTCCCAACTTGGTATCATCTGCAAACTTAATATGCATACTTTCTATGCCAATATCTAAATCATTGATGAAGACATTGAACAGAACCGGTCCTAACACAGACCCCTGCAGAAGCCCACTTTCTATACTTTTCCAGCAGGATTCAGAACCATTAAGAACTACTCTCTGGGTACACTTATCCAGTCAGTTATGCACCCACCTTATAGTAGCCTCATCCAAATTGTATTTGCCTAGTTTTTTGATAAGAATATCATGAGAAACCGTATCAAATGCTTTACTAAAGTCTAGGTAGACCACATCTACCGCTTCTCCCCTATCCTCAAGGCTCTTTATCCTACCAAAGAAAGCTATCAGATTAGTTTGACAAGATTGATTCTTTACAAACCCATGCTGGCTGATTCCTATTACCTTACCACCTTCCAAGTGCTTGCAGATGATTTCTTTAATTACCTGCTCCATTATCTTTCCTGGCACTGCAGTTAAGCTGACTGGCCTGTAGTTTCCTGAGTTATTCTTATTCTCCTTTTTATAGATGGGCACTATATTTGCCCTTTTCCAGTCTTCTGGAATCTCTCCTGTCTCCCATGATTTTCCAAAGATGATAGATAAAGGCTCAGATACCTCCTCTATCAGCTCCTTGAGTATCCTAGGGTGCATTTCATCAGGCCCTGGTGACTTGAAGACATCTAATTTTCCTAAGTGATTTTTAACTTGTTCTTTTTTTATTTCAACTTCTAACCCTACCCCTTTCCCACTAGCGTTCACTATGATGGGCATTCTCTCATCAGACTTCTCAGTGAAGACCGAAACTAAGAAGTCATTGAGCATCTCTAAGTTCCCTGTTACTGTTTCTCCCTCCTCACTGAGCAATGGCCCTACCCTGTCCCTGGTCTTCCTCTTGTTTCTAATATATTTAGAAAAAGCCTTCTTGTTTCCCTTTATGATGGTAGCGAGTTTGAGCTCATTTTGTGCCTTAGCCTTTCTAATCTTTCTCCTGCATTATGTTGTTTGCCTATATTCATCCTTTGTAATTTTTCCTTGTTTCCATTTTTTATACAATTCCTTTTTTATTTTGAGATCGTGCAAGATCTCCTGGTTAAGCCAAGGCGGTCTTTTTCCGTATTTTCTATCTTTCCTACACAGCGGGATAGCTTGCTTTTGGGTCCTTAATAATGTCCCTTTGAAAAACTGCCAACTCTCCTCAGCTGTTTTTCCCCTCAGCTTTGCTTCCCGTGGGACCTTACCTACCAGCTCTCTGAGTTTACCAAAACCTGCCCTCCTGAAATCCATTATCTCTATTTTGCTGTTTTCTGTTCTACCCTTCCTTAGGATTGTGAACTCTGATTTCGTGATCACTTTCACCCAAGCTGCCTTCCACCTTCAAGTTCTCTACTAATTCCTCCCTTTTTGTTAAAATCAAATCTAAAACAGCTTCCCCCCGGTAGCTGTTTCAACCTTTTGGAATAAAAAATTGTCTCCAATACAATCCAAGAACTTACTGGATAGTCTATGCCCCGCTGTATTAGTTTCCCAACATATATCTGGATAGTTGAAGTCCCCCATCACCACCGAATCTGGGGCCCTGCTTGACTTGGTTAGTTGTTTGAAAAAAGTCTCATCCACCTCTTCCACCTCTTCCACCTGGCTAGGCGGCCTTTTTAACCCCCTTAGTCTAACCCAGAGACTCTCAACACGTCCATCTCCTACGTCCATCTCCCCCTCAGTCCAAGTGCGTACATTTTTAATATACAAGGCAACACCTCCCCCCTTTCTTCCCTGTCTATCCTTCCTAAGCAGGCTGTACTCTTCAATACCAACATTCCAATCGTGTATTATCCCACCAAGTTTCTGTGATGCCAACTATGTCATAGTTATATTTATTTACTAGCACTTCCAGTTCTTCCTGCTTATTACCCATACTTCTTGCATTTGTATACAGGCATCTAAGATATTGATTTGATCTTGCCTCCCTGTTTTGCCCTGACCCTCTTTTTACTCTGACATTGTTGCCCATGCTGCCTCCCATTTCTGACCCATCACCCAGGTTTCCATGTTCTCCACTTACCTGTGGGCTTGGCTCCCCTGCCCCTCTCGAACCTAGTTTCAAGCCCTCCTCACTAGGTTAGCCAGTCTGTGTCCAAATACAGTCCTTCCCCTCCTCGAAAGGTGAACACCATCCCTGCCCAGCAGTCCTTCCTGGAATAGCATCCCGTGGTCAAGGAAGCCAAAGCCTTCCTGGCGACACCATCTTCGAAGCCAGGCGTTCACCTCTAGGATGCACCTGTCTCTGCCTGGGCCCCTACCACTGACAGGCAGGATTGAGGAGAATACCACCTGTGCCCCAAACTCCTTCACCCGTGCCCCCAGAGCCCTGAAGTCACTCTTGACCTGCTCAGCATCATACCTCATAGTATCATTAGTGCCCACATGGATGAGAAGCATGGGATAGTAGTCAGAGGGCCTGATGATCCTCGACAATGCCTCCGTAACGTCTCGGATACGGGCCCCAGGCAGGCAGCATACCTCCCGAGATGAAATATCAGGGCGACAGATGGGCGCCTCCGTCCCCCTCAGAAGACAGTTCCCGACCACCACTACTCTACGTTTCCTCCTCGCAGTGGTGGCAGCAGACTTCCCAGCCTTGGTGGTACGAGGCTTCTCCTCTGCTGTACGGGGCAATTCTTTGTCTCCTGTATCAAGTACAGCATAACGGTTTCCCAGCACCACAGTGGGAGGGTTATGAGCAGGGGTGGAACACTGCCTGCTGCCAGAAGTAACAAGCTGGCAGTGTCCACCCTGATCTATCTCCTCCTCCACCACTGGTTTATCAGCTGTCCTGTGTACTGGGACAGTTCCCTCAGCTGTCTCCACATGAATACTATCCAGGAACTACTCGGAGTTGGATACTCCTCAACCTGGCCACCTCCTCCTGTAGCTCCTCCACCTGTCGCCTGAGAGATTCCACCAGCAGGCACCTTTCACACTGGATGGTCCCCCCAGCCTGAATATCAGAGAGTGGGAATTGCAAGCTACAGTTCTGCAAAAAAGGACCTGGGCATTACAGTGGATGAGAGGCTGGACATGAGTCGACAATGTGCCTTTGTATCCAAGAAGGCTAACTGTATATTAGGCTGCATTAGCAGCAGCATTGTCAGCAGCTCTGGGGAAGTGATTATTCCCCTTTACTGAGCACTGGTGAAGCCACACTGGATTACTGTGTCCAATTTTGGGCACCCTATTACAAAAGGACATGGACACATAGGAAAGACTCCAGAGGATGGCAACAAAAATGATTAGGGGACTGGAGAACATGATTTATAAGGAGAGGCTGAGGGATTTAGGCTTATTTAATCTACAGAAGAGAAAAGTGCGGGGAAGGGGGTATCTGACAGTAGCCTTCAGCTATCTGAAGGCAGGAGGGGTTACAAGGAGGATGGGGAGAGGCTGTTTTCAGTGGTGACAGATGGCAGAATGAGGAGCAATGGTCTCAAGATGTATTGGGGGAGGTCTAGGTTGGATATTAGGAAAAACTATTTCACTAGGAAGGTGGTGAAGAACTGAAGCAAGTTACCTAGAGAAGTGGTAGAATCTCCTTCCCTAGAAGTCTTTAAGTCCCAGCTAGACAAAGCTTTGGCTGGGATGCTTTAGTTGGGATTAGTCCTGCTTTCAGCCGGGGGTTGGACTTGATGATCTTCTGAGGTATCTTCCAACGCTAAGTCTCTATGATTATTTACTATGATTAGGGCCCTACCAAATTCACAGTCCATTTGAGTCAATTTCAAGGATTTTTAAAATGGTAAGTTTCATGATTACAGATATTTAAATATGAAATTTCACAGTGTCGTAAGTGTAGGGGTCCTGACCCAAAAAGGCACTGTGTGATGATCACTAAGGTATTGTAGGGCTGGTTGCAGCACTGCTACCTTTACTTCTGTGATGCTGTTGGGCAGATGGCATGCAGTGGCTGCCAGCTGTAAGTACAGCTCTAAAGGCAGAGCTGCTGCCAGCAGCAGCACAGAAGGTTAGCATGGCATTATATTGCCACTCTTATTTCTGTACTGCTGCCTGCAGAGCTGGGACCTTAGTCACCCGCTGCCACTATCTGGTGCCCAGCACTGAAAGCACCAGCAGGAAAGGAGAAATGGGTGTGGTATTGCCCTACTTACTTGCGAACTGCTGCCTTCAGAGCTGGACATCCAGCCAGCATAACCACCAACTGGTCTGCAGTTGCCCAGCTCTGAAGGCAGTGCAGAAGTAAGGCTGGCAATTTTGTGACCTCCCAAAATAATCTTGCAATCCCCGTATAACACTCTTTTGGACCTGGACCCCCAATTTTAAAAACATTGGTCTCCCCCTGAAATCTGTACAGCATGTGGTAAATGCATACAAAAGGCTACCTTTTATGGGAGGACACTGGATTTCACAATCTGTCAAGTGTTTTGCATAGCTGTGAATTTGGTAGAACCCTAATAAATGGACAAAAAAATGTAAGCAGCAATCAATTGTCATGGTAGGAGGCTTCAAGTGAGTCTGGCAAGAATCAAATACAATTAAATATATTTTCAGGAAATATTTGCATGGCCAGGGGAAAGTACACTGGTCAAATTCATGGATGAGCCAAAGCTTGGAGAGACCAGAGACCAAGAACTGAATTTAAACAGTTTATGACCTAGACAGATGCATTGGAAAAATAAGCTAAAAAGTGTCCAGCACCCAGTTTAACAGGAACAAGTAGAAGGTAGGCCAACCTCTGAACTACATAAACACTGAATGGGGATAACTAGTGAGATCAGTGTCACAGATGTATCAGAACAACAAATGAAGAAAACACCAAGTCAACATGTGGCTAAACAGAGGGAGGAATTTTCCTTCTGCTACTCAAGACTAATGAAACTTCTACTTATTGAATAAACACTATGGGATAAATAAAGGCATCATCTCTGTGCCAAACGGCTAACTATTTTTAGATAGGACATAAGGGAATGTGAAACATAACAGTGAGAAAAAAGGGACAATATAGTGATTCAGTCTAGTCATGGACACGTTGCAGTGGCTCTCTCTCTCTCTCTCTCTCTCTCTCTCTCTCGCTCTCACACACACACACACACACACACACACACACACACTATGTAAAAAAACCCATCATCTAGGTTGCAAGTCAAGCACTAAAAGCTATGGAATATCAGAATTAAGACTGCTACTGCTGCATAATATCCAAATTATTTTCACAAGACCGAAATGTTAAATCACTACATATGCTTTGCTATGGTGCTCCCAGCTATACAGTATGAAAGACAGTTAGTAGCCTTCTGTCACGGGAGATGACAAAATTGCTGGGCCCTTGAGCAAGATGCGGGGGAGTGCTCTGCACTTCTCGAAAGGGCAGGGCCTCAAGCAGAAGGGGTAGAGCTGACCCAGGCCAGCTAGCCCACAAGAAAGCATCATGTTGCGCCCTCTCCCCCACCCCCCGCCAGCTCCTAGTGTAGGAATGGGCAATAATTTTTGATGGGGGATGGCACTCCAAGAATTTGGAAGGTGGTCAAGGGCTGCACTCTTCTAAGATACTCACAGAGAAGGTTCAGGGTCTGGAATGGGTGTAGATAGGAGTCTGGGGTAAGCAACTGGGATCCAAGAGAGGGTTTGGGGTCTGGGTGGGAGTTTGGGTGAAGGAGAGGGAAGTGAAAGGATAGGGGACTGGGGTCCAGGAGTTTAGCTGAGACCTAGGGTAGGAGGGGATTGTGACCTGGGACAAGGGATTAAGGTGCAGGGGGAGACAGGAGTGGTGGGGCAGAGGGGTGGGGTGTCAGAAGGAGGCTCTGGTTGGGAGACTTACTTGAGCAACTCCTGGCCAGCAGCCCATCTGATTTCTCATGCAGTCTGCCCACCATGACAGGGGTCATGTGCCTCTACAAATAGCTAGGAGCCTGAAGGGAAAGGGAAGGATGCTTCAAACAGGAAACTTCCATTGACCAGAAAACAGCCAATTGGATAGTGAAGCGCCCCACCCACACCCCAAAAAATCCTTTTGAAAAAAATAAACAAACAGTCCCTCAAGTTGCTTTTCTGAGCAACACGCAAGAGGGCAGGGCAGACGTGGAGCCCGTCTGGGGCTCCCAGCTGCCTCAGCAGGACGGATCCGGTGGCTTGGCAAGCCATATCCAGCCCATGGGTCATATTTTGTATGGTCCTGCCTGAGCACCACCCATAGCATGCCATCCGGAGCTCCAACTGCCACTGCTGCTGTAGCAGCAGAAGCTACAGGGACAGTTGCCTACTTTGACACCCTCCACCCCCACCCACCCCTTGTCTGCAGGCCTGCTCCTTGTGAAAAGTGTCAGTGATTTTCTCAGCCTCACACAGGAACTCTGTCAAAGACAGGGACAGAATCTAATCTTCCAACACAGTGCTCAACTGCCTTAACTGTGAGGGTGTCTTCTTTCCTCCAGCAGCCCCTGTGCCTCTTCACTGCATACCTCCTAATCTCTGAAACGAATGATGTAGGGACGCCTTACGCACAACAGTTTCCTTCACTACATAATCCTGATTGTTTCCCAGCATGGGTCCAGCCTGTGCACAGAACTAAGGAGAGGGCTTGTGGAAAAGAGTGCAGGTAATTATATTACTGAAGTTTGAAATCACAGTGCATATGTACAAGTGGAGTAAAGATAGCACATGGAACTTTAATTCTGGCATTTCCTAACTGTACTCTTGGACCATCACATAGATGATGGATATATGTATTGGTCGTCACTTCTCAAGGACCGAGGTGCAAGATCAGTTCAGCAGCTACATCCATGACTGAGCAGCTCTATTTAGTATCCACTCTGCTCACCCTGCATGGGGAGGAGGCTAGAAAAGGTGCCCTAAACATAGTCCCGCTCAGTTGCCCTGACTGGGAGGGGCAGCTCTGTGGTTACAGCAGTGTTCTTGTAAACACAGGGTTGTGAGTTCAGTTCTTAGCAGGGTCTTTCAAGAGCCTAGGGCAGGTTAGATTCATGAAATAAATCTGTCTGGGATACTGAGAGGTCCTGCTGTGAACACCGAGGACTGGACTCAATGATCTCTCAAGGTCCCTTCCAGCTCCATGAGATGTATATGATATGGGTAACTGCTATCAATGGATTCATCTCTCTGTGATAAAGGTGAAAGGGTAAACTTTGGAACACAGAATATTAGGATTCTAACAGACATCCAAGATGGTGGGTGACCCAAGAAATGCATGGCTATTATAGCTCACGAGCTCTGATGAACAAACATTGATAGAACTGCCCAGGCAGAAATGCAGAGACTGGAAGGACAGCTAAGAGAAGAAGGCAGAGGGTACATCTTTTTTTTCTAGGAAAGGAACCCTAAAGGAAGAAAAACAAATTCATGCAGTGGGATTTGCCATTGAAAACGAACTGACAAAGATCCTATCTGAAGTCCCTGTCAGTATCAGTAAGCATCTCATGACCGTCCACTTGAAGCTTGTCAAAAAAAACACACCAGGCAACTACCATGAGTAGTGATGCACCAATTCTAGACGTCGAACATGACACCAAGAAGTTCTATACCCTATTGGACACAGTCTTGAAAGACATTCCGAAAGAAGACAAGATTATTGTCTTGAAGGATTTCAATGCCAGGGTCAGAAGAGACATGGCTCTGTGGCAGACTACTACTGGGAAAGAAGGCATCAGCAACAGTAACTACAAAGGAGCATTCCTCCTCAAAAAATGTGCAGAATACAAGCTTGTCTCGAACACTCTCTTCTGCCGAGAAAACAAATTAAAGACCTCATGGCAACATCCTCGATTGAAGCATTGGCACATCATAGACTGCGTCATCGTCCATGCTTTGAATCGGAATGATGTCCTTCTCACACATGCAATGACTAGCACTGGTGACTGCTGAACTGATGACCGCCTTATTCGATTCATGATGGCAATTAGGATTTTTACTAAACAGAGAACTCAGAGGAAACTGATCCAACAAAAGGTCAATGTACCAGGCTTGAAGGACCCCTTCAGATGAAAATTACTTCCAAATAGCACTCCAAAGGAAGCTGCCAACAGTATGCCCTGAAGATGCGGAAGAACACTGGTATCAATTGAAAAATGACACCATTGAAGCTTGTGATTAAACTATTGGCTACCAGTCCAGGAAGCATCAGAACTGGTTTGATGAGAACGATGTGGAAATTGAATTCCTGATTGAGGCAAAATAACAAACTGCACAACAAAGGGAAAGTGCATTCCAAGGCCATGGCAGACATCTAACTTAAAAAAAGGACTCTGAAAAAGCAATGGTTGACTGAGAAGGTGTGAGAACTCCATCATTTTGCAGACCTCAGCAATACTTGAGGTTTCTTCAGTGCCACCAAAGCTGTTTATGGACCAAGAAACCATGGAATCAATCTCCTGAGATTGAAGGACGCTACCTTGAATGAGGTCCAAGATGTCATCAAAGCAATGAAGAGCAACAAGGCAACTAAACTAGACAGAATTCCTGCTAAAAATCTTCAAAGAAGGCAGGCCAGAGCTCCACAAAAAATTCCACCTCCTGATTCTCAAGATCTGGGATAGGGAGCAGATGCAGTGAGAGTTCAGAGACACGTGGATCCAAAAGGGTGAAAGAAAAAAAAAAAATCAGATCGTGGAAACTAGAAGGCTTCAAGGCATATCCCTCCCAGCAACAACAATGAAGATCTTAGCTCAAATCCCATTGCCAGTCACCGTAAGGCTTAAGCTTAGGAGAGTAACATGCATAGGAAGATACCTGTGCATGACAATGTGGGGGGACTGTTACAGTACAGCCACCACACGATCCTTGATGCACAGAAGGCCCAGACCAAAGTGAGTGCGATCCAAGACAACTGGAAGTCTTCTGTCCGCTGCAGCCTTCATCTGCCTTTACAGCTGTTGTAGCATTACCCTTGCTATCCACGGCCTGTTCTGCTATTGAGAACTTTTAGATCTTTCTTTGTCCATACCCTCCCCCTTGACCTTGCTACCCTGGGTGGCCCTGTCAGAATACAAGACTCCCTATGACATCATTCTCCGATTCACTGGAACATGCAAGCTTGCTCAGCATGACAAAGGTGATGATCCAGAGAGTAGGTCTCACCACTTAGTCAATATAAGCCTCCACTTTTCAGGCTTCTCATTCCATTCCCAGTCATCTTGCCCTGCAAGTTCTAATCTCATGCTCTCTCCACTCCCTGTCTAAATCCCTGTCTCTGCCCTCTTTCTTCCAGTCCTAGTTTTATTGTTCAGCCAGTATGTTTCCTCCTAGCTCCTCATGGATCTCCAGTCTTCTCTCTCAGTCTCCATCTTCTTGTCCAATATATCTTAGTCCTTCCTGCCAAGCCTCCACTTCCAGTCTTCCACCACCTCTCTATAACAATCTGCCCCTCCGAGTACATCTGGATCTTGTCTCTTCTGGATTCAAATTATGCAACTTGTTGCTCCTCACAGCTTGAGCCTAATTGGGGCGGGGGGGTGTCAGCGAGAGCATAAAAGAGTGAGTCTCCTTGACCTTAGTGTTAGTGCCAAACCACAGCAGCCTAAAACTATAACTGCAAGGATGGCGCAGCTCAGACCCAGGCTGGAGCATGCACAGGGCTCATGGAATCTACAGAATTATCTGACAGTAGAAGTCACTGAGCATGTACAAACTGCATTTTTTCCAAAGGCCTATCACTTGTCCAAAACTGGGAAGATATCCTCACAAATTCAGCCTCCCCATCTCCAGCAAATTTTAATTTCCTGTTTTATAGAAGGTGGGAGGGGTAAAAAAGGAGTCAGACTTTTTATCATGGACAAAATATCACATTTTCCCCTAAACACTTCTTGAAAAATTGCTGAATTGTTTTAACTCAACCTGAGGCTAACAGCATGGAAAATTTTAGCCCAGTTAAAATTTGGCAGTTATAAGCAACTGAAAATTAAGTCTTAAGGGGAAGAGTCATGCTAACAGACCAGCCTACAAAAAACTAAGCTGTGTTAAAGGATCATCACCAAAGTTGCAGAGTCAAGCACTCAAAAATTAGGAAATGTGAAATCTCAATTCATATACACAAAGGGGCTAAATTAAGATAGTAACTTCTGAGTCTATGTGAACGAAGCACATAAGCAACTTATGGAAAGGTTTTGAGCTGTGAAGACTGAGGGTGGAAAGGTGGTGTGTGAGACGAGAGTACCTGTCATTCGCTAACATTGTCTGCACAGCTGCAGAAGTTACACTCCTCTACACCCATGTTTCAAAGCACTGCCACAGCAAGATCCAAGCAACCACTTCCAAACATGACTGTGAGAATGAATTTTGGTGGTCCAGGAGGTGAAAAAAATATCCATGTTCGCTCCGGGAAGGGAGGGGGGCTGAAACTCCATGCTGTTTTGCCCCTTTCTTTCCAGAAGGGGATGCGGAAGATGACTCTTGAAGGAGAGAGTATGGAGCTTGCTAATTTCTCCTCAGCCCTCTAGATTCAAATAAGCATCTAACCAGCAAACTTTGAGATATTCACAATAACAACAATCTTAAAATTTATTAGGTATACATGGAATATCTAAGTAGCTGAGGCTCCACTAGTCCTAGAACCCAATTTAGAGATATACCCCTGCTTACAAGTACAGCATTATCACAAGTTAAACACAACTCAAAATTCTGCTCCCCCTGGCCCTAGCTCAACCCCCCTGCCCCCAGTTCAAACACCTCCACTCTGGTTCAAACCATTTGGAATACACTCATCCCTCACTATATGAGCACAACTGCTTCCAAATTTCTGCTTATAAGAGCGACACTAAATGCCCATTAAAATACATGTAAAAGTCTCCAATTCGTTCCAAGTGCTTGTAACTTGACGTAAACCAGTTGAGTTTAGCTACTTTTCGGATGTATTTGAATAGTTTGGCACCAGAAATAGGATGTAGTGTATGTATGTAGAGCAGAGATTCCCAGCCTATGGGTCAGGACCCATACATGGGTCCTACTAGATTTGTTAAAGGTCACCAGCTGGGCAGTTCCCAGCTGCATGTGGCTGTTAAAGAAGCCATTTGCAGTTTTTTTAACACTGCTGCCTTAGGCAGATATCTATCAATAGAGATACATGCTGGAGACAGCCGCCATCTCTAACACTAGGGATAGCAATTACCTTATGCCTAGGTGCTGAAACCTTAACACCCGAGTTAATGCTGGGAGCAGCAGGGCCAGGGGAGCCACCCAGCCTAGCAGCCCCGGTGAAGAGGCTGTGGGAGGAGGAGTGTCTAAGGCCGGGGCTGTTGAGGGATGTGGGGTGGGGGGATCTAAGACTGGGGGAAGTTTGGGGCTGCGGGGTGGTTGTAAGGCTGGGGGCAGTTTGGGACTGCAAGGGGAGTCTAATGCTGAGAGTGGTTTGGGACTGCTGGGGAGGGGGTGTAAGCCTGGGGGCAGTTTGGGACCTTGGGGGGTGGGGTTAAAACCTGGCTGAGGGTGAGGTCTGTGGGCAGATGGGAGGACTAATACAGTAAACCCTTAAATTACCCAGGGGTTGTTCCTGCAGCCGCTGCATAACTCGAATTTTCCTGCAAGGGGAGGGGTGCCAGGAACCACCAGGGCTGGTCAGTTTCCTGGCTCCCAGAGTGGTAGGAGCTGGGAACCAGGGGCAGGCTGGTTCCAGACTCCCCAGGGCTTGGGGGACCTGGAAACGGATCAGCTCATGGCTGGTCAGTTTCACGTTCCCACCAGTGCAGGGGAGGGAACCAGACTAAGAGCCTTCTCCCTCTCTTCCCCCAGCCAAAGGGCTGTCAGAAAGCTGCATGTCTGAGGGAAGGGAGGGAGAAGGCTCCAGCTGTGGGTCTCCCCACCCTCCGCCTGGGACTCCACAGCTGGCTGTGCTTCAACCGTGGGGCTGCAGGTCTCCCCGCCCCCAGCCAGGGATCCCGTTCACGTAAGTGGGGGAAGTTCACTCATATAGTGAATAAAGGTAGGTATGCATGTTCCTTTTTTAGTGTGTACTCATTAGTAAAGTACTTGTTAAACAAGGGATGAGTGTAGTAACCATGTGTTGCTATACATCTCACCTCAATTCAGATGCAAGTGCAATTTAATAAGTTAGACACTGCCAGAGGCATAAGCCTTTTCAAACTGAAACATAGTATTTGATGCAAATAAGATTTTATGGCATTTTTATTTTTCAGTTGTCAGGTTATGAGTAATAAAAATGCATTTGAACTTGCATTAAAAGATGGGACCTTTCATACAAAAAAGAAATTCTTATTAAAGAGGAAGATAATAGCTTGTTGCTTTAAAAAACAAAAAACCTAACATCTTGCAGTGAAAAAGAGTGCCCTAAATTTCTTCTCTACTTAGCATACTCGCCTCCATGCTGTCTTCCAGAAATGTGAGGGGTTTTTCCCTATAATACGGACTATAACTAGCACTCTTGAATTCCCCTCCAATCTCACCTCACAACAAAGATTTTCTCTTTCCTGCCCATTAACATGCTAAAACCCAAAGTTTGAAATGTAGCTATAATTTGTATTCACGACTTCATTTCTTAAACTTCACAAAAGCTTTAAAATACTATATGCTTTTATTGTTCCAACATCTATATAAGATTTCCATGCTCATCTTGATTTGCATCTGGATGGGCAACCTCTCCACATGGCACAAGCCAGTCACTAAGATTTTTCCAAAGATGTGGGACCAAACTTTTATTTACACTAATGTCCTGTTACATTCCTTGGGTAATTACAGATTCAAAACGGTAAATGACAATCCTAAGAAGGAATACCAAGGAAAGGGATTCAGGGATCATAGTGGACTACAAGCTAAATATGAGTCAATAGTGTGACATTGCAAAAACACACACCATCATAATTCTGGGTTATATTAACAGGGCCTGTAAACAAAATGTGAGATGCAGTTCTTCCATTCTACTCCACAATGATTAGGCTTTAACTGAAGTATTGTGTCCAGTCATGGGCACCATATTTCAAAAAATATGTGGAAAAACTGAAGAAGATCCAGAGAGCAGCAATAAAAAAGTTATTAAAGGTCTAGAAAATATGACCTATGAAAGAAGATTGAAAGAAGTAGATTTCTTAAGACTGGAAAAGAGAAGGCTGAAAGTTCTAATGTTTGTATGACAAGATAGCAGCTTTCAAGTACCTGAAAGGTTGTTACTAAGTAGAAAAAGTTGTTCTCCCTAACTGTTAATAAAAAGACAAGAAGCAATGGGCTTGAATTGCAGCAAGTTTAGGTTGGACATCAGGAAAAACTTCTTGTCAGGGTGGTTAAGCACTGGAATATATTGCCCAGGGAGGTTGTGTAATCGTCATCACTGTCTAACCTGCTCTTAAAAAGCTCCAAATACTTGTAAAGATGGCTTAGATGATGCTTGGTCCTGCCATAAGTACAAAGGACTGGACTTGATGACCTCTCAAGGTTTCTTCCAGTTTCATGATTCTATTTACACAGTGAAAGCAGTGCACAGTGGCTATAGGGTAAATAATAATCAAGCTCTCCACTATTGTTGAAAATTATTTACAAAGAAAATCAATATTATAATTCCACACTGAATGCAACAAGCAGATACTAATTGAAGCTTCAAACCTATTTATCTGTTTTAGATCACCCATATCAAGACATGTTGCAGCTCTCTGGTTCCTTTTCCAAGTGGCGAATAAGTATGTCATCCTCTGGAGATGTAATGTCACATCTGCCACACTATTTGCTAAACCCAGCCTATGAGTTGAGGAAACTGCACTTCTACAGAAGTGGGCAGTTTTGTGGACCTTTAAATATTTTGTTAAGATAAAATTTGTAAAAGCATTTCAAAATTGAAGTTTTTCAGGCATTTTGAAAAAGGGCACCTAGGCCAACCGCCTCTCTCCTAGAGTGGCCAATATCGGAAGTCTCAAAAGGTGCATAACAGATTAATGAGGTCTATTGAGCAAACGTTTACAACCAACAAAGAGTCAAACTGCATAGGGTAGGAAATAAAAACACATAAGTCATCCATGGGGTGGGGTGGGTTACAGCAGTAACAGGCACTGAACTTGGTTAACAATTATACTTTATAATCCACCTTGCCCCAGATACATGTGCTGGGGAAATTACATTTAAGCCAAAAAGTAGCCCCTGGACAAATATCCATATAGTAGACTTTTCATATGTCAACAGAAATAAATGTCTTAACAGCTATCAGAGGGTTAGGGTTTGGTTTTTAAAAAAAAATACCTTCTATCAGAGAGGTAGCCATGTTAGTTTGTATCCTTGAGAACAAAAAGTAGTCCTGTGGCACCTTATAGACTAACAGATATTTAAGGAGCATAAACTTAAGAAGCAAGAAGCATAAACTTATGCTCCTAAATACCTGCTAGTCTATATGGCATCACAGGACTTCTTGCTGTTCTCACGAATACAGACTAACACGGCTACCTCTCTGATACTTGTCACCATGCAAGGCTCTGCATTTAGCCATATTGAGTGGAAATCCATTAACCTCGTGAAAAAACTTGCACAGCTAGAGACAGATGTCAACAGAAGGACATCATACCAAAAGGACTGAAGGTGAAAAACCCACTGAAATCAACATACTACACAGACTACAGTGAGAGATTGTGCCACACATTCTCTAAGAAACTGAGGAACCACCTGATCAGCATCCTGTACAGCAAACATGAAAACATCAAAAAAGAGCTCTCGAATTTGGAGACCCCCATAAAAACCACCTTCCACACAAACCTCCACATGGCTGGATTTCACTAAAACAAGACAGGAGATTTACAATGCACATTTCTCTTCTCTACAGAAGAAAGGACTGTAAACTATCTAAACTCCTACTTTCCACATGGGGCCACAACAGGGGTACCCTTAACTCACCCAGCAATATTGTCAAATTATCCAACTATATACTCAGCCCAGCAGAAGAATCTGCCCTTTCTCAGGGACTCTCTTTCTGCCTCACCACCCCCACAAACTTGATACAGTTCTGTGGTGACCTGGAAGCCTACTTTCACCATCTCCGACTCAAGGAATACTTCCAACACAACACTGAGCAGTATCGGAGGGGTAGCCATGTTAGTCTGGATCTGTAACAGCAACGAAGGGTCCTATGGCACCTTATAGACTAACAGAAAAGTTTTGAGCATGAGCTTTCGTGAGCACAGACTCACTTCATCAGATGCTGATCTTGGAAATCTGCAGGACCAGGTATAAATAAGCCATAGCAAGGGTGGAGATAACAAGGTTAGCTCAGTCAGCAAGGGTGAGGCTTACTACCAGCAGTTGATCTGGAGGTGTGAACACCAAGGGAGGGGAAGCTGCTTCTGTATTTAGCCAGCCATTCACAGACTTTGTTTAAGCCAGAGTTGAGGGCATCGAATTTGCAGATGAATTGTAGCTCAGAAATTTCTCTTTGGAGTCTGGTCCTGAAATTTCTTTGCTGTAGCATAGCTACTTTTAAGTCTGCTACTGTGTGGCCTGGGAGATTGAAGTGCTCTCCTACGGGTTTTTGTATATTGCCATTTCTGATATCTGATTTGTGTGCGTTCATTCTTTTACTTAGAGACTGTCCAGTTTGTCCGATGTATATAGCAGAGGGGCACTGCTGGCACATGATGGCATAAATTATATTGGTAGATGTGCAGCTGAATGAACCCACGATGGTGTGGCTGATCTGGTTAGGTCCTGTAATGGTGTTGCTGGTGTAGACATGTGGGCAGAGCTGGCAACGAGGTTTGTTGCATGGATGGGTCCCTGACTTAGAGTGACTGTGGTCCGGTGCATAGTTGCTGGTTAGGATTTGCTTCAGGTTGGCAGGTTGTCTGTGGGCAAGGACTGGTCTGCCTCCCAAGGCCTGTGAAAGTGGGGGATCATTGTCCAGGATGCGTTGTAAATCCCTGATGATGCGCTGTAGAGGTTTTAGCTGAGCACTGTAGGTGATGGCTAGTGGTGTTCTGTTGGTTTCTCTCTTGGGCTTGTCCTGTCGTAAGAGGCTTCGTGGCACACGTTTGGCTCTGTTGATCTGTTTTTTCACTTCCTCAGGTGGGTATTGCAGTTTCAAGAATGCTTGGTAGAGATCCTGTAGGTGTTTGTCTCTGTCGGAGGGGTTGGAGCAAATGTGGTTATATCTTAGTGCTTGGCTGTAGACAATGGATCGTGTGGCGTGTCTGGGATGGAAGCTGGAGGCATGAAGGTAGGTGTAGCAGTCAGTAGGTTTATGGTACAGGGTGGTATTGATGTGGCCATTGTGTATTAGCACCGTGGTGTCCAGGAAGTGGATCTCCTGTGTGGACTGTTCCAGGCTGAGGTTGATGTTGGGGTGAAAGTTGTTGAAGTCCCAGTGGAATTCCTCCAGAGTCTCCTTCCCATGGGTCCAGATGATGAAGATGTCATCAATGTAGCATAAGCAGAGACGGAGTGTTAGTGGACGAGAGCTAAGGAAGCGCTGTTCCAGGTCAGCCATGAAAATATTGGCATATTGAGGGGCCATGTGGGTACACATAGCTGTGCCGCTGATTTGAAGGTATATATCGTCGCCAAATCTGAAATAGTTGTGTGTGAGGATAAAGTTACAGAGCTCAGCCATCAGATGTGCTGTAGCATCATCAGGGATACTGTTCCAGACAGCATTTATTCCATCTTTGTGTGGGATGTTGGTATAGAGAGCCTCTACATCCATGGTGGCTAGGATAGTGTTTTCTGGTAGGTCATCAATGTCTTGCAGTTTTCTCAGGAAGTCAGTGGTGTCTCGGAGATAGCTGGGAGTGCTGGTGGCATAGGGTCTGAGGACAGAGTCCACATAACCAGACAGTCCTTCAGTGAGAGTGTCAATGCCCGAGATAATGGGGCGTCCAGGATTTCCAGGTTTGTGGATCTTGGGTAGTAGGTAGAATAGCCCTGGACGGGGCTCTAGAGGTGTGTTGGTATAAATCTGTTCTTGTCCTTGTGTAGGGAGTGTCCTGAGCAGATGGTGTAGTTTCTGGCCCACAGGTACAAGAGAAAGAATTCCACATGGACTCTCCCTGATGGTCGAAATGACAAACTGGACCTATACATAGAATGCTTCCACCGACGTGCACAGGCAGAAATTGTGGAAAAGCAGCATCGCTTACCCCATAACCTCAGCTGTGCAGAATGCAACGCCATCAACAGCCTCAGAAACAACTCTGACATTGTCATCCACAAGGCCAACAAAGGGGGTGCTGTTGTCATCATGAATAGGACAGACTACCAAAAGGAGGCTGCCAGGTAACTCTCCAATACCACATTCTACAAGCCACTATCCCAGGAACCCACTGAGGAATACACAAAGAAACTACAGCATCTACTCAAGACCCTCCCTATAAAAACACAGGACCTAATCTACAAAGACACATCCCGTGACCCCAGATCAGGTTTATTCTACCTTACACCCAAGATCCATAAACTTGGGAATCCCAGACGCCCCACCATCTCAGGCATTGGCACCCTCACCACAGGATTGTCTGGATATGTGGACTTTCTGCTTAGACCCTATGCTACCAGCACTCCCAGCTTTCTTTGAGATACCACCAACTTCCTCAGGAAACTACAATTCATAGGTGACCTTCCTGAAAACACCAGCTTGGCCACAATGGATGTATAGGCCCTTTACACCAATATCCCACTGTAGGAGTGTGAGAGGGAGGCCAAGCAAGGCAGAGTTAAACAAGGCCTGTTAGCCCAATCAGCCCCCCCACGTTCACCTTCAACCAGTGTCAGGCCTGGAGGAGTATAAAAGGGAGGGAAGCCAGCTCAGTCTGGTGCTGACCAGCTAAGAGGAAGGAGCTGGCTCTGAGGCAGGAGGCCCTAGGCCAGAGCTGCCACCCAGTTAGCCGCTGGAAGGCACAGCCCAGGACCTCCCCCAGGTACTGAGGAGAGTGGGGAGCCTCCCCAGGCAACCCCTCTCGCGCCAAAAGAGAGGACTAGATCCTCGGGGCCACACCCCAAACTCAAGCCATAGACTCTCGGGTGGGGCTGCGGACCCACCCAACAGGCCCTGGCCAGGGGGCCTACCCACTAGGCCACCTAGGCCCAGGTGTGAACTGCTCACACCCACATAAAGATGGACTCCAAGCTGTTAGGAACATTATCCCTAATGAGACCAAGGCACAAATGGTGTCGGAGCTTTGTGACTTTGTCCTCACCCACAACTATTTCAGATTGGAGGATAATTTATACCCTCAAATCAGTGGCACTGCTATGGGCACCCACATGGCCCCACAGTATGCCAACATTTTTATGGCTGACCTGAAACAACACTTCCCCAGTTCTCATCCTCTAGCACCCGTCCTCTACCTGTGCGACACTGATGACATCTTCATCATCTGGACCCATGCGAAGGAGGCTCTTGAAGAGCTCCACTGGGATTTTAACAGTTTCCAACCCACCATCAACCTTAGCCTGGATCAGTCCACACAAGAGATCCACTTCCTGGACACTGCTGTGAAGATAAGCAATAGTCACACAAATACCACCCTATATTGAAAACGCACAGATCACTATGCTTATCTACACACCTCAAGTTTCCATACACAGCATACTACACGATCCATTGTATACAGCCAGGCACTAAAGCACAACCGTATTTGCTCCGGTCTGTCAGAGACAAACATCTACAAGACCTTTACCAAGTTTTCCTCAAACTACAATACCCACCTAAGGAAGTGAAGAAACAGACTGACAGAGCCAGACAGGTACCCAGAAACCACATGCTACAAGACAGGCCTTGCAAGGATAACAAGAGAACACCACTGGCCATCCCATACAACCCCTAGCACTCTGTTAGGCACTCTGACAGTGGGGCGGGTTAGGAGGCAAAAGGCATCAGTAATGAAGTTATACAAATAAGACAGTTTAACTACAGTAATTAGGACTCCCAAGCACAGGTTTAGGAAAGCATTACTCCTCAGTACATACCGAAAGGAAACAAGGGCATTGTCCTATTCCATTGAGCACTGACTACAAATCATCTGATCGGATCAGATGGATGTCTTCTACGGTTAACGTTTCCTGCAACACCAGGGGAATTCTGTCCTCTCTCTGTGCTCCTTTATTTCTATGTTACACATGACTACACATCCAGAAAAGCTGGCTTTACATAGCTAATTATCTATTACTTCTTCAAAATAAATCTTTATCACTTTGGTTTAGTTTCCAGCCTGCTCTCGCTTAGTGTGGTTCATATTGCTCAATAAGACAATGTAAAGCAAATCAAAACCAGGCCCCAAATCTTTGTGAAAGGTCATTCAAATAAGTTTTCCTACCACTTGATCTTCATCAACCAAGAGTTTACTCATTGTTACTGTGGAGATGGAACAAGACATATTATAAGGGACTCCCAAAAGAAGTGAGCTTTGACTGCTGCTCTCACTATGGTCTCTGAACTTATTCTCCTCACAACAGCTAGGTGTACAATCAACGGTCTTTTGCCAGCCTGCTCGTATAAGGCTCTTTCACGCACATTCTGCTCTGGTACAATACCCTTTCTCTGTGGTACACAACTATGAATCTCATTCAGTGAGCACCTTATGTTAGAGGTTTCCATAGCAGAAGGGAAACAGAACAGATGCCACTCAGGAAGGAGCCTACTAGCTGCAATGCACACACGAAAAATCAAAAACAAAAAGTCCTGTGGCACCTTATAGACTAACAGATATTTTGGAGCATAAACTTTCATGGGCAAAGACTTGCTTCGTCATATGCATGAGTGGAGATTTCAGAGGAGGGTCTAATTATACAAGCTCATAAAAAGGAGGGAATCCTACAAGAGTTGACAGGGTCAATTCAGTCAGGGAGGATGTGGCTCACTTTCAGCAACTACACACATCAGACCACTTTGAGCAGCTACCTCCAC
Source organism: Carettochelys insculpta (assembly GCF_033958435.1). NCBI lineage: Eukaryota > Metazoa > Chordata > Testudines > Carettochelyidae > Carettochelys > Carettochelys insculpta. The sequence continues at coordinate 50,623,164 of NC_134147.1, forward strand.
ATTAGCTGCTGAAAGTGAGCCACATCCTTCCTGACTGAACTGACATCATCAACTCTGGCTTTCCCTTTGATTGGGACTCCCTCCTTTTCATGAGCCTGCATAATTAGACCCTCCTCTGGAATTGCCACTTGTGCATATGACGAAGCAAGTCTTTGCCTATTAAAGGTTATGTTCCAAATATCTGTTAATCTATAAGATGGCACAGGACTTCTTGTTGTTTTCACAGATACAAACTAACACATCTACCCCTCTGATATTTGTCAACATGCAAGGAAACTCGAAGGAGAGAAAAGGAGGTAAATAAGATCCTACTTGTGGCCCTCACAAAACCATTCAGTTCGGGGCTCTTTGCTGTAATAGCCACAACTGGAATCCAGATTTTTCACATTCGCCTACCCCAAATGGTTCTGTTTTGCTAGCTGGGAGGCAGCTGCTCCCACAGGATAGAGAGGTTTCCTGCTGAGCAGGAAAACAAAATTGTGATCTGGGTTTCCCTGGGAGACTCAAGATATTAAGACCACAGAGCTAGCAAGCAAAAAGTAGTTCACATCCCACACTAAACGGCAATGGAGTACAAGCAGCAAACATCATACAAGCATCTCTTCCTGTACTAGGATGGATGAGACTGCCTGAGGTGGCATATTTGGTGGCGCTGTCTGACCCAGCATTGGTATAAATCACAGGAGGAAAGGTAGGTGTTTGCCTGATATTTGCATGCACTTACACAAATGCTCTTGGGAAAAGCCAACTGCCCAGTTACACAGAAACTCAGTCTCAACCATTAGGTCTGGTGAGTTTGGCATGAAACAGACACTACAGGGGAGTTAACAGACCAGATGGCCATCCACTAATCACAATGACTAAAATAATCAGAACAAAAGGGAAAGAACAGCCCTTCTCCTCTAGACCTTAGCGGTAGCATTAATCTATAGAGTGGGATAATACCAAATCCCAATGCTTTCCACTTACCATTTGGATTCTGGGTGACATTGACACACCTTCATTTCTCTCACTGATTCTCTTATGGTACCTCAAAGCTGGAAAACAAACAAAAACAAAATCTGAAGACTAATTTTCAATAAGTAAAACCTTCTCTACCCTTGGGTGATGCTCTTTCCCCTGGAGAAGTCAAGTTTGGGCCACTACACAAAGTCCAAAGGTCCAGGGAAACAATGGAGTCTATTTCACCCCATGGCAAGATTTTGGTAAGCCTTCTGGGTAACCTCTCCAGCCCAGAGTACTGAAAACATCCCCAACTGGGTCATCAAGAGAGATTAATTAAACAACAGTCATATTACACAATAAACCTTCTCCTAATAATCTTGAAGAAAAGACAGTTACTATAAACCCCCAAAATGCGCAATTTCCAGTTGTGCTTAACTTGTGTTAGTGAGTTAAGTGCAACTGGAAGCTGCTCTGTGGCTGTCTGCCCCCCAGGGTCCCCCAGCTGGGGGAAGTCAGGCAGGCAGCCGCGATGACGTGGCTTCTCCCTGGCTTCCTCCAGTTGGGAGAAGCCATGCTACCACAGATATCTTCCTGGAGTGGCATCTCCCAGCTTGGGGAAGCTGGGCAGACAGACAACTGCGCTTCTGCAGCTGGGAGAAGCCGGGGAGAAGCCATGCCTGGCTCCCAGAGTGGTGGGGAGCCAGGAAACTGACTAGTGATGTGCTGGTCACTTTCCTGACTTCCACCAACAGAGGGGAGCGTGGAGTCAGGCTCCTACCTGGTTCCCAGCTCCCCACCTCACTGTGGGAGCCAGGAGACAGGCTGCCTCCTGGTCCCCAGCTTCCCTCCACTCCTTGGAGCCAGGAAATTGACCTGGACTGGTGCCCTCATCAATTTCCTGCCTCCCCCACATTATGTGGGAAGTCTGACTTACATGGGGGTTGTGAGAATGCAACCCCCTCTTAAGTCAGGGGTCTACTGTAGTTCCGTAACTGATGTTCTTTGAGGTGTGTTGCTTTTGTCCATTCCAAAAATATCCGGCCTTTCCCCACTGTCAAGAGTAGCTGGCAAAAAAGGAAATGAACAGGGGGCAGGGCACATGGTGCCTATATGGGCCGCTATATGGTGCCACTCAAGAGGGTTAAGAACATAAGAATGGCCATACTGGGTCAGACCAAAGGTCCATCCAGCCCAGCATCCCATCTGCCGACGGTGGCCAATGCCAGGTGCCCCAGAGAAGGAGAACAGAAGACAATGATCAAGTGATTTATCTCCTGCCATCCATCTCCTGCCCTTGTTATGAAGGCTGGGGCACCATACTTTATCCCTGGCTAATAGCCATTTATGGACCTAACCTGCAAAAATTTATCTACCTCTTTTTTAAACCCTAATAGAGTCCTGGCCTTCACAGCCTCCTCGGGCAAGGAGTTCCACAGGTTGACTGTGCGCTGTGTGAAGAAAAATTTCCTTTTATTAGTTTTGAACCTACTACCCATCAATTTCATTTGGTGTCCCCTAGTTCTTGTATTATGGGAAAAGGTAAATAATTTTTCTATATTCACTTTCTCCACACCATTCATGATTTTATATACCTCTATCATATCGCCCCTCAATCGCCTCTTTTCCAAACTGAAAAGTCCCAGTCTCTCTAGCCTCTCCCCATATGGGACCCGTTCCAAGCCCCTAATCATCTTAGTCGCCCTTTTCTGAACCTTTTCTAATGCCAATATATCTTTTTTGAGGTGAGGAGACCACATCTGCACGCAGTACTCAAGATGTGGGCGTACCATAGTTTTATATATGGGAAGTATGATATCTTTTGTCTTATTATCGATCCCTTTTTTAACAATTCCTAACATCCTATTTGCCTTACTAACTGCCGCTGCACACTGCGTGGATGTCTTCAGAGAACTATCCACTATAACTCCAAGATCCCTTTCCTGATCTGTCGTAGCTAAATTTGACCCCATCATGTAGTACGTGTAATTTGGGTTATTTTTTCCAACATGCATTACCTTACACTTACCCACATTAAATTTCATTTGCCATTTTGCTGCCCAATCACTCAGTTTGCTGAGATCTTTTTGTAGTTCTTCACAATCCCTTTTGGTTTCGACTGTCCTGAACAACTTGGTGTCATCTGCAAACTTTGCCACCTCACTGCTTACCTCATTTTCTAGATCATTGATGAACAAGTTGAACAGGATCGGTCCCAGGACCGACCCCTGGGGAACACCACTAGTTACCCTCCTCCATTGTGAAAATTTACCATTTATTCCCACCCTTTGTTTTCTGTCTTTTAACCAATTCCCGATCCATGAAAGGATCTTTCCTCCTATCCCATGACCACCTAATTTACATAAAAGCCTTTGGTGTGGGACCGTGTCAAAGGCTTTCTGGAAATCTAGGTATATTATGTCCACTGGGTGCCCCTTGTCCGCATGTTTATTAACCCCTTCAAAGAATTCTAATAGATTAGTTAGACACGACTTCCCTCTGCAGAAACCATGCTGACTTTTGCCCAACAATTCGTGCTCTTCTACGTGCCTTGCAATTTTATTCTTTACTAGTGTTTCTACTAATTTGCCTGGTACTGATGTTAAACTTATCGGTCTATAATTGCCAGGGTCTCCTCTAGAGCCTTTTTTAAATATTGGCGTTATATTGGCCATCTTCCAGTCATTTGGTACCAAAGTGGATTTAAAGGATAGGTTACAAACCAGTGTTAATAACTCCGCAATTTCACATTTGAGTTCTTTCAGAACCCTTGGGTGAATGCCGTCTGGTCCTGGAGACTTGTTACTATTCAGCTTATCAATTAACTCCAAAACCTCCTCTAATGTCACTTCAATCTGAGTGAGTTCCTCAGATTTGTCACCTAAAAAGGCTGGCTCAGATTTAGGAACCTCTGTAACATCCTCAGCCGTGAAGACTGAACAATCTGGTTCTGCAACAATCTGACTACCACCAACCAACAGGAAAAAACCTTCCAGCAACTGGGCATGTTTGTGTGCGCACCTACATTGGAATGCACACGAGCAATCACTCAAAGAAGAATATTTTGTTCTCATTAAGAAAAGTACACAAACATTCCTGATTGGTGAGTAACGTCTCTGCCTCTAGGAGATTAGCTCAGAGTTGAGCAACCTGGAATGCATTCAGTTCAATCTATTCTACTTCTGTTGAACAGCTATCCCCTAAATGATTACAGGTCAGCCTACAGTCTCTCCCACAACACTTACCCCATGAGTATGAAATAGATCAAGGAGAAACCACAGTAAGGTGAGGACATGAAAAGCACTAATATTGAAAACTAGAAAATACACAGTTGGGTCCCATATCACAGACTCTTCTAATAAGTTATATGCTCCTATATGCAATATACAAAAGCAAGGGTATAAAACATGAACACAAAAAGTTAGTCAGAAGGCAATTAAAGTACTAGCAAATAAGAAAAGTAAAAAAAGATAGAACTCTGCTTAAGAGAGAGCTCTTTTTAGAAAAAAAATTAATCAAGGACATGGGGTCACAGACATGTGGCTCAGGAAGCAAAAGTGGCAGAGGGGAAGGAAGAAGGGCAGAACACGACTGCTGCCAGGGCAGGACTCAGACTAGTGAGTGGGTCTGGATCCCCCTCCTTCCTCATAGCTCCACATCTGGCTGTGGAGCAGCATGACCCTGCACTGACTGTGAACTTGACCCTGTGAAGGGGCTAGACTTTGGGGCTGCAGTTGGCCCTGGCAGCAGGTACATGGACTGAGGATTGCAACAGCTCCAGGAGGTGGGAAGAACGGAGTGGTGGGCACTGCTGGAGAGCATTATCCTGAAGCTCACGATGGGCATCAAGGAAATGGTGCAAGTCCAGAGCCAGAGGGAGGGGACAGGAGAGTGGACAACAGGCAAGACACCAATCAGAAGGCAGAACATTAATTTCACGAGGCACTGCAGTGGTGAGTCTCACACTATTACATATGCCTTATAATAATAGATTAAAGGAGCTCAACTTATTTAGTTTAAAGAAAATCACAGACTCAGAATGCTAGAACTGAAGGGACATTAAGAGGTCATCCACTCCAGTCCCCTGCACTCATGGCAGAACCAAGCACCACCAAGACCAGGGGTCTGTAACCTGCAGCTCCAGAGCTGCAGGTGGCTCTTTAAGGACTTGTTTGTGGGTCCTGGCACTATAATTACTAAGTCAAAAAAAATAATCCTTCTTGATTATTTTTGATAAACGGTGAGTGTCTAAGCCAAACAATGAACAACTCATAGCATACAATATACGATCTCTAAATGTTGGATAACTCCCCCTTTAATATGTGCTGTGCATTCTGGGATATGATACTTTATCTGTTTTGATCATGTTGCTAATCAAGTCTTGATTCTGAAAAGAAAAAGGAAGCTTGCAGCATTCCTGCTGTGAAGGGCAACACTCACTTTATGAAAGAAAACTGAAATTAAACATGAAGTAAAAATGGCACAATTAAAGTGGGGTTGGAATGTCTTCATAAAAGAAGAAAATCAAAGAGAGAATTTCAAACTGAAGGGACCCAATCCTTTGCATTTATATTGAGTTCAACTGGGCTCCCTTTATGCCTCACTTGCAATGGGAAATTTGCCAAAAAGGACACCTCAAGAAGCATTTTCTCAAAGCACACTACTTCTGATGAATTGTATCCGGCTGGAGATACCGGGGAAAAAGCCTGGGAGGAACAGCTAGGCAAAGCAGACCAAAGTAAGAACACTTTTGCTAAATGGGTGAGATTACCAAGTAGGAGAGTTACTTGGCTAGTTTTGTGGCAATTCAAGAGATTGTGAAATAAGAAAAGACATTCATGGATGGTAAATATATAAGAGAGTGCTTTAGCCAAGTACCAGAGCAGATGCCCAGTGATTTCAAAAACAAAACTGTTCAGAAAGTTAAAGATCTGCCACTGTCTGCAAAGACGGTGAGGGGCAGTACTCTTAAAAAAATGACCACCGATATCACCAGCCAGCAGATTAAGAAGATTTATACAGCCATGGGCTTGGCTCTTGCTTGTGATGAGTTGGTGACATTGTGCAAGTTGCCCTTTTCATCAGGTATGTGAATTCTGAAGGACCCCAAGAGGAGCTTACTAAGTTGCTGCTACTCAAAGGCCAAACAAGGGGAGAAGATTTATTTTTAGGCAGTTGATGACAGCTGAAAAAAGTAAGAAAAACACCAGCCCCATCATCTCAGTTGCGCCTGTTGGGGCGCCTCGTATGAAAGGGGCACACCAAGGGTTTGTTTCTCTGTTGCAGAGAATGCTAGATCATTACGTCATATCGTTTTACTGCATACTTCGTCGAGAAGCACTCTGTGCACAAATGTTTCAACCTGAGATCACAGAAGTTAAGAACTGTGTAATGCAGATATTCAACAAAATAATGGCAAAAGGCTTGAACCACTGGCAGTTCTGTACACTTCTTGTAGAGGTCAACTGGCAATATTCCAACCTTCTCCAGACAAAAAAGGTACAGGGGAAGTGTAGGGTTGTGAGTTTTGCAGCCTTTCTGGAAGAAGTGAAGGTGTTCATGCAGAAAAAGGGCTATAAATATGCAGAGGTGATAGGTCCTATGTGGCTACAGAAATTTCACTTCATGGTGGACATTACCTCACATTTAAATGGCCTTAACAGAAAGATATGAGGAAAGGAAAACACAGCTCTTTTGCTTTTAGAAGAGATAGTGTTATTAAGCGATAACTAACATTGTTTGCAAGAGACACAGACAGGCTCATTTCCCTTCACTGAAGCAATTCAAAGTGGCAACAAAGTATGAGCTTCACGTTGGGAACCTCAAAAATGTGATGCTGAAAATGCAAGAGGCCTTCATGGGGCAATTCCAGGAATTTAGAAAGGAAAAGGTAACTGCCACTTGTGTTGCCAGCCCTTGAAGCTAACTCTGCATTCAACTTTCCAACATTTACAGAAGTGGACTGAGCAGAACTGGAACTGGCTGATTTGCAGGGCAAGGACAGGTGGACTTCTAAACTCAGAGACTTCGTGACTGAATTCAAAGATTTAGAAAGGCAGACATCTACCCAGGCACTTCAACACAGATGAACTGAAATGCTTGATCTTAAAAAACAAGACCAAACTATGTCTGAAGTTTGGAATTCTTTACCTGATACCTATAGTAACATGAAGAGATACATGACTCCTTTTTTGTATGAAGAGATATGCATTTGGTATCCTGTTCATCTTTCGATCTACTTACCTGCGCAAGCATTTTCAAATATGAATTCCATAAAAAGCAAACTGAAAAGTCAACTGAACAATGAAAGTCTACAGTCCTGCTTGAAAATGAAAATGACAGCCTGTTCTCCAAACAATGAACAACTCTCCAAAGAAACTCAGCAACAGAAATCACACTAGAATATTGGCATGCTGAAAACTTTACCAGTACACTTAGTATGTTGAAAATAATTAAATGCCTCATTTAATTGACAAGAACTCACATTAATAGTGTGTAGTTTTTAAAATGTCTATAAGTTCAAAACTTGAAGCATATTTAAGATGATAAAAATTGTCCCATTCATTGATATGAATTCACATTAACAGTGTATTTGTTTGAAACAACATAATTGTTGTCTCTATATGCTTAGTGTATTTGACAAGCAAAAGCAGATGACATCTAGCATCCTCCAGAGAGAGAATGTTCAGAAGTGAAAGTAAGAAGATCATGGTACCGACACACACATGGGAAGTGTAAGGAAATAGAATATGCAAAATGTTTGTGAATGTCCTGCAGTAAACATGCATCACATTACAAAGCACTGTATGTGCACTGCTCTTAAAATAGGGGTTACAAAAAGCATGGTTTGACATTACTTATTAAAGGACCATCTTGTATTCAGATGCATTGTTGCTCTTGAATTAAGTATTTCATCAAATTTGAAAACAAAAAAAAAAAACAAAAACAAAAAAAGGCTCTTCTTACTATTTTGGCTGCCAAGTCCTGATCTGGCCCAATGATGGGCAACAAAGAATAGGGAATGGTCTGCACAAGTGGCCCTCCATATCAATGGGCTGCAGCAGCCCATGGCTCACTGCGGTTCCACCTGTGGCCTGCAGACCCATCTGCCCCGCTCTCCCACATGCCTCTCACACACACTTATTCCTCCCTTCCACCTCCCTGCACTTTCAGAACACCACAAATTGCCTGATTTGCACTCCAATCCCACTCATCCCCCTCCCTCCCAGAGTTTTACAGCTGTGAACAGCTGATTCTGCTGTAAATTTTAGACAGTCATCCCAGGTAGACAGAATGCTCACATACTTGATGCTTTTAATAGGGCTAAATTCACAAAGCTGAAAACAATCATGAACCAAATCTGCTAGGAGGAAGAATTTAATCAGAAAAACATGCAAATGAAAATAGGGACTCATGTTAGCAGATGCCCAGAAAACCACAATCACACAACTGAGGAAGAAATTTGTGCTGGTTTAAAAAAAAAACAAAAACAAACATAGCCCAGTTTTGAGGCAAAGTAAAGGCAGTAGTAAAAAATTAAAGCTAATATATAACAAATGGAAGAAAGAGTAAGTTGTCAGAAGTTAGTAACTGTAGAACACTGACAAAAGGACACAAGAAGCCTATGTCCAGAAGAATTAAGGGCAATGAGTACTTTAAATATATTAGGTACTAGAAGATTTGCTAGCATTGCTCAGGTCTTTAACCCAATTAATTTTGTTTTTCGGAAAAATAAAATGAAAAATATACATGCTTCATTTTAATCATTGCTCTGGGGAGTGGCTGGAGATGAGGGTTTCAGTATGCAAGCTGCCTCAAAGAGAAATGCTCCAGACCTCTCTTGCTGCAGCAGCTTGGGCCCAGATGAGAAGCCCCTCTCCACAGTCACTGCAGCAGGCACAGACAGAAAAAGGGTGCACATATCCCACCTGGGGCAGATCCAGGTTTATCGGCCCCTGTGCACCTCAGCCAGAGAGAAAAAATGCAGAAAACTGTGCACTTTCCCCTTGCTTCAAGCCTCTCCCTTCCTTCTCTCTGACCCTCCTCAAAGGGAGCCTAGGGAGTGGGAGGCTCAGGACGTGCACCCCCAGACCGCCCCTTTCACCTGCCTAGTGTTTCTACATTTTCTGGATAATTTTATGAGAAGCAATCTGATTCCAGGTACATCCAATTTTCCTGGTACAACCAAGCTTTTGTCTTGTTTTAAATTATAAGAGGAAGCTGTAAGCCAAAGTTGGTGGTCCTGGCTCTTACCATTTAGAAGGAGTTCTTGAATAGACACACACACTCAATTATATAGTAGATTAAAAGAACCCTGAAAATTGTATTGATCCATTATTAGACAGAAATTGCAGAATAAGTTATAAACACAAAAAAGACAGATGTTAAATATTTCTGTCCTGTATTTGGGGGGAAAAAAAACCAAATAATGCAGTCTCATCATAAGGTGATAACACTCTTTCCGTTGAAACAGTATCTATGTAAGATGTTAAACAGAAGTTCTTTAAGTTAGATATTTTTAAAACATACAGGAGCAGCTAACATATGACTCAGTAATGAACTAAAGGAAGATAATGTAATTAATGCAAATCAACATGGGTTCGTGAAACTAATTTCACATCTTGATGAGATTACAAGTTTCGTTGATAAAGGTAATTGTGTTAACAGACCACGATTCAACGTGATACCACGTTATATTTTGATTAAACAGAATGATATAAAATTAACAAGGCACACATTGGAAGGATTAAAAACTGGCTAACTGGCAGAACTCAAAACATAACTGTAAAGGTGGAACTGTCATCAAGCGGGTGTCTCTTCAGTAGGGTCCTGCAGAGATTGTTTCTTGTCCCTATGTAATTTAACCTCTTTATCAATGACCTGAAAAAACATTACAACAGGGACAGGCCATTTTTGTCATTTTCGTCATGGTTCAGATTTCTTGGTCAAGGTACGGTCAAGATCCAGACTCCACAAAATATATTTTCACAGAACAATAAACAATACTAATTTAAAAAAAAAAATTAAAAGATTTTACTGTTTATTCAAAACCATTTGATAGTCTGTATTCAGCCCACAATACATCGATTGATCACCCCTGCATTACAACATCACTAATAAAGTTTCAGATGACATAAAAATTGGTAGATTGGTATATGTTTTTTGTGTGTGAGTGTGTGTGTGAGTGTGTGTGTGAGAGAGAGAGAGAGAGAGAGAGAGAGAGCACACAAGCGCATGCGAGCAGCAGTGCCAGTTCTAGCTACACATCCCACCACACTCCCTGCTGGGGCTCCCAGAAGCTCAGGACCCAGCCATGCTGCTGCACTGGGGGTGGGAAGGAGGGCATCCTGCCACAGCTCAGCAGCCTCCATCGGCTCAGAGCCCAGCTGCGCTGCCGTACAGGAACGAGTGTGGCAGAGGAGGTGCTAGGTCCCTGTGCAGCTCAGCAGCCCCCCACCCATGCTGTCATGCAGGGAGGGGGGGAGCTGGTTCCCCATGCTCTGGCTCCCACCGCACTCCCCACTGGTGTTCAGCAACCCCCAGCCTAGATGTTGGGATAGTGCTTGGTGGCAGTGCCGGTTATTTCAGAGTACGTGTTGAAGAAGTAGTACTGGTTGAAGAAGAGTTTGCTGTATTGCCAGCCTCACTTCTGCACTGCTGTGTTCAGAGCCAAATCCTCAATCAGTAGCCACCACTCTGAGCACCCATTAAAAAAAAAAAAGGGGTGGGGGAGAGGGCGGGAAGAAGGATCACCAAAAGGCCCCAGCATGGAGCCATCAGCAGATCTTGGACTTAATTTCAGTGTGGGGTGAAGAAGCTATTTTCACTCAGCTCAAATTCAGCAAAAGGAATTGCTGATATTTATGCAAAAATTTCACAAGGCAGGACAGGACATAGGGACACTCAGAAGTGCCACATGAAGATCAAGAAACCGAGACAGAGCTACCAGAAATGCAAGACAGACAACCATTGGTCTGGGGCATCTACCCAGAAATGCCAAAACTATGAAGACTTTCATGCTATTCTGGGGACAAAAACTCTTCCCACAAAAGTCTCATTGACTCCTGTTTTCATGGGGAGCATGCTAAAAGCACATCCTGATGTGGAAGGAGTGAGCAACAGCAGGGTCCATTCCAGTGCAGAATTAGATCCTGAAAGCCAGGAGCTGTTTAGCAAGCTGGAGCAAGTGAGTCCCGTCCCCTTAAATTAGGAAGCAGCTTCAGAGACCAACCCAGGCCCTGGAGAGGGCACTTCCGGTAAGTAGGCTTTTTTTTTTTTTCCCTACTGATAATAGTATGTTGCAATCATGCTGTGGAGGGTCTATGCCCCTTTCCCTTAGAACGGCTTGCTAATGTGCCTGGGTATGGCATGCAGATCCTGTTTGGACAAAAATCTGAAGGTCTTAGACAGGCACTTGTGAATTCTCCCCTCAAGATTTTTTGGGGAGGCCTGACTTATTCCTGCTTCCACAGTAAGACACCTTAATCCGCAAAGCCACCAGTAAATGATCTGGAAGCATGGCCCCACAGAGCATTACTGCAAAATTTCCAACACGGTACCTGGGCAGAAGAGCAATCTTTCCTTATCCCTCTTTGTTAGTGTGATGAGGGTTATGTCTCGTTTGGCCTCCGGGGCTGGCAGGTGATCACACATGTGGCAGCTCCCCCTCCCCCACTGCCCAAGGCTGACAGGCACTCGGACCATCCCATGGTTAACATGCATGCCCCCAGAGACTTCTAACAATTTTTAACTCCTGGAGCAGCTGCTTTAAAATTTAAAATCCAGGAGATGCTTTAAGCAGCAAGCTCTCCAGGCAGTTCCCTCTTCCCGGGCTGGCGGGTGATCAGCCCCTCCCATGGTTCTTGAGTGCACCACCAGTAACTTTAATTTTTTTTGTTTTTTTGTTTTTTTAAAAAACTCCAGGCACTGCTTTAAGCAGCATACTCTCCAGGCAACCCCTACTACCTCCTGGGATGGCATGCTTTAAGAATGTGGAAATGCAGACACCTACTCTCCCATGGGCTGGCATCCCTGGGACATGCTGTGCCCCCCAACCTCCTACCCCGATGCTGCTTTAAGAATTTTTTTCCCCCCACAAAAATCGAGAATAGCTTACCATAGCATTGAGGGTAAACCTCTGCCATAGAAAAGCTGAAGTTGTTCTGCTTGGAATCATGCATTCTTCAGTCTTAAGAGTAACCAGAGTGACCTTGCAGTTGCAATATGTTCTTCCACAGAGACAGCCATTCTTTCTATCACTATGGTCATTGTTCTGAGTAAAGATAAAAATGTTGCTATTGCTAATGACATTAATTTTTCTAAATTTGTTTTATCAGCAAACGACCCTGGCCAAAGACAAAGAGGGCCAAGTCCAGCAAATAAGAGGCTGCACTTGATGTGGAGGAAGAAGAAGAGCTGGAATGAGTTGTTAGAAAATAATTTTCATATAGTCACAAAGGGTGCTCGTGAACAGGGCACGTGCTAACAGGAGGGAGTTTTGAGAGGCTCTCCTGGAGGAGGAGAAGGAAGGAGCAAACTACAGCACCTTGGGGTAAGTGGCTGCTTATATTTGGGGGTTTTGGGCTTGTGTTTGTTTGTTTGGAGTTTGGAGTGCTGAGCTGAGTGTTTGTTTGAAAGGCCGCGTGCTCAGGCAGGCAGTTGGAAGCTGTGAGTCTTGATTAGGTTTGAATTGAAACACCGTGTGCTGATTGGCTGAGCTGTAGGCAGAGGGAGGAGCTATCAGGGAGGCCGAGCACTTAAACCCCGCTAGTAAGCGACCAGGGAGCTTTACGACCGGGTGCTCGCAAACAGGGTGCGTGCTAACAGGAGGGAGTTTTGAGAGGGCAGTTTAGAGGGGGAGCTTGGAGGGAGCCAGTGACTTCTATTGCCCTTAAACTTAAATCCTTTATAACAACCTCTATCTGAAACATTTAATTAACCCCTCATATATAATTAGAATAGGAAATGGAGGCAGAAGCCCAGCAGCAGAGTGGGGGCTATCCTGTTTATTGTGTTGAGTGCAGTATGTATGACTACCTACCCTGTGGGTGGGTGGCGTATGTGTGCGCTCGATGCAAGGAGCTCCTGGCCCTCAGAGACCGAGTGCGTGCTTTGGAGGCCAGGGTGGCTGAACTGGAGGAGCTAAGGAAGGCAGAGGTGTTTGTTGATGAGACTTTCCGGGACATAATAGGGCTGTCCCACCTCCAATCTGACAGTCCTGATGCTGTTACGGAGGATGAAAGGCTCAGGGAAGGAGAGCAGTCAACGGGAGCAGAGGGAAACCATCCCATAGCTGGGACCCTCCTTCCAGAGGGTGCTATTGTATCCTCTCGTGCCGAGGATACTTCTCCGGGGGAGGGAGCACCAGCTGTTAGGAAGAAGCAGGTTTTAGTAGTGGGGGATTCGATCATTAGAAATATAGATAGTTGGATTTGTGATGACCGGGAGAACCGTATGGTGACTTGCCTGCCTGGTGCGAAGGTTGCGGATCTCTCGAGGCATCTAGACAGACTTATGGGCAGTGCTGGGGAGGAGCCAGTCGTCGTGGTACATGTTGGTACCAATGACATAGGGAAGGGTAGAAGAGATGTTCTGGAGGCCAAATTTAGGTTACTAGGAAAGAGACTGAAATCCAGAACATCTATGGTGGCATTCTCTGAAATGCTTCCAGTTCCACGCGCAGGGCCAGATAGACAGGCAGAACTTCAGAGTCTCAATGCATGGATGAGACAATGGTGTAGGGAAGAGGGGTTTAGATTTATTAGGAACTGGGGACACTTTTGGGGTAGGGGGAGCCTATACAGGAATGATGGGCTCCACCTAAATCAAGGTGGATCCAGACTGCTGGCATTAAACATTAAAAAGGTCGTAGAGCAGTTTTTAAACTAAGAGGTGGGGGAAAGCCGATTGGTGCGGGGGAGCACCTGGATCGGATGGAGACTTCTCTTACACGAGGCTCCATAGATAGGGATTCCCTAGAAGTTAGTCAGATAGGGAATGTGGGAAATAATATATGGGCAAGATCAGATGTGAAACAATCGCATATAAAAAAATCCAACGCGTCTGTGAAAGGCGGACATATAAATAGTGGTAGTTTTTTAACGTGCTTTTACACCAATGCTAGCAGTCTGTCTAATAAGATGGGTGAACTGGAGTACCTCATATCAAAGGAGGAAGTTGACATAATAGGCATCTCAGAAACATGGTGGAATGAGGACAATCAGTGGGACACTATCATACCGGGATATAAATTATATCGGAAAGACAGAACAGGTCGTGCGGGTGGCAGAGTGGTACTATATGTGAAGGATAATATAGAATCAAATGAAGCAAAAATCCTAAAGGAATCAAAATGTTCCATAGAATCATTATGGATAACAATTCATTCCTCTAATATGAATATGGCATTAGGAATATATTACCGACCACCTAACCAGGACAGTGATAGTGATGCTGAAATGTTAAGGGAGATTAGAGAGGCTATCAAAATAAAAAACACAGTAATAATAGGAGATTTCAATTATCCCCATATTGATTGGGTGCACGTCACCTCAGGACGGGATTCAGAGATTAAATTTCTTGATGCCTTAAACGACTGCTTCTTGGAGCAGCTAGTACAGGAATCCACAAGGGGAGAGTCAGTTCTTGACCTAGTCCTGACTGGAACGCAGGATCTGGTCCAAGAGGTAACTGTTACTGGACCGCTTGGAAATAGTGACCACAATATAATAACTTTTAATATTCCTGTGTTGGGAAGAACACCGCAGCGGTCAAACACTCTGGCATTTAATTTCAAAAAGGGGAATTACACTAAAATGAGGAAGCTAATTAAACAGAAACTAAAAGGTAGAGTAATTAAACTAAAATCCCTGGAAGCTGCATGGAAACTGTTTAAAGACACCATACTAGAGGCCCAACTTAAATGTATACCCCAAATAAAAAAACACAGTAAGAGACCTAACAAAGAACCACCATGGCTAAACAGCCATGTTAAAAAGGCAGTGAGAGAGAAAAGGGCAGCTTTTAACAAGTGGAAGTCAAATCCTAGTGAGGAAAATAGAAAGGAACATAAACACTCCCAAATTAAGTGTCATAATGTAATAAGAAAAGCCAAAAAAGATTTTGAGGAACAGCTAGCCAAAAATTCAAAAAACGATAGTAAAATGTTTTTTAAATACATTAGAAGCAGGAAGCCCGCTAAAAAAGCAGTGGGGCCCTTGGACGATAAAGATATAAAAGGAGCGATCAAGGAAGACAGTGCCATTGCGGAGTGATTAAATGATTTCTTTGCTTCAGTCTTCACGGCTGAGGATGTTACAGAGGTTCCTAAATCTGAGCCAGCCTTTTTAGGTGACAAATCTGAGGAACTCACTCAGATTGAAGTGACATTAGAGGAGGTTTTGGAGTTAATTGATAAGCTGAATAGTAACAAGTCTCCAGGACCAGACGGCATTCACCCAAGGGTTCTGAAAGAACTCAAATGTGAAATTGCGGAGCTTTTAACACTGGTTTGTAACCTATCCTTTAAATCCACTTTGGTACCAAATGACTGGAAGATGGCCAATATAACGCCAATATTTAAAAAAGGCTCTAGAGGAGACCCTGGCAATTATAGACCGATAAGTTTAACATCAGTACCAGGCAAATTAGTAGAAACACTAGTAAAGAATAAAATTGCAAGGCACGTAGAAGAGCACGAATTGTTGGGCAAAAGTCAGCATGGTTTCTGCAGAGGGAAGTCGTGTCTAACTAATCTATTAGAATTCTTTGAAGGGGTTAATAAACATGCGGACAAGGGGCACCCAGTGGACATAATATACCTAGATTTCCAGAAAGCCTTTGACACGGTCCCACACCAAAGGCTTTTATGTAAATTAGGTGGTCATGGGATAGGAGGAAAGATCCTTTCATGGATCGGGAATTGGTTAAAAGACAGAAAACAAAGGGTGGGAATAAATGGTAAATTTTCACAATGGAGGAGGGTAACTAGTGGTGTTCCCCAGGGGTCGGTCCTGGGACCGATCCTGTTCAACTTGTTCATCAATGATCTAGAAAATGAGGTAAGCAGTGAGGTGGCAAAGTTTGCAGATGACACCAAGTTGTTCAGGACAGTCGAAACCAAAAGGGATTGTGAAGAACTACAAAAAGATCTCAGCAAACTGAGTGATTGGGCAGCAAAATGGCAAATGAAATTTAATGTGGGTAAGTGTAAGGTAATGCATGTTGGAAAAAATAACCCAAATTACACGTACTACATGATGGGGTCAAATTTAGCTACGACAGATCAGGAAAGGGATCTTGGAGTTATAGTGGATAGTTCTCTGAAGACATCCACGCAGTGTGCAGCGGCAGTTAGTAAGGCAAATAGGATGTTAGGAATTGTTAAAAAAGGGATCGATAATAAGACAAAAGATATCATACTTCCCATATATAAAACTATGGTACGCCCACATCTTGAGTACTGCGTGCAGATGTGGTCTCCTCACCTCAAAAAAGATATATTGGCATTAGAAAAGGTTCAGAAAAGGGCGACTAAGATGATTAGGGGCTTGGAACGGGTCCCATATGGGGAGAGGCTAGAGAGACTGGGACTTTTCAGTTTGGAAAAGAGGCGATTGAGGGGCGATATGATAGAGGTATATAAAATCATGAATGGTGTGGAGAAAGTGAATATAGAAAAATTATTTACCTTTTCCCATAATACAAGAACTAGGGGACACCAAATGAAATTGATGGGTAGTAGGTTCAAAACTAATAAAAGGAAATTTTTCTTCACACAGCGCACAGTCAACCTGTGGAACTCCTTGCCCGAGGAGGCTGTGAAGGCCAGGACTCTATTAGGGTTTAAAAAAGAGGTAGATAAATTTTTGCAGGTTAGGTCCATAAATGGCTATTAGCCAGGGATAAAGTATGGTGCCCCAGCCTTCATAACAAGGGCAGGAGATGGATGGCAGGAGATAAATCACTTGATCATTGTCTTCTGTTCTCCTTCTCTGGGGCACCTGGCATTGGCCACCGTCGGCAGATGGGATGCTGGGCTGGATGGACCTTTGGTCTGACCCAGTATGGCCGTTCTTATGTTCTTAAGGAGAAAACAAAGCTCTGTGGAAAACAGACTGACTGACTCTCAAGAACAAATGCATGACTCACTCATGTCCTTTATGGGCAAGCAGACAATTAATTCACTGATAGAGAAATCACAGTCGGAGACCTCTGCATTAATTGAAACTGTAATTGATGAAAAGTCAGCAAACCCTACATACACACAGCACAAATACTGCATTACATGCCCCCAGGCACCACCAACAGATGCCACCCTTACCCCATTCATTTCCTCCCCTGGATAGAGCTCTGCATCCCCTAGCCACTCCAGGCATCATCATTTGAGACCTTCCTCAACCCAGTCAGCCCACTCCCCTACTCTTGGCTCTGAATTCCCAATCCAATTGAAGCCCTCCTTCCCAAACCTTACCCCTCCACACATTCAGCACCCTCCTCTCGTTAGGGACCCAGAACGAGGGGAGGAGACCATGGAGAGTCCTGGATGATAGCCCCACAAGATCAACACCCACCAGAAGTCTAACCTTTGACTAACTACGACCTTATCGTCTTTTCCCCCCATGCCCCCCGCTCTTTCATTAGTTCCCCCTAAATAAAAACAATATTGTCAAAAGAGTTTTGTTTATTGGTTAACATGCTTTGGATTTGGGTGGGTGGGTGATGGTTGTCTTGTGATTGATGGAGGTTTCATGAAGGACAAGGAAACAGCATGGTGGGAGGGAGGGAATGCCAATTAATGCCCTTCATGCTCATTCACAGATTTGGTTCTCAAAAACATCCCTGATTTTTAGTGCCTCTTTCCGGGCTTTCCTGTTTTCCCTTGGGGTTGGTTGCTGACAATTTCTTGCCAGGATCTCTGCCTCAGCAGCCCCCCGACCCCCTGGCAGGAATGAAACTTCCTCCCTGCCTCACAAATGTTCTGAAGAATGCAGCAAGCCCCATTGAAAAGGGCAGTATTTTCTTCATTGAGGTCTAAGTGGGTCAAAAAGCACCTAAACCTAGCTTTTAAACAGATAAAAGCACAATCTATCACAATTCTGCACCTGCTCAGCCTGTAGTTAAAGAGCTCCTTCCTGGAGTTCAGGGTATCTGTGCAGAACTTCATGAGCCAATGGAACAAGGGGTAAGCATGGTCACCCCAAAAAAAAAAATCACTGTAGGCATTTCCACACCCTCAGTATTAATTTTCTGATCTGGGAAGAAAGTACTATGCTGGAGATTCTAAACAGACCACAATTCCTAAAAACGTGTGTGTCAAATACCCTTCTCAACCACCCCACATTGATGTCAGTGAAATGACCTTTGTGATCCTCCAATGCCTGCAACATCACAGAGAAACATCCCTTGCAGTTAACGTACTCTGAGTCCGAGTGGTCCGATGCAAGGATGGGGATGTGTGTTCCATATATGGCCCCAGTGCATTTAAGAAAACCCATGGCAGCAAATCCATCCGCTATCTCCCACACATTCCTCAGAGTCACTGTCTTCTGCAGGAAAAGCATGTTGATTGCCTTGGCTATCTATATGATGACAGCACTCACCATAGATTTGCCCACTCCAAATTGATTGCACGCTGACTGGTAGCTGTCTAGCATTGCAAACATCCAAAAACAATTGCCACACACTTCTTGACTATCAAAGCAGGTCTCATTCTGGTATCGCTGCACTTCAGGGCAGGAGACAGCAGTTCAAAGTTCCTTGAAAGAAGCCTTACGCGTGCAGAAGTTTCACAGCCACTGCTGGTCATCCCATGACTGCAAAACAATGTGATCCCACCAGTCTGCACTGGTTTTGTGGCTCCAGAACCTGTGCTCCATGCTGTACAGTGACTCCAGTGCTGCCAGAAACTCCATGGTGCTTCTCTCCAGAGATTCATGTCCACCAATGCCCCCAGAACCAATGAGCTCATTCTGCATGAGCATTATGTTCAGAAGATACTGCATCACTGTGTAGGAACTGAGCACAAAATACTGCACCAAATTGTGAAGCGTATTGAGATCCATGTTAGTGTATGCAATGGCAGCTGTCAGTGAAGACAAAATCCAGACAAAAATGCCCTTTTTTAAAAAAAAGCAGCCAGAAAGGAGATATGAGGAAAATGCATTCTGGGATGATGACATCAGAAACCCAGAACCACTTGCAGTGACTTTTTTTCCCATAAGACACGGGCACAAAATTCCAAAATTTAACGGGGCTTCAGGAACTATGGGACAGGTGCCCACAATGCACTGCTACCACAGTCGGATTCAGGCAACCATGTGGGGACACATTAAATCAACTTTCTGAGCTGTTCAGGACACTCACCCTCAACTTTATAAAAAAAAAAAATCGAGTGTTAAAATTTTGACTAACAAATTCAGCTTCTCCTCTGTGCTTGGCCGAGACTCACCACCACGTAAGTACAGAACAAAAATAATCCTATGCAGCTTGTGTCTTTCTTAGCACATGTTATGTTTTAGTCTGCTCAGAAACAAAAGCTGAAAGCCAAGAACTCTCATGAAAAAAGAGAAAGTAGTCAGGTAGGACAGACTAGAGCCATGAATTCATTTTTTCTGAGACCATAACTGTATGTGTAGCAGTAACTTATTTTTAAATGAGAAAATTAGTATTTTGATGATTTCTAAAAAAAATTAAAATGTGATTTTTTTAAATTGTTTTTTTTATCCACCCTGCTTACATATGCACCCCAACACTGTTCACATGACTGGCAGCTCAGATGCAGATTATTCACAGAACAAATCCAGCACAGGAGTAGAAGTGCTCACTTAGTCACCACCACACCCCACCACCAATTTTACTCAAAAGGACCATCTCAAAAAACAACATGGTAGTTTGAGTCCATGCTCACTTAGTCCTCAACCCATCTCATAACACTGCCATGATGCCATATGTGCCAGCTGTGGTGATCAATGACTAGGAAATAATCCAGTGCTTCACTCCAACCTACTTCATGCATGCCAGACTATTTAAACTAAATGAAGGAAAAGGCAATTTCAGCAACCCTCTGAGAGAGACAGTCCTTCTGAATTTATAAGGATTTAATTTCAGGCATTGCACACAAGTCCATTTTCCTACTCACTGTGAATTACTAGGTAATACCTGGACAGCAAGTCAGCCAGGAACAGAATTTGCAGTTTGAAGTCATGAAACAGGCAAGCAGCAAAACCAGAAAAGTGGACAGGACCCAGGAACCAAGCTCCCTTTCTAGCCAGTTACATGGAAAACAGATTAAAGGGTTTACTGCTGGCAGCCTGAACCCTCCTCACTGGAGAGTGTTATGCCAATAATTTTTATCTTGCTGTTATTTTTAAAGTAATCGTATTAACTTTACTTTTCCACTAACATGTGAAAAGAATTAAGAAAAATATTCATATATGAACATCACTGTGTTACATGTTTTCTAATCAAATTCCAATTCTGAGCAAGTCCCTACTCCAATTCAGGCCTCAATATCCACGAGCCAACATAGTCTGGGATACTGGCAGTTGCAACATGTAATCAGACCACTGCCTAGTCACCATGGCTATGTCTACACTACAGCAATCTTTCAAAAGACAGACAATCTTCTTTCAAAAGATCACATCCACACACCAAAAGTGGATCCAAAGATCAATCCACTCTTTTGAAAGAGGGCACCCACACATCCCTGGCCGCTCTACCAAAAGAGCAGGCCAGGAAATGCTGCAGACAGGGTGGCATGGCCAGCAAGCCCTTCCAGGGAGCTCTGGCCACGCACTCTCTTAAAGACCCCCTCCCAAACACCACCTCTCCACACATGCTGAGGCCTGCCTTGTTGCACACAGTTTTGCAGAGTCTGTGCATGGTCCTGAAGCTCAGCCCTCAGAGCCATGGACCCACAGCTGCCCCAGAGCCACATCCACACCCTGGCTGGGCTGCTGGTCAACCTCCTTGCAGCCACCCTCCACCTCCTCCGGTGGCCGAGCTTTGTCCATGCCCTCGACCCACCATGGCCCTGGTCACCTCCCCCTGGGCCAGCCAGAACCACTGGAGCTACCTGACCAGCTCTGATTGATGGGACCAGCTGGTCCTTTGTGAGTGGGACAACACACTGTAGCTGTAGAATTTCAATATGAAGAAATAAACCTTCATGGAGCTCTGCAGCTGGCTTGCTCCTGCTCTCTAATGCCAGGATACCTGGATGCGGCGCACCCAGCACATGGAGAAGTGCATAGCCATTGGAAGTTTGACACCTTGGACAGCTACCACTCCATGGGGCAGCAGTTTAGGGTAGGCAAGTCAAGAGTTGGGGTGTCATCCTCAAGGTAAGGCACACTCTTTTCACTGGCCTGGCATGGGGAAAAAAGGGAGATAAGGCTGGAAGGGGGCCAGGGACACCCCTTCATGAACTCACAAGCGTGCTTGCTCTCCGTGACAGCAATCAACCAAGTGCTGTTTCGGAGGCTTGTCTGCATCGGGGACTTGGATGCGGCCATTGCAGGGTTCACCACCCTCAGCTTCCTTCACTGTTTTAGTGCAATTGATGGCACCCACATTGCCATTCAAGCCCTGGACCACGGCAATGGCCAATACATCAAGCAGAAGAGCTACCATTTGGCAGTGCTGCAGGCCCTGGTGGACCACAGGGGCTGGTTCATGAACATTTATGTGGGCTCATCATCTGGGCCCACGTTGCATGGGTGTTCCATGGTTCCAGCCTTTGCCAGAGGAAGGCGGTAGGGACCAACATCCCCCAGCGAGAGCTTGCGCTTTGGGACATCACCAGGCCCCTACGTATGGAGGGTGATGCAGCCTACCCCCTGCAGCCCCTAGCTCACGTAGCCATACGCAGGCCACCTCAATCCCACCCAGGAGCTGTTCAGCAGCCATCTCAGGCAGGCATGCTACCCCATCAAGTGTGCCTTTGGCTGCCTGAAGGCATGATTCCTTTGGCTCCTCATGCACCTTGACATCAGGGTGCACAATATCTCCCAGGTCACAGGGCTGTGCTGTGCCCTCCACAGCCTTGTTGAGACCAAGGAGAAGACCCTTCTTGTGGGGTGGGCAGTTGAGTATGGCCCCAGCTATGAGCAGCCCGCCATAGTCCCCCAACTGTCAGGCCCACCACGACAGACTCCAGATCTGGGAAGCCCCCCTGGAAGGCTTTCACCCCCAGGCACCACTGACCTTTCCTCATGCACCCCCTGCAGGTTCCTCTGGCCTGCAGCCCAACCGTGTCCCCCACATGACCCCTCCTGCCCATCCACCCCTCATCCTGTCATCCCCAATAACAAGAGAGACAGAGGCTGCTGAGAAAAGTAATGCATATAAGCAAAGTAGAACTTTTTCAACCAGAAGAATAATTTCAGAACTATGTATGAGGCTAGGGGGGAACTATGTGTACTGGGGGAGAGGCCTGGGATGCGGGGGGGGTCTGTGACAGGGGGCTGGGACGGGGGGGGGGCTTAGTCCTCCATGGGGGTGGGGGACCACAACCCACAACAGATCCAACAGCCCCTCCGGCCCTGAGTGCAGGGTTCCCTTTAGGGCTGGGATCACACTGTGGTAGGCATATGCGGGGAGTGCAGTGGGCTTGGGCTCAGAAGGTGGTGTGGGTGGCTACCATGGTGGGGCCCACTGTGGCCAGGATCCAGGAGGCGAGGCCCCCAGGAGGTGGCGGGGGGGAGGTCAGGTGGGAGTAGGGCAATGAGGGTGGGGACGTTCCCTGGGGGGCAGTGGGGTGGCTGCGGGGGACTGAACCGGCTGCTCAGTCAGGGCCCTGAACATGGTCTGCAGTGTGACCACTTGAGCCCACACCTCCCTCTGCCAGGCCAAGTTGGCCCAATCCAGCTCAAGACACTCCACCAACAGTTCATTTTGGTGGTGAAGGACAGGCATGTTGGCGGTGGCCTCATTGTACCGCCCACAGCGATGTGCCCTGTGGTCGCAGGCCCATCTCGGCAGTGGTGGTGGATGTGGCCCAGCACTCTCCGCTGCCACTGCCGGACTTCATGGACAGGGCTGGCAGGCCCTGGTCCTGGGGTGGGGATCTCCCTGCCCTTGGACGGCGCATCTGCAAAGATGGAAGGAGAGAGAGAGAGAGATGGTGTGTCAGTCCAACAGCCCAGCCCTGAGTGCCATGCCCCCCACACCTAATGGGCAGCAGTCCCCACACCTGAGCCAAAGAATGGAGATGTCGCAGCCATGGTGGCATGTGTGCCCTGCATAACAGGCCATGCCTCACATGGACTCTGCAGTGCCTGGGGGATGGGGCTGACAATGGTGTGTAGGAACCTCCCCCTCCCTGTGGAATGGGTTAACGGGCAAGGGGGAGGGGGCGCATCTGGGCATACAAAAGTTGCTGCATGGGTTGCAGGTGAGCTGGGTGCAGCCCAGCCCTTCTGAGACACCCCCCTCCACATGTGCAGCTTGCAGCATTATCCACAGGGGAAGGTGTTGAGTGTCACCTGCCGGCATGCCTGCATGCTGGAGAGCAATCCTCAGTGGGGCTTCTAGGGTCAGGTCATCGCCCGTGTGGCTGGCGCACCTTGGACCATGGCAAGGGAAGAGCCCCCACCACCACACCCCGGGGTGTGCAATATGCCGGGCATTTACTGGAGGGTCCCTCAATGATGTCTGGGGATGCCCGGCTGGAAGTGGCACACCTGGATGAGCCTGAGGGCACTGCAATCACAAGGGTTCCATCTGTGGAATCATCTTCGGACAGGGCCTTGGACTCTGGCTCCCTGGCGTGGCTGGAGGATCCAGGCTGGTCCCCTTCCAGGGCTGGCTTCCCCTCTGGCACAGCAGGGAACTCCACAGCTGCCATGTCAAGGACGGTGCAGGGTGGGGAGCTCTCCTCACCAGTGAGGAGGCCAGGGAGCTCCCTACAGAAGGGGCAGGTGGCGAACCCTGCCCCCAAGCACCTGGAGGCATCCCTGACCCAGATATAGCCCTGGCACTGTTCTTTAACCTTGAAGTGCACCTGTCTGGGCAGGGTGGCCTTGGGCAGCTAGGCTGGTGGCCAGCCACACCTATGTGGTGGCATTAAGTCTCTTGCAGTGGCGGTCCAAATGATATCCTCCTCATGCCAAAGGCCCAGCAAGTTCCACAGCTCTGGCTCCGCCCTTGAGGGCACCCTCCACTTTGTGGCCAGAGCAGGCTCCTGGGACCCCTCAGCTGGCTCCCTGGGGAGCTCTTGGGAGATACGGGGCAGCTGGGTGGCTGAGAAGGCATGTGAGCAGCTCATGTCCTCACTGCCGCATTCTTTCGATTTCAGATCAAAAGAGTGCACTTTGTGTGTAGACACTCTGTGGGTTTTTTCAAAAAAGGCCCAGATGTTTTGAAAGAACTTGCTAGTGTAGATGCTGTCCATGACAGTTACTTCATCTAAAGCCCAGTTCTTTCTACTCCATCTCCACTCAGGATTCCTCAACTCATTCCCAGTACCTCAAGGTGGCTACTGCAAAGCCATGCAGTCCAGTTCATAACCTGAAGCTTTTAATGCCTTACAGACAGTAACCTCAATTTCCGGTCTTCTCTTGTCACCCTGAGAATGTAAGACAGCCTAACAGCAGGTCACTGAGCTCCTAAACATTTCCCAGATCAGTGTGAGAGGTCCCCACAATCACCCGGCAATGTAAAAAAATGCATCAAGTCCCACTGGTTTGCATCTTTAGTATCCAAGACAAGACACAGGATACCCATGACTTCAGTTCTATTCAAAGACACAGAAGAAAAGTGTACAGAGCTTAACAGCCACCTTAATAGAACACGAAAATGCTGACCTTAAGTTTGTATGAACATTTGATTCTATCACTACATTGTGGATAATGATTCCACACTCTATTATTGCTACACTTTAGAATCTGTTTCCAGCATCAGTTCTACACCTGGCCCACTCCCCAGTGATGTAAAATAGTGACAACAGCTAGCTTACAGTTAGAGAGTTAAAGAATATCTCAAATGGCACTCTTATAACACAAGAACACCTATTCAGGAAGCACCAATTCAAGAGCATCTGCTGTGCTTGAATGAGAAAGATACATTTGGGATAGAAGATGAACTGAAGAACAGTATATAAGCACTTAAAATCATAGAACACTAGTACTGGAGAGGACCTCGAGAGTACCAAGCACCATACAGACCAACCCCAATAGATGTCTAACCAGCTCTTAAATATCTCCAATAATGGAGATTCCGCAACCTCCCTAGGAAATTTATTCCAGTGTTAACCACCCTGACATTTAGGAAGTTTTTCCTAATGTCCAACCTAAACCCCCTTACTATGGTTTAAGCCCATTGCTCTTTGTCCTATCCTCAGGAGCACAGAACATTTTTTCCTCCCTCCTCCTCCTTGTAACCCTCTTTTAGGTACATGAAAATCACTACCATCTCCCCTTTAAGACTTCTTTTTTCTAAACTGAACAACCCCAATTCTTTCACAAAACAAAAAAGCAGTTCTGTAGCACTTTAAAGACTAACACAATAATTTATTAGGTGATGAGCTTTCATGGGACAGACCCACTTATCTAATAAATAATTTTGTTAGGTCTTTAAAGTGCTACAAGCTGGCTTTTTTGTTTTGTGAAGATAAAGACTAAACACGGCTACCTCTCTGTGCCAGTTCTTTCAGTCTTCCCTCATAGCTCATGTTCTCTAGACCTTTAATCATTCTTGGTGCTCTTCTCTGGACCTTCTCCAATTTCTCCACATCTTTCTTGAAATGTGGTGCCCAGCACTGGACACAATACTCCAACTGAGGTCCAGTCAGTACTGAGTAGAGCAGAAGAATGACTTCTTATACCTTGTTCTCAACACTTCTGTTAACGCATCCCAGAATCACATTTGCTTTTTTTGCAATAGCATCACACTGTTGACTCATATTTAGCTTGTCATCCACTATGACCCCTAAATCTCTTTCAACATTACTCCTTCCTAGTCACTTCCCATTTGGTATGTATGAAGCTGACTGCTTCTTCCTAAGAGACGTACTTTGTATTTGTCCTTATTAAACTTCATCCTCTTTGCCTTAGACCATTTCTCCAGTTTGTCCACAGCATTTTGATTTCTGACCCTATCGTCCACAGCAGTTCCAACCCCTCCCAGCTTAGCATCATATGCTAACTTACTAAGCGTGCTCTCTATACCAATACATAAATCATTGAAGATATTGAACAGAATCAGTCCAAAACATAGACCCTTATAGAACCCTACTTGTTATGCCCTTCCAACAAGATTGTGAACTATTAATAACTAGTCTCTGAAAACTATTTTCCAGCCAGTTACACACCCACCTTACAGTAGCCCCATCTAAGTTGTATTTGCCTAGTTTATTGATAAGATCATCACGCAAGACCTTATCAAATGCCCTACTGGAGTCTAGGTACAAGAGTCCCTCAAGTTATGCAAGGGTGGAGTTCTCACGCACCCTTGCATAGCTCGAATTTTGTGTAAGTTGGGAGGCAGGTGGCTATTTTCCCAGTGGAACGCATGTTCTGCAGCTGGGGAAGCAGCAGGAGCACCTGGAGCTCCTTTTGAAAGATAAGTCCTGAGGTTGCAGGGGAGCAGTTGGGGAGGGTTAAGCCTGATGGCGAGTTGGGGCCAGGGGGGTTAAGCCTGGGGTGGGTTAGGGCTGCAGGGGGCTCAGGGGTGGAGATGAGCCGGGGAGGTGGGAGGAGTGAGCCAGAGACACGCACAGGGGGGACAGAGACCTGCATGCCAGTGGGAGGCAAAGAGCAGGATTCTGAGTCACCATTTACTTGCATTAATGCGAGTTAAAAGCAACTTGAATTTGCACATTTCAAGGAATTACTATATACTACGTTCACTGCTTCTCACCTATCCACAAGACTTGTTATCCTAACAAAGAAAGCTATCAGACCGCTTTTCTTACAGATGTTTCCAGATGAATTCCTTAATTACTCGCTCCATTATCTTTCCTGGCACAGAAGTTAAACTGACTGGTTTGTAATTCCCTGGGTTGTTCTTACTCCCCTTTTTATAGATGGGCACTATGATTGCCCTTTTCCAGTCTTCTGAAATCTCTCCCAACTTTCATGACTTTTCAAAGATGATAGCTAAAGGCTCAGACACCTTGTCTATCAGCTCCTTGAGTACTCACTGACACCCTGTCGTTGGACACTGAGCTAAATAGGAGGATCGGAAAAGCGGCCACAACTCTGTCCAGACTCAGCAAGAGAGTGTGGAATAACAACAAGCTGTACATTCACATCAAAATGCAAGTCTACATAGCCTGCATCCTCAGCACCCTCCTTTATGGCAGCGAGACTTGGACCCTGTATGCCCACCAGGAAAAGAGGCTGAACGTCTTCCACTTACGCTGCCTCAGGCGCATCCTTGGAATATCATGGAAGGACAGAGTGACCAACACCGCTGTCCTCGAGCAAGCTGGAATCCCAACCATGCACACCCTCCTCAGGCAGTGGCGGCTCCGCTGGCTTGGCCACGTCCACAGGATGAAGGATGGAAGGATTCCAAAAGACATCCTGTATGGTGAGCTAGCCTCTGGCAAAAGACCTGCCGGACGCCCCCAGTTGCGCTACAAAGATGTCTGCAAGAGAGACCTCAGAGAGGTAGACATTGAGCTGGACAACTGGGAAGAACTAGCAGATGACCGCAGCAGATGGAGGCAAGGGTTACACAAGGGCCTTCAGAAGGGCGAGATGCGGATCAGACAGCTAGCAGAGGAGAAGCGAGCGCACAGAAAGCACACTAAGGACTTGCCAGACACCCACATCTGCAAGAGATGCAGCAAGGACTGCCACCCTCGTGTGGGTCTTCATTGTCACAGTAGACACTGTAAATGAAGTCCTCAATTGAAACTACAAAGGGCACGATCCATAGTCTATACAGACTGAAGGATGCCTACTACTACTACTACTACTAGTACTCTAGGAGGCATTTCATCAAGCGCTGGTGACTTGCAGACATGATCTTTAAGTAATTTTTAACTTTTTTTTTTTTAATCTTCTAAACCTGCCCCTTCCCACTGGCATTCAGTATGTTAGCCATTCTTCCATCAGACCTGCTGGTGAAGCCTGGAAAAAAACCAAGTCATTAAGCAGCT
The DNA here is from genome assembly GCF_033958435.1 of Carettochelys insculpta. Classification (NCBI taxonomy): domain Eukaryota; kingdom Metazoa; phylum Chordata; order Testudines; family Carettochelyidae; genus Carettochelys; species Carettochelys insculpta. The sequence continues at coordinate 50,651,212 of NC_134147.1, forward strand.
CTGTCATTTCCATGTTTCCTGATATTGTTTCTCCCTTCTCGCTGAGTAGTGGTCCTACCCTGTCCTTGGTCTTCCTCTTGCTTCTAATATATTTATAGAATGTTTTCTTGTTACTCTTTGTGTCTCTAGCTAGTCTGAGCTCATTTTGTGACTCTGCCTATCTAACCTTGCCTCTGCATACATGTAGTGTTTACTTATACTCCTCCTTTGTAATTTGTTCTGACTTCCACTTTTTATATGACTCCTTTTTGATTGAGAGATCATGCAGGATCTCTTGGCTAAGACAAGGCAGTCTTTACTTTTTATCTTTCCTACACAGAGGTATAGCTTACTTTTGGGACCTTAATAATGTCCCTTTGAAAAACTGCCAACTCTATTATTTTTCCTCTTAGTCTGCCTTCCTGAAATCCATTGTCTCTACTTTGCTGTTCTCCCTTCTACCATTCCTTAGAATCATGAACTCTATGATTTTATGGCCTCTTTCTCCCAGGCTACCTTCCACTTTCAAACTCTCAACCAGTTCCTCCCTATTTGTTAAAAATCAAACCTAGAACTGATTCCCTCCTAGTAGCTTTTGCCACCTTCTGAAATAAAAAATTGCCATCTATGCAGTCCAAAAAATTACTGGATAGTCTGTGCCTTGCTGTGTTAGTTTCCCAACGTATGTCTGGATAATTCAAGTCCCTCACCAACACCAAATCCTGCTCTTTGGATGATTTTTTTAATTGTTTAGAAAAAGCCTCATTCAGCTTTTACCAGATAGGTGTTCTGTAGCACACCCCTACCATGAAATCACCCTTGGCTTTTACCCTTTATAATCTAACCCAGAAGTTACATCTCCTGCATCAATCTCTGCCTCTGTCCAGGTGTGTACATTTTAAATATGTAAGACAACACTTCCTTCCTGTTTACCCTGCCTATCCTTCCTTAATAAGCTGTACCCTTCTATATCAATATTCCAGTTGTGTGTATTATCCCACCAAGTCTCTGTGATGTCAATTATGTCGTACATGTATTTATTAAGACTTCAAGTTATTCCTGCTTATAACCCATACTTCTTGTATGTGTATATAGGCATCTAAGATATTGATTGGCTTTTGACTCCAAGTTCTGCCTAGTGCCTCTTTTTTCTCTGTTGTTATAGCCCATGATCCCTCACATTTCCAGCCTAACTCCCAAGTGTCCAGATTTTTTACTTACCCGTGGGCTTTCATCACCTGCCACCATCAAACATAGTTAAAACCCTACTCACTAGGCTAGCCAGTCTGCATGCAAATACAGTCCTCCCCTTCCTCAAAAGGTGAACTCCCATCCTTGCTTAGCAGTCCCTCTTGAAATAGCATCCCATGGTCAAAGAAGCCAAGCATTCACCTCCCACATGGTTCCATGGTTGCAGCCAGGCATTCACCTCCCAGATGCACCTGTCTCTGCCTGGGCCCCTATCTTTGACAGGAAGGATTGAAGAGAATACCATCTGCACTCCTAACTCCTTCACCCGTACTCATGCTTGATTTGTATCATTCTTTCCCACATGAATGAGAAGCATGGCATAGTAGTCAGAAGGCCTGATAATCCTTGACGATGCCTCCATAACGTCTCAGACAGGGACCCTGGCAGGCCGCTTACTTCCCGAGGGGATATGTCAGGTTGACAGATGGGTGCCTCCATCCCCCTCAGAAGAGAGTCTCCAACCACCACTACCTTATGTTTCCTCCTTATAGTGGTGGTACCAGACCTCTCAGCCTTGGGGGTACTTGGCTTCTGTTCTGCTGTAGGGGGTGATTCCTTATCTCCTGTATGCATAACAGCACAACCATTTCCCAGTACCACAATGGGAGGTTTGGGAGGAGGAGTGGAGCACTGCCTGCTGCCAGAAGCAACCAGATGCTTATGTCCCCCCCAAGACATTTCCACCTCCACTGGTGGTGTGTCAGTAGTCTTTTGTAGTGGGACACCTACCTCAGCTGTCTCCACATACTGTCCAGGAATTGCTTGTGGATTTGGATACTCCTAAGCCTAGCCACCTCCTTCTATAGTTCTCCCATCTGCTTCCTGAGAGATTCCATCAGTAGACACCTTTTATGTTGGATGGTCTCCCCAGCCTGGAGTTCAGTATGAGGAAATTGCAAGTCACAGTCCCTACAAAACCATACCAAGGTCAGGGTAGAAGCATCCATGATTAGGAGGACTGTCTGACTACAGACACAGGTGGAAGAGACAGGAGCAGTGCTAGCAGAAGCGTTGTGCGTCTTCCTAAACATAGGAGAACTCTCTCTTAAAATCCCCTGTCTCCAGCCCCCAGCCCACTTCACTCCCCTGGTCATTTGGCCTCTGGCTTTTAAAGCCTGATCACCTAGGTCAGGCCTACCCCCTCATTAGTGCCACAGGGGAAGGCTAATCCTGAAGCTGATCAAGGGCAATCAAGGGAACAAAGGATCAGACCCTTCCAGACATAATCCCAACTGCCACAGTAACTGGAATCACCTGAAATCACAATCAAAATTCAAACAGTCAAGCAAACTCACTCTCACTAAAAGCTAGTATGCTCTCTGGGAAGCCTCTTTGGCAGTGGGATCTCTTGTTCTCTCTCAAACTCCTCTGCCCGCAGGCCCCAGTCAGTTTTGCTTTAGTCTGAGCCTACACTATCACTTTACTGCACTGCAACCTTTTGGCTCAGGAGTGTTTAAAAAAACAAAAACATACACACTCTCCTCCCTTTCTGCCCCCCGCCCAGCCCTATCAAGTGCAGCAAATTGCCATTATGTGCCAGCAATACCTGTCTACAATGTACATTGGGCAAACGCTTCACCAAAGAACAAATGAACGCAGCACAAACATCAGGAATTTCAATACATATAAGCCAGTCAGTGAGCATGTCAGTGGAGTGGGCCATTCCATTAAAGACCCGAGAATATGCATCTTACAAAGAGACCTGAAAAACATATTACATAGGGGCTATGTCTACACTAGCCCCAAACTTCGAAATGGTCATGCAATGGCCATTTCGAAGTTTACTAATGAAGCGCTGAAATACATATTCAGCGCTTCATTAGCATGTGGGCGGCCACAGCAGTTCGAAATTGACGTGGCTCGCCGCCGTGCGGCTCGTCCAGACAGGGCTCCTTTTTGGAAAGGAGCCCGCCTACTTCGAAGTCCCCTTATTCCCATCTGCTCATAGGAATAAAGGGACTTCAAAGTAGCCGGGGTCCTTTCAAAAAGGAGCCCCGTATGGACGAGCCGCGCCAATTTCAAAGTGCTGCAGCCACCCGCATGCTAATGAGGCGCTGAATATGTATTTCAGCGCTTCATTAGTAAACTTCGAAATGGCCATTTGCATGGCCATTTTGAAGTTTTGGGCTAGTGTAGACATGGCCAGGGAGATTTGTGAACCGGGCTTCATATTCAAATTCGATGCATTAACACTTGGTACAAACAAAGATAGCAATTATCTCACTCATTACAAGGACTCCTTCCCTTCCTTTTATGTTTGTAATGATCTCAGGCAAGACAGCTTCTCCCAACATCTCACCCCCCTCCTTCAATTCATGTATTTGATTTGTCAGTTTTTATTGCCCTGTTTGTTTGTTTTTTGGACCTCTGTACTATGTGTCTGGGTCTGGGCTGGAAATTCTACAGATCTGAAGAAGTGGGTCTGTCCCACAAAAGTTTATCACCTAATAAATAATTAAAGTGCTACAAGGCTGCTGTTTTGTTAAATTACAGCACAGAAAAGCTCTAGCGCAAGCCAGGCTACAGTGCTGGGAACAGTGCTCCCAGAGCAGTTAGCTACCCCACTCATTGAGACAGTTTACCTAGAGCACAGAGTTTTCTCTCAGCACTCCTGTCATGGTCACACCGCCATGTTAAAGCACTGCCACAGCTGCTCTTTAAAGCTTCAAGTGTAAACCAAGCCTCAGTCTCTTCTAAACAAGTTCACAGTATTGAACCAACAAAAACTCCCCTCCAGAGTTCCACTTGCAATGTTTGTCAGACAGCCTCCTTTTCAAAATTTCTTTTACCACAAAAGTCAGTCAAAACCAGAATGGAAAATGCAGACAATATATTCTACCTTAAGTTAATAATTTAATTCCATCTGTACAGGCCCACTGATAGATGGGGACAACGGCCCCCAGACCCAGAGCTCCAGGCCCTCTTGAAACACCACAGCAGAGCTGCTCTGGTTGTCCACAGCTTTAAGGGAGTCCATGATCCAGGAGCTGCTGACGGTGCACTGCCCTTGGCCCTACCCCTTCTGCTCTTGGCTTCATCCCTTCCAGGCACGCAGAGCCAAGCCCCCCCTCCCATCTTACCACAAAGTACACAGTGACCAGCAGCACCACTGCACCACTGTTAGTTCAGGTTTAATCAATCAATCATAAACCTTGGATTCTGCAGAAGGTGATTTTATTAGTACTATTTGTTTCTTTTTAGAGAGGCACAGAATATCAGCATACAAGAGGCTGGCTGGGTAGGGATAATTTTAACACTGAAATTTTTAGAAAAATGCAATAGGAAATGGTGTCAAAAAGGGCAAGTCATAAGAACTGTAGCCACTATAGTATGTGAAGACAATATTTTAAATCCAAGATAGATGAGGTTATCTACTTTTAGTGAAGAGCAAATGCATTGGCAGAACAGTGAACATTTCCACATTTCCCCCATTCACGAACAAAATCCATTCCTACAGTCCCTCCATAGACAAATTTGATTCTTTTCCCCTAAGAAATAACACAATCAAATACGTTCATGCAAAGCTACTTTAGGGTGAGAATTTAAAATACACAGAAGTCAATCAGTGTCATAGCTAACATTGCTGTGGGAGCCTTAAACAGAGACATCCTGTTAATAGTATGTTTGATTCTGTTTTAATGTGTTCTCAGGTGTAGTAGTTCCTGAGACAGAGGACAAATGTTGGTAGATTGGGGTCACTGAAACAACTTTTGAAGGCAGGATGCCAGGGCTGCTTCCCAACTCTGACACTCCAAGTGCAGAAAGTGGGGGCCTGCAAAAAAACAGGCTTAAAAATACCTTGCTTTTAAATGCTTTGTTTAAAAAAGGTCCCCCAAGGTCACAGATTCCCTGGCCCTGGGGGGTAATCACTGGCATGACCCCAGTGAGAAAAAAACCCTTTAACCCAGGAAAACACACTTGGAACATCTCCACGTGGGGTACCTCCCAAGCTCTTAACCCTTCCTTAGGAGAGAGCTTGGAAACACAGAGCTGTAATTTGATAGCTGACCTTTCAGTCTAAGTCATTAATATACACAGACCCTTCTCTAGGACACAGGAATCAAATCATTGCCTTTAAAAAAAAAAAAGTAATTTATTCACAAAATGAGAGAAAACACTTAAAACATTCTGGTTGTAGCACAGAGAATTACTTCCCAGGGATTTAGCTGAGAAGTTATGGGGGTGGGGAAAATCAACCCACCCTGAGAGTTCCCCAGTTCCAAAGTAATCACAACCTGGTTGTGTCTAACTAAATATTTCCTTTATACTCAGATATCTATGTGCTGATTATGAGACAGTCCCGTTAATCCTTCAATGGCATTTTTTCATGATACAAGGTGATGGAGATAAGAGTTCTAAAGGATTATGGATATCAGAATGGGGAGGGAAAACAAGATAAATGAATAGAGTGGGGAAGGTGCAATATACTGATGAAAGAAAACAATAAAGGGGAAAAGAAAATGGAGGAAGAGGAGTGTGAAGACACTTACATCAATATGACTAAGAGGAGTGAAAAATCCCATAGCAACACCATTATATCAATCTACCCCCCACCCCTACCTACCTCCTCCCAAAGAGGTAGATTATCTATACCACTGGGAAATGCTCTCCCGTCAACCTAGTAGTGTCTTCACTAAAGCACCAGAGGCACAGCTGCACCATTGCACCTTTTTAAAGTGTAAACCTGCCTTTATACACTGATCAAGTGACCTCTCAATCTGCCTTTTGATAAGCTAAACAAATTGATCACCTGAAGTCTCTCACCCTGAAAGTTTGTCTACAATGGTGCAGCAGCACTTCTCCCCTGGACGTAGATAATCTTTGTCCCCAAGAGGCAGTAGCTAGGTTGAGGAAAGAATTCTTACACTGGTCTAGTGCTGTTATCTTTGGCAGTGTGGCTGATATAGATATGTCCTTCAGCAGTGTAGACTATCCACACCCCTGAGACACACAGCTATACCAATGTAAGTTTCTAGTATTGACTAACCCTAAAACATTTTCTTCATTTCTGAATGCACTCCATCACCCAACATCCTTTAAAAACATGGACATCCATCAGTCTCACCCCTGCTATACACAGAGTCAAAATAATCTCCCTACTCATTACTCTTATTTTACACATCAAATGATTGCATTAGCCACCTTTTTCCATGGCATAATACTTTGAGCTCACGTTCAGTTCCCTGTACTCCCTGACCCCTAGCAAGCTTTTCAGAGCCACTGCTTTACACAACACAATCCTCCATTCAGTACATATAGCATGCAGCTTCTTTCTAGCACCAGGCAGTATTATTTTATTTGAATGGACCCAATTTCCCAAGTGAACCAGATCGTTCTATATGACTATCCTGTCTTTGCTATTATTTACCACTCCATCAATCTCTGTGCCATCTACAAATTTTCATCAGTAACAATTTTATATTTACTTTCAGATTCCTATTCTAAGTCCAGAAGGGACCATTATGAACATCTTGTTCAACTTCACGTATAACAGAGACCTAGAAAACATGAGACCCCTTAATGAAAGTTTTGAATAGAGCAAATCGAACACTGATCTCTGCAAAACTCCACTAGAAACATCTCACTTAATGAGTTCTTCTTGATAATTTTTTTGATTATTTAGCCAGCTCTTAATCCATTTAACGTACCTTATTCATTTAGTACACATTCATCCCTCACTATACAAGCACAACTGGTTCCCAAATTTCTGCTTGTATGTGAAAACTCATGAGCGACACTAAATTCCCATTAAAATACATGTAAGTCTCCAATTCATTCCAAGTGCTTGTAACTTGACATAAACCAGTTGAGTTTAGCTACTTTTCTGATGTATTTGAATAGTCTGGCACCAGAAATAGGATGCAGTGTATGTATGTAGAGCAGGGATTCCCAGCCTATGGATCGGGACCCAAACATGGGTCCTATTACATTTGTTAAAGATCACCAGCTGGGCAGTTCCCAGCTGCATGTGGCTGTTAAAGAAGCCATTTGCAGTTTCTTAACACTGCTGCCTCAGGCAGATATCTATTGATAGAGATAGTTGCTGGAGACAGCAACTATCTCGAACGCTAGGGATAGCAATTACCTTATGCATAGGTGCTGAAACCTTAACACTTGAGTTAACTGCTGGGAGCAGGAGGGCTAGGGGAGCCACCCAGATTAGCAGCCCCGATGAAGAGGCTGTGGAAGGAGTGTCTAAGGCTGGGGCTGTTGAGGGATGAGGGGTGGGGGCGGGGTCTAAGACTGCGGGAGGTTTGGGGCTATAGGGGGGGCTGTAAGGCTAGGGGCAGCTTGGGGCTGCAGGCAGAGTCTAATGGTGGGAGCAGTTTGGGGCTGCTGGGGGGTGTTGGGAGTGAAACCCAAAACATCCAAAGTTGTTCATACCTCAAAATGGAGGACAGTCATGTGTCCCAGACGGAGCCCTTATTTTACATGGAATCCCAAAATGGAGGGCAGAATCTTGCTGAGTCATTCTGATACAGCAGATTTTTCCCACCTTTTCTGATTTACCTCAGAGCTTCTTAAGGGGTTTCCCTGCAGGGGTTCAATTACATAAGTTTTCCTGCCATAAGGGCAATATAAGGTCAGGACCGAGCCTTCTGCAGGTGCTGCCCATCCAAGTGGCAGAGTGGCATGGGCTTCCATTAGCATGGACATCAGACACCACAGGACTCCCAGCAACATCCATCGCTTGTTGCCACAAGGGACATCAATCGGTCATGACCAGTGTGCCATCTACTAACCATTGAGGGATCACCCCAGTGCTCCTCCCGGTGGACATAAAACTAGTCCAACAATAGAAGGTCCTGGGCAACCATCTGGAACCTTGAAGAAGGGTAATAAAAGATACATGTGGGTATTGGTTTGGGACTGATTGTTATGATTAGAGTGTTTTATGTTATTTTATTGGTTTCTCTCTTTCTCTCTCTCTTTGGTCTGTTCACTGTGAATTATCTTTTCTAAATAAACTGCCTTTTGTTCGGTTTACATAACTACTGTTTCCTCTCTTTATTGGTTGGGATAATGGTTAACCAGATGATAGATGCTGGCATCCAGTGACACAGGCTAGAGGACTGTTTTTGTCAGGGAGTCCCATTGCAGCCTTATCCAGTCCAGATTAAATTCCGCACCTAACAGGTGTAAGCCTGGGGGCAGTTTGGGGCTGCTGGGGAGCTCTAAAGCTGGGAGTGGTTTGTGGCAGCTGGGGGGCTCTAAGGCTGGGGGTGGTTTGGGACCTTGCGGGGGGGGGAATAAAACCTGGCTGAGGGTGAGGTCTGCGGGCAGGTGGGGGGACTAAATATAATAAACCCTCGAGTTCCCCAGCGGTTGTTCCTGCAACCCTTGCATAACTCAAAGTTTTCCTGCAAGGGGAGGGGTGCCAGGAGCCACCAGGGCTGGTCAGTTTCCTGGCTCCCAGAGTGGCAGGAGCTGGGAACCAGGGGCAGGCTGGTTCCAGACTCCCCATGGCTTGCAGTACCTGGAAACTGATCAGCTCATGGCTGGTCAGTTTCACGTTCCTGCCAGTGCAGGGCAGCAAACCAGGCTAAAATCCTTCTCCCTCTCCTCCCCCAGCCAAAGGGCTGTCAGATAGCTGCATGTCTGAGGGAAAGGAGGGAGATGGATCCAGCTGTGGGCCTCCCCGCCCCCGAGCTGGGACTCCACAGCTGGCTCTGCTCCGACTGTGGGTCTCCCCATCCCCAGCCAGGGACTCCACTCATATAACTGGGAGAAGTTCAGTCATATAGTGAATAAAGGTAAGTAGGTATGTTCCTCGTTTTAGCGAGTACTCATTAGTAAAAGTACTTGTTAAACGAGGGATGAGTGTACGACTAAGTTTTTATACTCAAAATATCATGGAATCCACCCTTTTACAAGTCTGTTATGGCCATGCACTTACTTTCTCAAGCTTGTAAGCACAAAAGAGGAAACCAAATTTTCAGAAAACTATGTCAACTAGCATTCACTACCTTCCCACTCTTCAATTATTTATCATTTGACTGCTGTATCAGCTTTTCCCTTATTTTGCCCAGATTTAAAGTCAGGAAAAGCAGCCTAGAGTTACTTAGGTCATCCCACATAGTCTTTCTGAATACTGTCACAGCACTAGCACTCCTCCTGTCTTGCCATTCCAAGATTTATTAAACATTATCTTATTGAATTAACTTAAACCAGGAGGTGTCAATATTAAGTTTATCCCTCACAGATATTGTTCATCATCCTCTTGGTTATTAGTAGACCTTGATCATCCTCATGCCAAGTAAGTACATCATCCTACATCTTTCCAAACACACAATAAATATTCACTAAGCATGTCTGCATTGTCTTCATTATCAACAATTTTACCATGCTCATTTAGTACAGGTCCTATGGCACTGCTAGAATTTCTTCTGTTCCTAATATAAACTTTTATGCTGTGTCTACCTGTGCCACTTCTTCCGGAAGCAGCATGGTAATGAGCCATCCAGAAGATGCTAATGCGGCATGGATGTAAATTCCCCATGCCTCATTACCATATGGGCAAGTGGTTCAGAGTTCGGAAGAAGCTCTTCCGGACTCCAAAAATCCATGTGTAGACGCGCAGCCCGCAGAGATCTTCCAGAAGGAAACCCTCCTTCTGGAAGCCCACACCTTCCTCAAAATTTTGAGGAAGAAAGGGCTTCTGAAAAGAGTGTTTCCTTCCAGAAGATCCCCACGGGTTGCGCCTCTGCACATGGATTTTTAGGAAGAGGAGGCTTCCGGAAGGAGGGTTTCCTACCGGAAGATTCCCATGGGCTGAACGTCTGTGCGTGTATTTTGAGTCTGGAAGAGCTTCTTCCAGACTTTGAACTACGTGTCCATATACTAATGAGGCATGGGAAATTTATGTCCATGCCTCATTAGCATCTTCCAGATGGCTCATTACTATGCCACTTCCAGAAGAAGTGGCACATGTAGACACAGCCTTATTGTTCTTTCACTGCTGTTTTTATTTTCCCTTACCAATTTTCTACACTCCATATCTTCTAATTTATATCAACTGTGGTTTTCCCCTTTTCTCTGTTTGCTGTGTATTCCTGTTTATTCTTTTTTGTATTCTAACTACTAATCTCACTTTACCACTTAACCAAAACATTTAGGCAGTTGTCTTCTTTCTTGATTGAAGAATTGCACCTTTCTTGACCATCTAATAAGAGTCTTTTTAAAGAATGTCCAATTTCCCACATTTGTCTGTCTACTTTTTTCCTTCAGCTTTGGGAAACTGACTCTTTTGAAACAAGTGTGTATGCATATATGTCACTTATTTGTGCCCCCCCCCACCCCTCACCCCCACCTTGGCACTTCAAATGTAACCACATGGAGATCCCCACAAATCAAAAGAACAGTTATGTAGAACTTTAAAGGCTAACAAAATAATTTATTAAGAGATGAGCTTTCGTGGGACAGATCTGGAGAAGTGGCTCTGCCCCACAAAAGCTCATCACCTGATAACTTATTTTGTTCGTCTTTCAAGTACTATGTCTGCTTTTTTGTTTTGTGAAGATACAGACTAATACAGCGACCTCTCTGTAACTAACGTCAAGATCTCTTATCGCTAGGCAGATACCAAAGTGACTCATTCATCTTCATCAGTTTTAATGAGGTACAAAATAGGTTTATCTCATGTTAGATTCAATACATTTGAATTCAAAAGTTATCCAACAGTTTCAGCAACTCAGAAGCCACGTCTACACTAGACAGCTATTTTGAAATAGCCAGGCCAACTTCGAAATAGCACCCGGCGCGTCTACAAGCGCCATTTCAAAGTTGAAATTGACATAAGATGTTGAAATTGCTATCCCCATCAGAAGATGGGAATAGCGCCCTACTTCGACGTCCAACTTCGAAGTAGGGCATTTGTAGATGATCCGTGTCCTGCTACGTCAAAATAGTGGGGTCCTCTATGGCAGCCATCACCTGAGGGGTTGAGAGATGCTCTGTCCAGCCCCTGAGCTCTATGGTCACTGTGTGCAGCAGCCCCTTAAAGCTCCACGCCCCCTGATTTCCTGTGGCAGGAAGCTGAGAGCATGCAGACAGCAGCACAGACACATACACTGCCTGCACACCCTCCAGACACCCCGATCCCCTACCCAGCGCCCATGGCAGCCAGCCAGCCCCCCTGAGCGCCCACAGGGCACCCCCGCAGGGCTCCCAGACATCCAGCGGGGGGGGAAAAGGTGGCGGGGCCCCTCCTGGTTGGACACCGAGATCTGGGACCTGATGGGGCTTTGGGGCGAGGAGGAGATGCTCCAGGTAGTGGGGAGCAAGCGGCGGAACGCAGACATGTTCGCCCAGCTGGCCAAGGGCCTGGCTGCCCAGGGTCACCCTATCCACACGCCTGATCATGTCATTAGTAAGGTCAAGGAGCTGTGGCAGGGTTATGACCGGGCCCAGGACACGGTCAGCCGGTCTGGGGCCACCACTGCCGCTTTTACAGGGAGCTCAGAGAGATTCTGGGCCCCCGGCACACCTCCTCCCCCCCAGCCACCCTTGACACCTCGGCCAACGAACCCCAGCAGGCCCCAGAGCCAGAGTCCGGCCCAGAGGCCAGCCCTGCACCCCGGGGCCCTCAGAGGAGCCCATCCCTGGAACAGCAGAGGAGGAGGAGGAGGGCTCCAGAGACAGGGAGCTCCTGATCAACCTCCCCTCCCACAGCTCCAGCAGGCCGTCCGTCTGCCCATGGGCGTCCCCTGACCATGGGAGCGGACCGTCAGGTATGTAGCCCAGATGTACACCCCGGGTTAAGGGGCGGGGGCAAGGGACATGACCAGGGCCCTCCACAGACCCAGCTGACCCCAGCCCACCATGGCCCAGACAGACCACGGCCCCAGGACAGCAGTGGCATGTCCTCAGAGCCTGTCAGCACCTGCCCCTCAGGACAGCGCCACACTATTTCAATGTAGCGTCCCAGTGTAGACGTAGCTATCATGTTTTACTACTTGCTTTATGAAACTTACAGCACGTCTCCCGAAACTGAAGCTTTCCACAGCATCAACTATTCATCTAATTCATCCTGTTCTCAGATTTAATTTTATGGTCCATAACAGACCCACACCAGCAGTCCCTCGTTTGCTTCATCAGAGCACTGAACCATATGCTTGCATAACGCCAAGTTTCTAAGTTAGCAATAATTTTTAAAATAAGTAATGTCATCCTTCATATCACTACCAACCATTTCACTCAGTCTATACTTCTTGTGATTTTACATTCTAGTCATGTAAATTCCCGCATCAGGCTTTTACACTGCCAATTATTTCAAGTTTCTTCACAACAAGAAAAAATTCCATTTCCTTTTAGTTATCCAGACTCCTAACATTGGTACACAAACAACTCTCCTCCCTTCACATTCTTTGCCACTTGTGAACAAAATTATAATAAACATACCAAGTTCAAGTTTATACTGCATTATGCCTCCTCTTTAACACTCACCCATTTGTGTTGTTCATTTAATACCCTTCTGGGATGCTCCAGCTTCTCTCCAATGGAGAAGAGTAGCCCCCACTACCCGCAAGATACAGACTCACCCTTTTATACAGATTCATATCCCACTGGGATTTCCTGCCATATTCCACAAACCCAAAACCTTCAGCTTCACACCAGACATACTGCCTATGATTCACCCCCAAAAATTATTCTAGAGGCATAAGTGACAGAGGAGGAAAGTGAAGAATCTAGGGGGAGGAAGAATACAGCCTCTTTGCTGTGAGAAATTTGACAATGCACTTTCAGAGGGAACATGATGACTCCCCCTTTGCTGGGCAAATTTCCTACTTGCTACTGCTAAGTAGTTTTCAAAACCTAAGAACCCTAGGGTTGCTATTATCTTGTTCCAGCTTTGTACAGCGCTCCAAGCATTATCATTACATAAGTTAATGATGACCTCTAACTCACCACTTCACGAACCAGGTTTTCCAATACGAACTTACTCCCCATCATCACACTTATATGCCCAGACCATCAGCTAGTTCCCCCTCTGCCAACAAATATGTTCCTACCTACAATCTCCTGGCTCCCAGACTGCTTGCAAAGTTGAAAACCAGTAACAAAGCATGGTGCAAAAGCCCAGTCCAGGGAAACATGGAGTAAACCCCAATACCAGCATATTTTTCGTGGCTCCCAGGGAAAGGAAACTAAAACCAAAAGATGCAGTTTCCAGCTAAAGAAAATTGACTGATTCCCAGGTACTTAAGGGTTAACAAAAGGCAAGCTGATCTGAAGGATGCTTAGGAAGTCCCAGACCAACCAAATGTCATTTTTAAATATGTGAGAATCTTTGCTTCCCAATGTTAGAATCTAGGAAGAGAGAAATTCTTTAGAGCAGTGTTTTTTAAACCTGTGGCCAGCAAACATATGTGGATGCACAGACTAAGTAAGATTTCCAAGGGGCTCCACAATATTATAGCAGTCTGAAAATTAAAAAGGTTGAAAACCATGTCCTAGAAGAGGAGGAACAACCTTCCACAGGGAACCCTGCAACATTCACACCAGATACAACTAAACCCTGCAGAAGTATTGCTGTGAGTTTGTTCTACCTTCTAGGAATCTGAAAGTACTACTCTTGACTACAACTAGAACACTTAGCACAAAAACCATCACCACAGCTATGTATCACCCTGGACTTAGTGGCTAGCCAGGGAAAAAATAGTGTGAACTGAAAATAGTATTTCCATATCTCTATAGTGATCGGTGCAGAATTGATCTGGGTTACAAACAAGCATTAGCCCCCCTCCTTCCTCTGCTTCCCAGGGGGCTGGATCAGATGAAGTATTTAAGCAGCAGCTGTTACCATGAGACCTACAGGATAAATCTCTGCCCATCCCCCACTTCACAGCTCATTCACCTCCAGCCCGACAACAGGAACAAAGCCAGATTCTTTTCTTCTGCTGCTTTCCCTCCACTAGCCAGCAGGTCATCATGTACAGCTAGCTCAACTCATCTCCTGGGAAAGTAACAAGAAGACATCTTAACCAGCTTCAATCTATAAACAAACACCACAGAATAACTATTACCATTTGCAGTGATGTGCAGCACGGTCCATCACCACTACAAACAAAAGTGAGTCAGGGAAAACCCCAATTACACTGCGATTCCGTGCTCACAAAGTCAAAGTCGTGGGAAGGGAACTGGAATGCAGCTAGCAGCCTTTGCTTCTATTCTCTTCATGCCAGGGCTCCTCCCTCCCAGCACCAATCAGATACGCTCCCAAATGGCACAGACCTTTCCTGAAAATCCTGGCTATACCCAGCCATATCTAACTCTACAAAATAAACACCACTAGCCTAAGTTATTTTAAAAGAATTCCATATCCCAACCGAAAGCTGGTTTCTATGCTTCTTAATAGTTCTCCAGCAGGTTCTGAAGACCAAGTGACTCCCAAGCTTTTTTTAAAAAAAAAAATGGAATGAGAACACTAAAAAGTTGTCAAATTTCCACTTTTCTTAGATTCTTACAGATCTCAGTTCCTTAATAAAAATCAGTTTCATTTTTGACATATACTCTGTGAATGAAAGGAGAGCTCACCTCAGTAGCAAATAAAGACTTCTTTACGTGCAAGCTTTCAAACCACAGATCTTTTTCTTTCTCTTCTTCTGAAACACGGAGGCAGGTGTCCCAGAAGGGTGCCACAGAAAAAAAATTACTAGATAGGTGTATGCTTTGGTATCCTGTCTAGCACTATATAGTAAAATTTACAATAAAACCAACTTCACTATCAATACGTGTATTTGTTATATAAGGAATCGGTTATTTCTGACATCCAATAAATAGAGACACTAGTTTCCAGCCCAGATCAGCCTCCCCTCTTAATACTATGCAGTACATCAAAGGCAGGGATGAGGTTAACATGAGTTCCCTTTAACTCTGTGTATGAATTCCAGCAGCCTCTCAAATTATTTGAGATAGTTTATGAGAAACCCCACTGAAACAATAAAGGTGTAAACCATATCTTCCATTAACCCTCTGTCAGACCAACTGCAGTATAAACCTGGGTTAAGTCAAACCCTAGCACCCAGATTCAAGCCCTTCTTTTTCTGCTAGAATTACGATGACACATTTCTGTTTCATTTTAAAATACCGTTTTAATTCATTATACGTTATGCTGCGTTGCCAAAACCCCACCTTCTCACCAGTGCTCAATTTGTCCCAGGGCTGAACCCTGCATCTCTAGCCTTGGTAGTTCATAGCCCTGGCACCTCTGAGTTTGCCTCCTCAGTGATGAAAATAGAATTATTGTTTGAAAGCTAATCCCTACCTGCTTCAGCCGCAGGTCACCTATTTCCTTAACAATACAGTTCCCAGAGCCCTGTGCCATGCAAGTTCTCAGATTTGGCACTCCAGAACTCCACGTTTCCCTCCCCATGCACAGCGCACGGCAGCCCTCAGGAGCTGGGAGCGGTCCCTCCGCCCCCGGCTGAGCAAGGCACGTCGGGAGCAGGGGAGAGGCACAGGACAGCAGTACCTAGGGCAGGGTCGGGGCAGCAGGTGACGTGCGGCAATCCGAGCTACAGCAGATCGACAGGACCAGGACAGCTACTGCCGGGGACCAGGGCCCCAAGCCGCTCCCGCGCCCCGGCTCAGGAGGACGGTGGGCACGAGCCCGTGACAAACGGACAGAGAGGCCAAGCCGGCCGGAAGGGGCAGCGCACGCCAACGAGGTCCGGCCGGCTCTCCTCAGGGCCAGGGTACGGCAGCTCGCCAGCCACGCGCGAGGGCTGATCAACCCGCCCGTCCGCCCCACAGGGCGGCGCACACAGCGTGCGGCCAGGTAACTAACCTTCGTCCGCAGCGGCGGGAAGCGCGCGCTCCCCGACCCAACGCTGCCGGCTCGCAGCCGCCACCGCGACACGACACCCAGGCCCCGCGCGCGGCCGGGCGGGTAGCAGCCGCTCCCTACCTGCCACAGATCAGCGGGGCCCGACCCAGCTCCCGGCGCCCCCGAACCAGTCCGCAGGCAGCAGATTGCTAGCTCCGCCCCCAGGCGCCTAGCGCCGCATCCCCACGTCCAGTCCAGCCAACCACAGCACGAGCCCCACCTCCACCCGCCCCTTTCGCTAAGACCCTCCTCCAAGCCCGCCCACTACCAGTAGCCCCCGCCCACTCGGCCAGGCCTCATCTCCTTCAGTGCCCGCCCCCAGATTCTCACGTGGCTGTAGAAGAGCAAAGACAAGATCTGATTGGCTGTTGAGTGTAGAACGTGGGGGATGGGGGCGCGGGGTAGGAGTAACGCCGTGAGGACTGACGTGGGGCAGTAGGGATACGGCGGGGAGGCGGGCCATTGGGAGGCAGGGCATACGCGGGTGAGGGATGCTAAGGGAGACAGCAGGAGTAAGCCTGTGGAACCGGGGGAACCTCAGCAGCTTCAGCCCCGGCAACCATGGGATTGCGAGCCGGCTAGCGCGCGAAGCTCCGCAAATACTTCCGCCCCGGGAACCCTGGCGAGGGGCTGTGGGGGCAGGGAGCCTGCCGCCTATTGGCTCCTCTAAAAAAGAAAACCACATCATAAAAGTATATGCGTAGACAAGAAAGGTACACCCTATGAAGAGGGGAGGAGAGCACACCACACAAAGGACTCATCTGGCTCAGTTGTTTAGTACATGTTGTCAAGTATCAGAGGGGTAGCCGTGTTAGTCTGGATCTGTATCAGCAACGAAGGGTCCTGTGGCACCTTATAGACTAACGGAAAAGTTTAGAGCATGAGCTTTCATGAGTTAACTCATCTGAAGAAGCATCTGAAGAAGTGAGTTAACTCACGAAAGCTCATGCTCTAAACTTTTCTGTTAGTCTATAAGGTGCCACAGGACCCTTCGTTGCTTGTTTAATACAGAAATTATTCAGCGGTCCTCTGGAGTATATTGGGGTCAGCAACCTTTCCAAGGCAGAGTGCCAAAATTTGACCTTTTTCCCTCTATGTCAGGTCTGAATGCCGCTGATACTCACTAACAGCCCTATTTATAGTCACTAAAATACTCGCTATGCCAGTGATACTCACTAAAACAGCCCTATTTATAGTCACTAACAGCCCTATTTATAACAGCTTCAGTAATTAATAAATTAGGATGCAGAGCTTAACTATTTAGGTGGTGGTTCATGGTGTTAGCTAGTCTTTTGATAATCCACAGGCAGCATGGCTTTGAGCAAGTGCCTAACTGCATGTAGGAAGAGGGGTAGGGTTGAGCTCCCACCTCACGGGCCACTCTTGGTGCACATGCTCAGGGTTGCAGACCCCTGATCTAGACCATCCCTGACAGGTGTTTGTCTAACCTGATTTTAGAAATCAACAATGATGGAGATTTTACAACATCTCTAGATAATTTAGTCCAGGGCTTAACTGCCAGGACAAGTTGGAAGTTTTTCCTAATGCCCAACCAAAATCTCTCTTGATACTATTTAAATCTATAGCTTCTGGTCCTATCATCAAAGGTTGAGGAGAATAATTTTTTTCTCTCCTGCTTGCAACACCCTTTTAGGTACTTGAAAACTGTCATGTCCCTTCTCTGTCTTCTCTTTTCCAGATTAAACAAATCTAGTACATTCAGTGTTCCCTCATAGGTCCTGTTTTCTACACCTTTAATCATTTGTGTCACTTTTCTCTGGACCTTCTCCAATTTGTCCACATCTTTCCTGCTATGTGTCACCCAGAACTGGACACTACTCCAACTGAGGCCTAATCAGTGCAAAGTAAAATGGAAGACTTGTTATGTCTTGCTTACAACAATATATATCCCAGAACCATGTATTTTTTTCAAACAACAGTGTCATGCTCTTGACTCATTTATTTTGTGGTCCATTGTAATTCCTAGATCTCTTTTTGCGATACTAGTCATTTCCCATTTTATAATGTGTGAAACTGATTGTTCCTTCCTAAGTGGAGTACTTTGCATTTGTCCTTATTAAACTGCATCCTGTTTACCTCAGACCATCTCTCCAGTTTGTCCAGATCATTTTGAGTTATGAGCCTATCCTCCAAAGCAATTGCAGCCCTCCCAGACTGGTATCATCTGCAAACTTTATAAGTGTACTCGCTATACCATATTCTAAATGGTTGATGAAGACACAGGCCAGAGCTGGTCCCCAAACAGATCTCTGTGGAACCGCACTTTTTATTCCCTTCCAGCATGACTGTGAACTATTGATAACTACTCTCTGGGAACATTTATGTAAATTGACTTTTGATTTTTCCTATTAATTTGGCCTAAGTCTCTCCTGCAATAATTAAAAGCAGCAGCAGCAAGATTAGAATGAGTTGCTAGCCAAATAAAGGCTGAACTGAACAGAATTAGCTTTTTGCCCAGGATGACCATCAACTTTCCTTCATCTGATGCAGCTGAATGTCCACCCAACAATGTTAGAGACAAGGTTCCCTTCTGGAGGTTTGTGAAGCCTCCTGCACGTACTTCTCACATTTCCAAGGATTGTAGCTGGTAGAATCATTTTCTGAAGTGTCACCAAATGTCTAGTCTCCTTGTTGCCTACTACACCTATGCCTCTTCTCTCACAGACACAGGATGTGAAGCTAAAAATACAATTTAGTGCCTCCTACTTGACTGAGTATCTGACAGCGTCTCAATGGCCCCTACAAAATATGAGTGTTAGAACAGGAGGGCTGCTAATGCTCTCAGGGACATTTCCTGGAGCTTCACAAATAAGTCCATAGCATCTGGGCCTAACAAATGTATTAGGTCATGAGCTTTCATGGGTAAAAAAACACCTCTTTTGATGGAGCTTTGTTAATGCTGAAGAGTCATTCATGTCTGCATTGCCTGAGCTCAGCAAAGTACTTCAAACAAAGTTCACTGGATCTGCTTCCCAGCCCCATCCACACAGCCATACATACTACGGGCATATCACAAAGACATGTTTTTCCAATCAGAGGCATTGTAACTAAATGCAAATTGCTTCCACCAAAATCCAAACTAGTAACTAAGAGACAGAACAAGAAACATTTTCACTTTGCTCCAATCCATTCATGACTTTAAACACTAATCTCCTTTGTACCTCTCCTCCAGAGCCAGTCCAAACCTGCAGCCCCTTCAGTCTGGTACAGAGCTTTTGCAAGCTTCATTTAAAGAGCAGAGAAGAAAAACATGAAAGAGGATTGGAAAAGAGTAACCTTTCTTCCTGTCCCAAGCTCAGTCTGGAGTGGAGAACTGTGTTTGTATGTTCTGTATCTTTGGAGCAGTGTAGAGACAGGGCTTTCAGTAAGAGGGACTGCCTGTCTGTCACAATGCCACAGCATTCATCCACAAACACTGCTCTCCATTCAGAGACTGCCAGGCCTGGGTGCAGACTAAGCCAGAGAAACTATGAGAGGCTGAGGAGGGAAGTGAGGTGGGGGCAGGGTGTAAAAGGAGACAGAAGGGAGTTGGGGATGTCAGGGGGGAGCTGAGATTTGTGTACAGAACAGACACAAGAGAATTTACTTTAGAAGAAGAGAGAAGACTGACAAGCGGTGAGAGAAGAGGAAATGGAGAAAGGGCAAGAGGGGAAAATCAGCAAGCTAAGAATACACAAAGCAGGAGAGTGTTACACAGGCACAGGAGGTCTTATACTATTTTGTCAGGAGGAAACTTCCACTCCCCCATCCTTGTTCACAAAGCCATTAGCTCCAATGTCCTTGTGACAGCTACAGAACCTGCTTACGTGAACATAAGAACAGCCATACTGGGTCAGATGAAAGGTCCATCCAGCCCAGTATCCTGTCTGTCAACAGCGACCAATGCCAGGTGCCCCACAGATACCAAACAGATAACAATCTCCCTCCTGCCATCCATCTCCAGCTTCTGACAAACAGAGGCAATAGGGACACCATTCCTTACCCATCCTGGCTAATAGCCATTAATGGACCTAACCGCCATGAATTTATCTAGCTTTTTTTTAAATCTTGTTATAGTCCTAGCCTTCCCAGCCTCCTCTGGCAAGGAGTTCCACAGGTTGACACTGCACTGTGGGAGGAACTTCCTTTTATTTGTTTTAAATCTGCAGCCCATTAATTTAATTTTGTGTCCCCTAGTTCTTGTATTATGGGAATGAGTAAATAATTTTTCCTTGTTCACTTTCCCCACACCACTTATAATTTTATATACCTCTATCATAGCCCCTCCTTACTGTCCTCTTTTCTAAGCTGAAAAGACCTAGTCTCTTCATTTCTCTTCATATGTGGCCCATTCCAAACCCCTAATAATTTTAGTTGCCTTTTTCTGAACTTTTTCTAATGCCAACGTATCTTTTTTGTGATAAAATAAATTATGTCAGGAAACATTATTTTAACTGACTTTAATTAGATACATAGTGTCCTTGCAGGTAACAGTGGTTACAGACACCAGAATCTTCAAAATTAAATTTAAAATTGTCTTCTTCATCCACTTTTTCCTCCATAAAAATGAACCCATATTCAAACACCAGAGCCCCTGAAGAAACGGCAGCAGAGTTTCTCATGTTACCCTTAGTAATCTGTGGAGGTGCTCACATACCATGGCCAAGGCATAATACATAGACCAGTAGTGGGGAAACCCTGGTGCACTGTCTGAATTTAGACCTCAGCTTGTCCAGATGTGAACCCTGAGGCTTGGAGCTCCCCTCCATAGCATCCAGCCTGCAGCAGGGTGAAGAGTTTTGAGCCCCAAGCTTCATGGGCCGAATCAAGACAGTGGGCTCTGCTGGGGGCTGGGGTGCAGAAAGTGACTCTAGGCTCTGCTGTCACTCTGCTGTTTCACCAGCTGGGGGGAAGGAGGGGGAGCAGCAGCCACCTGGGCAGCCTGCCTGGAGGCTTCCTACCACTGCTCGATTGCGTAGAATTCTAAAAGATCTGCACTAACAATTATTTTGGCCTGTGCTATACTGGAGGGCCAAAAAGAATATCAGAATGCCCCCTCCTGGCCATAGAATCTATGAATGTAACCGTCACCAGAGAGGAATAGAAATAGAAGGAGAAGAGCAACAAACGTTTCAAACAGAAGGGAGCAGGGAAGCAAAAAAAGTTCCAGGATCATAGCCACATGCCAGTCTTTGGTGCTCTCAGAGAATTTCAGTTTTGACAGACCTTCAGAATACACAGACTGGAAGCAGCATTTTGCAAGATTTCAGACTGCTATTAAATTCTACAAGGAAACTGCAGATAAATAGATGTCATCTTTAATTTAAGCCCATTTTTTAACCTTTATTGATAGCAGTCACAAAGATGGCTTTGAAAGAGTCTGGCTATGCTTGTGCCTCAGAGAAAAGACTGTTTGTTTACCTGTTCCATGCACAAGTGCCACAAGATTTTCCTGCAGAAGTTCCCACAGGGAGCCCAACTCTGGTGTCCTTTGGAGCGGCACCCACATGGAGTGATGTAAAGGGCTCTGCCAGCACCCTCCACCTTCAGTTTCTTCTTACAGGCAACTGACAGTGGAGAAGGAGGCAGAGTGTGGAATAGACATGAGCAACACATATCAAAGAACACCAGTTAAGAAACAAGTATAGCTGTTTTTCGTTGCCTGTTTTCTCATGTCCGTTTCGTTGGAGGTGACTACAAGTGGCATCCATGGAGGTGGGTAAGAGTTTGTCACCATGTGTGTTTCAACACAGCTCTTCTGAACCCAGAGCCATCACTGCCCTGCTGAGTGATGGTATAATGAGACATGAACCTTTGAATAGAGGGCCTACTGATATCCTGGATTGGGAGGTGCATCAGGAAGACAGCTGAAGACTGCATTCTAATTGAATGGATTCTGATAATCAGTGGTAATGGGATTCTTATCCAACAGGTGATCTAGTTGGCAAACTTCTGCAAAGAAACCACCTTTCATTCTATCTGCTGTAGTGATGAAGAGCTGGGCTGATCTACAGAAAATATTGGTACACTCCAAGTAAATAGCCAAGGCCCTTCAGATATCTAGCATGTGCAGTTGCCACACCTCGACAGGCTGGTGCAGCTTGGAACAGAATGCTAGCAAGAATATATCCTGGTTCTTATGGAAGGAGGAAACCAACTTCAGCAGGAATGCTGGATTGGGCCACAATCAACTTTATCTTTATAAAAAACTGTGTACAGTAGCAAAACAAAAAGCAGTCAAGTAGCACTTTAAAGACTAGCAAAATAGTTTATTAGGTGAGCTTTCGTGGGACAGACCCACTTCTTCAGACCACAGCCAGACCAGAACAGACTCAATATTTAAGGCACAGAGAACCAAAAACAGTAAGCAAGGAGGACAAATCAGAAAAAGATAATCAAGGTGAGCAAATCAGAGAGTGGAGGGGTGGGGGGGAAGGGCAAGAATTAGATTGAGCCAAGTATGCAGACGAGCCTCTATAGTGACTCTGTGTTCTCTGTGCCTTAAATATTGAGTCTGTTCTGATCTGGCTATGGTCTGAAGAAGTGGGTCTGTCCCATGAAAGCTCACCCAATAAACTATCTTGCTAGTCTTTAAAGTGCTACTTGACTGCTTTTTGTTTTGATAGTGTATAGACTAGCACAGCTTCCTCTCTGTTAGTGTGTACAGTAGTTGTGAAGTGAAATTCTTAATCTCCAAGACTTGTCCCGGTGATGTAACTACCTCTAGAAAAGCAACTTTCCAGGACAGGTGGGAAAGGGAGCAGGAGCCTATCAACTTGAAGCGTGTACTGTTGAGCCTGGAGAAGACCAGATTCAGATCTCACTGAAGGACGGGAGTCCGCACTTGTGGGTAAAGCCACCTGAGGCCTCTTAGGAATATTACGGTCATGTCACAGGGAAAACACTGTCTGACCCTGGATTGGCTGGTGAAGTGTGGAGATGGCTGCCAGGAGCACTAGGATGATGAAATACCTTGATTTGTGAGGTGCACCAGGAAATCTAAGATGAACTAGAGAGAAGAATGTGAGAGAGAAAGGCTGAGTTTAGATGCCCAGCAGGAAAACTTTATCCACTTGGCCAGGTAAGTCATCCTAGTCAAGGGCTTCCTGCTTCACAGAAGGATCTGCTGAACTTCCAACTGCCCATGTTCATTCCTCTGGCTTAAGCTTGGAACAGTGATGTCAAGAGGCAGAGAGACATGAGTGTGGGGTGCAGGAGCCAACCTTGCTTCTGTAACACCAGGTCTAGTCAGCTGGAAAGAGACCAGGGAGGGGCAGCTGCCAGAGGCTGGGGTGATCATGATGTCCCATGCTTTGTCCTTTTTGATCCTTACCAAGATTCTGCTGAGTGGAAGAAACATGTACATCAGGCCTCCTAACCATGACAGGACAAAGGCATAGAAGAGGCCTTGTTGAAATGTCACTGAGAGCAAATCTGAGGGCACTTTCTCTTTTCCTCTGGTGGCAAACAGCTGTACTTGGGGAGAGCCCCATCTCTGGAAGATCATGCTGGCTACCTCTCTGTGGAGTGACCACGCATGTTGAGATGATAACTCCCTCCTGAAGTGATCCACTAAGTTCCTCCTGACACCAGAGAGATGGCAAACTTCCAGGTGGATGTTGTGGCTGACGCAGAAATCCCAGAGATGGCATATCTTTTGGCTGAGAGATGACAAGTGTGCTCCCTCCATTCTGTTTATGTAGAACATCTGACTTTCACTGCTTTGCCTGATAGGTGAGGCAGAAAGACCTCGCATGCCAGGGGTGTCTGCTCTGAGCTCTTTCATGTTTATATGTAATGTCCTCTGCACTGAGGACCACATCCTCAGCTCACCTCAGCTGAGATCCAAAGCATCTTATGTCAGCTGTGTGGAGTGAGGGGTATTGACAAATGGAACTCCTTCCAGAACCTGTTTGCACTGTAGCAAGATGAGTACTGCTTGGGGACGTGTTGATCTTTTCCAGGATATCTCTGGACTAGGAACAGGCCAACACCAACTATTGCTGCCACATGCAGAGCTTGACATGGCATATCACGTACATGAACCATGTGAGCCAGTAGGTGCAGACACACCCCTGGTTGTTGTCAGGGGAAATGTAGACTTCTGTAATGAGGTCTGTCATGGCTTGAAATATCCCTAATGGCAGGAATGCCCTTGTCTGGGCTGAGCTGAGAATTGCTGCAATAAATTCTAGCCTTTGAATAGGAATTAACATGGACTTTTTGTCTGTGACCAGGAGACCCAGGGAGCAGCACATGACTTGAAGGATTGTAGCATCACATTGGACTTGCATTTTGGAGGTGCCTTTCACCTGCCACTCCTTGGCGTATGCCTAGATCTGGATATCTCGCTGCCTGAGATAAGCCACTGCCACCACCATGTACTTGGTAAACACCCTGGGTGCCATAGGCCAGCCAAATGGGAGGACCACAAACTCGTAGTGGGCAGAACCCACCATAAAACAAAGGAAGGATCTGTGACCTGTGAAGGTTGCTATGTGGAAGTATGCATCCTTCATTTTGAGAGCAGTGTAGCCATCTCTGTAATCCAGAGAGGGGACAGGGAGACCAGCAGAATTTTAGCTTCTCTACCCACCAGCTCAGACAATAGGCACCCTTCTCCCACTCCTGAGAGGACGCTGAAGGATTCTGTCAAGATACCATTGTGAACAACCGTGCATGTCAAAGGTTTGTACATTGAATGCATCAGGTTAATAATTTTGGACAGAAAGCCACGTTGTTGCAGCAGTTCCTACAAAGTATTTCTATTAATGCTCTCAAATGCTTTTTCAAAGTCTATGAAGGTTATATACAAAGGGGAGTTCCACTCAAGCAACTGTACTGTGATGACTTCAATAGCTGCTATTTGGTCAGTACAGTATCTCTTTCCTTAGAAGCCAGCCTGTTCTTCCCTGAGCTGTCTATCAATTTCTGTCTTCATTCTCTCCAACAGACTCCTATTGAACACTTTTCCTGGAATAGACAGCAATATAATGACCCTCCAGTTCTTGCATTCCTTCAAATTGCCTTTCTTTGGAAGCTTGATAAGGTAGCCAGGTTTCCAGTCTTGTGGGATTTCTTCAGTGTCCCAAATTTTCCCAAATAGAATATAGATCATATTGGCTACGTCTACACTGGGGTGCTACATCGAAATAGCTTATTTCAATGTAGCAAAATTGAAATAAGCTATTTCTATATGTAGACTCCACACATCCCCCAGGGCTGGTGCCATCGACGTTCAGTGTCAACGTAGGAAAGCACTACATCGAAATGGGCCCTGCAGAAGAGCATCTACACACAAAAGCAGCCCCTATTGGAATAAGAGGGCTTGGAAAGCCTGAGGACAGGGTCACAGGGCGGACTAGCCCTTCTGAGGCAACAGCAAGCTAATCCCTTAAAGGGCCCCTCCCAGACATACTCGGCCTGCACAGCACAGGTCCACAGAGCTGACAACCGGTTGCAGACCCCATGCACACAGCATGGACCCCCAGCAACAGCAGCAGCCAGCAGCCCACATGGCTGTCTCCGAGGCAGTGGCTGCCCTGCTCGGTACCATGGAGAAGCACACCCAGCACCTCCTGGAAGATGAGCTGTCCTCCTTGGGGGATGAAGGAACCTCCTCAGACCACCTCAGACCATCATGTGGCCCTCCCACCCCCACCCTCCCGCCAGGTGCACTGCTGGCTATGGAGGCACCCCACCAGCATGGAGAGGTGGGAGCGCCTGGTCCTCGAGCAGTGGGACGACAGCCGCTGGCTCCGGAATTTCCAGATGAGCCACCAGTCTTTCCTCAAGCTCTGCCAGTGGCTCACCCCTGCCCTGCGGCACCAGGACACCCCCATGCAGCGTGCCCTCACCATCAAGAAATGGGTTGGCTTCGCTGTCTGGAAGCTGGCCACTCCAGCCACCTACCCATCCATAGGACAGCAGTTTGGTGTGGGAAAGGCCACTGTTGGGGCTGTTGTCATGGAGGTAAGGGGAACCCAGGGGAGAGGGGGCCAGGGGTGCATCTCGGGTGAGGGCCACGGACACCCTGCACACCTCTCACGGGTGCGCATGTCCTCCCCCAGCAGGTGGTCCGTGCACTGAATGCTCTGCTGCTCCACAGGCTCGTGTGGCTCAGGGACCTGGATGCAGCCCTGCTGCAGCTGTGGGAGGGGAGGGCGATGAGGAGCCCCCCCCGCCTTGCTGGAGCCCTCCTCCTCCTCCTCCGCTGTCCCGGGGTGGGCTCCTCTGGGGGCCCCTGGGGTGCAGGGCTCGCCACCAGGCTGGACTCCAGCTCCGGAGCCTGCTGGGGCTCACTGACAGAGGTGTCAAGGGTGGCTGTGGGGGGAGGAGATGTACCGGGGCTCAGGATCTCCCTGAGCTCCCTGTAAAACGGGCAAGTGGCGGGGGTGGCCCCAGACCGGCTGGTGATGTCGTGGGGCCGGGCATAACCTTACCGTAGCTCCTTGACCTTACTCCTGCTTGCTCCCCATTACCTGGAGTACCTCCTCCTCGCCCCAAAGCCCCAGCAAGTCCTGGATCTCGGCATCCAAGCAGGAGAGGCCCCACCACCTCTTCCCCTTGGCTGGATGGGTGGGGTCCCAGGGTCCCCTTGGGAGGTGCACCCTGGGGGCACTCAGGGGGCTGGCTGGCTGCCATGCATGGTGGGTGGGGGATCGGGGTGTCTGGGGGGCATGCAGGCTCTGTACATGTCAGTGCTGCTGTTTGCACGCTCTCAGCTTCCTGCCACAGGAAATCCAGCAGCGTGGAGTTTTAAGGGCTGCTTCACATGGCAACCATAGAGCCCAGGTGCTGGACACAGCATCTCCCAACCCCTCAGCTGATGGCCGCCATGGAGGACCCTGCTATTTTGACGTCACAGGACACAGATCATCTACACATGCCCTACTTGACATTGGATGTCAAAGTAGGGTGCTAGTCCCATCTTCGATGTCTTGCCGCCTTACATCAATTTCAACTTCGAAATAGTGTCTGGCATGTGTAGACACGCCGGGCACTATTTTGAAGTTGGGCTGGCTATTTCGAAATAGCCGGCTAGTGTAGTCATGGCTATTGCCTGATATCTCACTACCTGCCTTGACTGCATCTGCAGGGATCTTCTGCAGGTGCTTTATGACTTTTCAGATGGGCAATAGCTTTTCTCATTTCTTCTTTTGTAGGTCTGGTGCTATTAATTTGCAGAGTTATATTTGCAGATGGCAGCTCCGGTGGAGGAAGCAGTGGCTAGTTGCTCTAGGATGCACCAACAGTACCTGGGAGGAGGAAGGGGTGGGGAGTGACAGGCTGGGGGTTTGGGGACCAGGCCAGGTTGGGTGTTGGGAGTTGGCCAGGCTGGAGGGGTGCAGGAGGAGCTGTGGGCCTGGGGGTGTTGGGAGCAGGCCACGCTGGAGGCTGCGGGGGAACTGCGAGCTGTGGGGCCAGGCCAGAGGTGTGTTGGGAGCAGGCAGGGCCTGGCTGGAGGGTGCGGGGGTGGGGGTGCTGCGGAGCGTGGCTGAAGGCACCTGACTGCATGGCTGCAGGCAACCTGCCGTGTGGCCGGAGCTACTTCACAGCATGCAGCCATGGCTGCCCCCCCACACGACGGGAACCACTTTGCCAAGCACAGCTGGAGGTACTGGTGGCTCCAGTGGAGGAGGTGGCAGCTCCTCCGGGCTGCACCAGTGGTAAGTCCTTAACTTACCTTAGGGATAACAGAGAGACAGCCCTACTAGTCTATGTACTAGCAAAACAAAAAAGAAGTAAAGTAGCACTTTAAAGACTAACAAAATAATTTATTGGGTGGTGAGCTTTTGTGGGACAGACCCACTTCTTTAGCCCATAGCCATACCAGAACAGACTCAATATTTAAGGCACAGAGAACCAAAAATAGTAATCATGGTTGACAAATCAGAAAAAAAATTATCAAGGTGAGCAAATCAGAGAGTAGAGGGAGTGGAGTTCAGGGACTGAGCTGGGTGGGTGTTGGGAGCAGGACAGGCCAGGGGGATGTGGGGTAAGTGGCAGGCTGGGGGGGGAGTGTTGGGAGTGGGCCGGGCTGGAGGGTGTGTGTGGGGAGGCTGCAGGCAGGGGGCTGTTGGAGTGGGCCAGGTCAGAGGGGTGGGAGGGGGCGGTGGGCAGGGGGGAGGTCAGCAACAGGGGAGTGGGCAGTGGCAGGGAGGATTGAGCTGGCCCAATCCTCCCTGCCATTTGCCATGTGTTATTTCTTCTCTCTCACATGGTCCTCTGCGAGCCCCAACAGGCACAACAGCAGCGGTGCCAGCAGCCCGCAGACAATGAGCAGGCAGCACAGACCCCCGAGCGTGATGGCAGGTGGGTGGACTGGGCGGCTTCTGCCTCCTCATTCTGCATGAGACGAGGGTCTGGGATACTCGGGTCCCTGGATTATTTTGGTTAATCCAAATGGTGCATGAACCATGATTTGGTCACCGGCATCCAAGAGAGCATGACACCGTACATCACTCCAGGGAAGATAACCCTGTCAGAAAATTCCCCACTGCCTTGTGGGTAGGTTTGGGAGAGCCAAAGGCTATTGAAATAAACCCAGATAGAAAATCCAGAGTGGAGACCCTAAAGTGGTTAGCAGGGAAGATTTGTCAAACTTGCTTTCCAGAATCTCCTTGCAGTCACCTCAGTTCCAAACATACTTACTTCTGTCTTTCCTTTGGATTCAATTGGGTCAACCAAGAGGGGGATAGTGCCACTTGGGCAACTCACTTACGCCAAACACTAGCCCAGGTAATGCAGCATGTAAGAGGGTGCTTGCTGATAGCATGGAAACAACATGGGAAAAGCTAGTTACCTGGTTTGTAATTGGTGTTCTTTGAGATGTGCTGCTCATGTCCATTCCAAGTTGGAACAAAAAGCAGTCAAGTAGCACTTTAAAGACTAGCAAAATAGCTTATTAGGTGAGCTTTCGTGGGACAGACCCACTTCTTCAGAAGTGGGATTTGGGGATTTGGAATTGAAATGAGCAACACATCTTGAAGAACACCAGACAGGTAACTGTCTTTTCTTCTTCGAGTGATTGCTCATGTGCATTCCAAGTTGGGTGAATACAAGCCAATGCCTAGAAGGTGGGGGTCGGAGCCCCAAAAGGAATGCAAGACAGCCCTGCCCACCACAGCATCTTCCCATGTGTGCTGCATCAAAGCATAATGCACTGTAAATGTGTGAATTGAGGACCAGGTAGCCGCCCTACAGATGTCCTGGATAGGAACCCTGGCTATGTAAGCCATTCTGGAAGCCTGCACTCTGGTAGAGTGAGCCCTATTCGTGGGATGGGGGGGACCCCCGCCAGCTTATAACACTCCTTGATACAGGCCACTATCCTGGAGGAGATCTGCTGGGAGGAGACCAGAAGCCTCTTCATCCTGTCTGCCACTGCAGCAAACAGCTGTTGAGACTTCCTGAAGGGTCTGGTCCTGTCCATATAGAAGGCCAGCACCCTCCGAAAATCCAAGGTATGTAAACTCTGCTCCCTAGGGGAAGCATGGGGATTTGGATAAAAAGCTGGTAGGGTAATATCCTGGTTGACATGGAATCGGGAGACCACCTGCGGCAGGAACGCCAGGTGTGGTCTCAACCTGACCCTATCCTTGTGGAACGCTGTATAGAGAGGGTCCACCATCAGAGCCCTTAGTTCCAACAACCTCCTGGCTGAGGTGATGACCACCAAGAATGATGTTTTGTAACTGAAAAATAGGAGGGAAAAGGAGGTGAGGGGTTTGGAAGAGGGCCCCATAAGCTTTGGCAATATCAGGTTGATGTCCCACACTGGCAGATGGAGGTCACACCTGTGGCTTGACCCTTTCCACTCCCTTCTTGAGCCTTTTAACTACGGGGTCTGAAAAGACCAATGACAACCCCGGCCCAGGGTGAAAGGCTGAAATGGCTGCTAAGTGCACCTTGATAGGGGACAGTGACAACCCTTTCGGCTCAAGGACAACAAGTTGTTCAGAATAATGGGTATCGGGGTCTGCCCCAGGGATAACCCCTTTTGCGCTGACCAGATAGAAAATCTTTTCCATTTGGCTATATATGTTGCCCTTGTCAAAGACTTCCTGCTGTTTAACAACACGTCCTTCAAAGGCTCCGAGCATGAGAGCTCCACCGCTCTCAGCCATGGAGCTTCCATGCTGTGAGATGGTGCGTTTGGAATGCTGCAGTCTCCCCTACTCCTGTGTCAACAGGTTTGGGCGCAATGGGAGCACCATTGGGTCGCAGCCAGACAGCTCTAAGAGGGTTGAGTACCAGTGCTGTCGAACCCATACTGGGGCCACCAGGATGGCTGATGCCTGGTCTAACTGAATTTTGAGTAGTGTCCAGTGGATGAGTGGCACCGGAGGGAAGGAATAAAGAAGAGGGCCCAATCAGTGAATGCTGAAGGCATCTGCCCAGGAGCCCAGGCTTCAATTCTAGTAAAAGCAGAACATCCAGCACTTCACGTTGAGATGAGTGGCAAATGGGGATGTCCCCACTTCTGGAAAATTAAATGCAGCACTTCCAGATGTAGTGACCACTCGTGGACCATGAAGGACCTGCTGAGACGGTCTGCCCAGAGTTGTGGGCTCCAGGCAGGTAATACACTTTCAGAAGAATTTGGTGGGGAATGCAGAACTCCCGGAGTGCGAAGGCCTCCTGACACAGGGGAGAGGAGCGTGCGCACCCTGGTTTGTTTATATAATACATCGCTGTAGTATTGTCTGTGCTTACAGCAACACCCTTTCCCCTTAAATTGCTTTGGAACACTTCGCATGCCAGCCTTATGGCTCTGAGTTCTTGAACATTTATGTGGAGCTGAGAGCCTTGTGGGGGTTCTCCATGTTTAACCCTTTCGTGGGACCTCTTTTTCTTGTGAGACACCAGAGACTGACTTCTATCGTGCCTTGAAGTAGTAGGTGCCGACTCCTGGTCTTGGTGTCGGGAGTTTTCTGATGGCACCGACGGTGCCAGAGTGCTCTGCGCCAATGATGCACCACTCTGAGCTCCCACAGGGGAAATGGCCGGGTGCAAGGCTGCCTCCATCAGTAAAACTTTTAGACATTGCGCTCTGTCTTTCAGAGTCCTAGCATTGAACGCCTTCCATATGGTGCAACGCTCACAGAGATGTGCCTCACCAAGGCAACTCAGACAAATCCTATGCAGATCGCTCTTGGGCATTCGTTTGCCACATTTTGAGCAGGTTTTAAAACCTGGAGAGCCAGGCATCTCCTGATATTGAAGTGCCACGAGGGGTCAGAGTCCTGCCTTGGCTCACTAACAACTAAGTTAAACTATTTACAAATGAAGGGCAACTATCTAAACTATTTACAGCTATTTACACTAATTACTAATTTACAAGTAATAGCTATCAGCCAACTACACAAGATGTGAGAGACCTCTAGCAACCAATAGCACAGCGAGAAGGAACTGAGCAGGGGGCAGGTTGAGCAGTGCATATATGGGCCGCCATACAGGTGCCACTGCAGGGGGCACTGCACCAACCCTATGGCTACTGTCTAGGGCAGAAAGCTTCTGGCAGCTGAGCGTGCGCCAGCACACACCCAACTTGGAATGCACATGAGCAATCACTTGAAGAAGAAGTGGCAGTTACGGGTTATAAGCCCTCCTCAACTGGCGAAGAGGAGGATGCCCTGGGTCACTTTCATCAGTGGGAGCAGCAACGAAGGGTCCTGTGGCACCTTATAGACTGACAGAAAAGTTTTGAGCATGAGCTTTCGTGAGCACAGACTCACTTCATCTGATGACTTGCATGTTGTCAAGTATCAGAGGGGTAGCCGTGTTAGTCTGGATCTGTAGCAGCAACGAAGGGTCCTGTGGCACCTTATAGACTAACAGAAAAGTTTAGAGCATGAGCTTTCGTGAGTTAACTAACTCACTCCTTAGTTAACTCACGAAAGCTCATGCTCTAAACTTTTCTGTTAGTCTATAAGGTGCCACAGGACCCTTCGTTGCTTCATCTGATGAGTGAGTCTGTGCTCACGAAAGCTCATGCTCAAAACTTTTCTGTCAGTCTATAAGGTGCCACAGGACCCTTCGTTGCTGTTACAGATCCAGACTAACACGGCTACCCCTCTGATACTTTCCATCAGTGGGATGAGTCATTGTGCTCCACTGGTCAGCTACCACGCGCTTCAAGCTGGGCAGCCCCCAGTCAATAAGGTGCTGACCCACCACATTTGCCTTCTTCATTGGGTGCATGGGGATAGACCAAAAATTGAAAAGAAGATGTAAATGACATACCAGCCAAAAAACGAAATCATAAATGAACTTGCCTCCAGCTTAGTAGCTGGAATGTGTGTACCAAGCGTCCGAGACTTGAATCTGCTCATGACCTTATGAACACTGACTCAGTATGCAAAACGGCAGTCATAGATCAACAGCTACACAAACAGAATGTTGTCATTGCTGCTGTCCAGGAAACCAGGCTGGCAGATGCTGGGGCAGGGAAAGAAACCCACTGCACTTTCTTCTGGAGAAAGCTTGAGTTCAGAGGAACACCACCTCCATGGAGTTGGATTTGCTGTTCAGAACAATCTGCTGAAATCTATTAATATGCCCACAGCTGAATCGGAATGTATTATATCCCTGAAGCTCTGCATCAAATCAGGATATGTCAACATCATCAGTGCTTATGCACCCACGTTGGCATTGTGTGCCGAAGACAAGGAATACTACTATTATTATAATCTTCAGAAAGTTATCAACTCCTTTCCAACTGTACATCCTTGGCAACTTCAACGCAAGAGTTGGAAGTAACCATCACTCCTAGACCAACTGCCTTGGTCATCACGGTATTGGGAAAATGAATGAAAATGGTCAAAGGCTTCTTGAATTCAGCTCTCAGAATCAGCTCTGCATCACTAATACTTTCTTTAACTTGAAAGAGTGTCACAAGGTTTCATAGCGCCACCCCAGATCTGGTCACTGGCATCAACTTGATCTTGTACTGGTACGCTGGAAACCTCGCAACGCCATCAAAATTACACGCACGTGTCACAGCACAGACTGCGACACTGATCACTCCTTGATCATCAGCAGAGCGAAAATCATCCCAAAGAAACTCCATATGACAAAGGGATGCAAAAAGCCAAAAATCAATACCCGAGATGGGCTCAAATGCTCTGTCTTCGCAGATGATCTCCCTCGCAAAATGGAACACAATCCTGACCAACAAACCGTTGATGAAATATGGTCCATGCTGAGAGATGCAATATATGAATATGCCAAATCTGCTTTTGGAACATGTAAATTCTCTAACAAAGACTGGATCGATGAAAATGCTGACATTCTTAGTCCGCTTCTTGAGGAAAAACACAAGGCAGATCTGAAAAACATAAAGAACCCATCTCAAAGCACATGAGACAAATTACAAAGAATGAACACAGGCAAATAACACAGGAATGCAGGAGTAAAATTAGAAGGGCTAAGGCACAAAATGAGCTCCAGCTAGCTACAGGCATAAAGGGTAACAAGAAGGCCTTTTACAAATATATTAGAAACAAGAGGAAGACCAAGGACAGGGTAGGGCCATTGCTCAGTGAGGAGGGAGAAACAGTAACGGGGAACTTGGAAATGGCAGAGATGCTTAATGACTTCTTTGTTTCGGTCTTCACAGAGAAGTCTGAAGGAATGCCTGACATAGAGAATGCTGGTGGAAAAGGGGTAGAGTTAGTTTTTGAAATAAAAAAAAGAACAAGTTAAAAACCATTTGGAAAAATTAGATGTCTGCGAGTCACCAGGGCCTGATGAAATGCATCCTAGAATCCTCAAGGAGCTGACAGAAGAGGTATCTGAGCCGTTAGCTCTCATTTTTGGAAAGTCATGGGAGACAGGAGAGATTCCAGAAGACTGGAAGAGGGCAAATATAGTGCCCATCTACAAAAAGGGGAATAAGAACAACCCAGGAAATTACAGGCCAGTAAGCTTAACTTCTGTGCCAGGAAAGATAATGGAGCAGGTAGTTAAAGAAGTCATCTGCAAGCACTTGGAAGGTAGTAAAGTGATAGAGAACAGCCAGCATGGTTTTGTAAAAAACAAATCATGTCAAACCAACCTGATAGCTTTTTTTGACACGATAACGAGACTCGTAGATAAGGGAGAAGCAGTAGATGTGGTATACCTAGACTTTAGTAAAGCATTTGATACGGTCTCGCATAATATTCTTATTGACAAACTAGGCAAGTCCAACTTAAATCGCGCTGCAATAAGGTGGGTGCATAACTGGCTGGCTAATCGCACCCAGAGAGTAGTTGTTAATGGTGCTCAATCCTGCTGGAAAAGCATAACAAGTGGGGTTCCGCAGGGGTCTGTTTTGGGACCAGTTCTGTTCAATATCTTCATTAATGATTTGGATATTGGCATAGAAAGTACGCTTATTAAGTTTGCAGATGATACCAAGCTGGGAGGGGTTGCAACTACCTTGGAGGATAGGGTCATAATTCAGAATGATCTAGATAAATTAGAGAAATGGTCTGAAGTAAACAGGATGAAGTTTAATAAAGATAAATGTAAGGTGCTGCACTTAGGAAGGAATAATCTGTTTCACACATACAGAATGGGAAAAGACTGTCTAGGAAGGAGTACAGCAGAAAGGGACCTAGGGGTTCTAGTAGATCACAAGTTAAATATGAGTCAACAGTGTGATGCTGTTGCAAAAAAAGCAAACATGGTTCTGGGATGCATTAGCAGGTGTGTTGTGAACAAGACACGAGAAATCATTCTACCGCTCTACTCTGCGCTGGTTAGACCTCAGCTGGAATATTGTGTCCAGTTCTGGGCACCCCAATTCAAGAAAGATGTGGAGAAATTAGAGAAGGTCCAGAGAAGAGCAACTAGAATGATAAAAGGTCTGGAGAACATGACTTATGAAGAAAGGCTGAAAGAATTGGGCTTGTTTAGCTTGGAAAAAAGAAGATTGAGGGGGGACATGATAGCGGTTTTCAGATATCTTAAAGGGTGTCATAAGGAGGAGGGAGAAAACTTGTTCTTCTTGGCCTCTGAGGAGAGAACAAGAGGCAATGGACTTAAACTGCAGCAAGGGAAGTTTAGGTTGGACATTAGGAAAAAGTTCCTAACTGTCAGGGTGGTCAAGTACTGGAATAAGTTGCCAAGGGAGGTTGTGGAATCTCCCTCGCTGGAGATATTTAAGAACAGATTAGATAGATGTCTATCAGGGATGGTGTAGATAGTGGTCCGTCCTGCCGTCGGGGCAGGGGACTGGACTCGATGGCCTCTCGAGGCCCCTTCCGGTCCTAGTGTTCTATGATTCTGAGATCAACTTCGATGCACTAGATCTGTTCTTCAAAGAGAATCCAGGTGGTGTGCCAAAAAGTATGGGCCTGACCTGTGTTCTGATATTCAATAGTCATCTGATTTGGGTGACCTGAAAACCGTGTATGATGGATTGAAGAAAGCTCTAACCAAACATTACAAAAGTCACGCCACTGAAGCATTTAAATGGACAGGTGATCACAGACAAAAAGCTGCAGATGTCCAGATGGGTGGAGCACTACTCAAGGAGTAAAGGAACTTCAAAGTAGTGTGGGCACTTCGAAGTGCCTGTGGCTACACACATGCCAGCACTTTGATGTTTGATGCTTCAAAGTTGCTGCGGGGGAGAATTAGCCTAATGAAGTGCTGCATATTCACTGAAGCACTTCATTAGTAATCTCCCATCACCTTGATTACCATACCCCCTTTGAGGTTGGGGGCAAGCATAGACCCAGCCTAAGACACTGAGTTGCTTTTGCCACCCAGTTCTGCCTAGTCCCTCCGTTCTCTCTGCTATTATAGTCCATGATCCCTCCCATTTCCAATCTAACGCCCAGGTCTCCAGATTTTTTACTTACCTGTGGGCTTTGGTCACCTGTCCCTGTCAAACCTTGTTTAAAGCCCTCATTAATTATCACAGTGCACCTTGCCAATTCTATGATTTTGTACTTTTGAGAAAAAAAATCCTTTTCTGACATTTATCAGGCTGTCTATTATTAGAATATTATAATGTAAACTATTACTTTATAAATTCCACCCATGTATTGAGATTTAGATTTCCAACAGCAGGGTATGCCAAAGGCAGTAGAGTACACAGTACTATTCATTTTTATTACACGTATCTGGTAGCATTCCCATTAAATGACCCTCTGCTCTGAGTGTTACAACCCCTAAAATCTTACATACTTTAGGGAAGTTCATGCTTACCATTTTCATTTATGGAAAAAAATAAGCCTAATTTTTGTACTCGTAGTACCTGCAAAATGACATGGTATCTCTCATAATTTTCGTTATTCTTGTGTAGACCTGTTCAGTATCAGTTGTATATTTAGTAAAGAGAAACAAAAACTGAACACAGTGGCCAAAATTTGCAAACTTAGGCACCTAAAGTTAGGCATTTAAAGCCATCTCCATATTCAGATACCCTCATAATCAGACTGACTTACAAAGGTATGGAGCACCTACAAACAGAACCTCTTAGAAACTGTCCCCATTTATTTGTGGCTATGCCTAGAAAAATGTAGCTATTCCCCAATAGCCTCCTACTACAGATACAGCATATATTGTTAGAAATGACGGAGTTATCTGCTCTAGAAGAAGCACTTCCCCAAACTATGTTAACTATACTGACAGATGCACACTTCTGTTGGCATGGCTGAGTTTGACCTACATAATTGTGTCATTTGAGTATGGGGTTTTTTGTATATGACAGATGTAGCTATGCCAGAATAAAATTTTAAGGGTTGAATAAGCCCAGGTAGCTAACTTTAACATCCCTTGGTGAATATTTTAACGAGCATTCTTTGTTAGGTTGACTTTTTTTTAGTAAACTATTTCTTTTCTATTGTTCATTTTAAAAAGTGCATCCAAACATATTAATTTTTTAAAACTAAAACCAGACATTTTTATTAAACTTCTGCATCAATGCTGACATTCAGAAGCTCGTGCAAGACATAGGAAATTGAGATTTTTACATTTGTGTAAATTACATTTAATTTGTATTTGTGCTGACATTAAATGCATTGGAATTTTTCAGTTGACGGTGGTGCTTTCCAAACCAAGCAATTTCATGAGTTAATATCAACAAACTGTTATCCATGTTGCCCTCCAAACAACTAATGACTATTAGGGCTGTCAATTAATCTCAGTTAACTCACAAAATTAACTCAAAAATGAATGGGGATTAAAATAATTGAGATTAATCACATTAGTAAACAATAGACTACCAATTTACAGTCATTAAATATTTAGCTGTTTTCCCACATTTTCAAATATATTGATTTTTATTACAATACAGAATGTGAAGTATACTGTGTTCACATAATATTTTGATTACAAATATTTGCACTGTAAAATGATAAAATACTATCTTTCACGTCACCTCATACAAGTACTGTACTGCAAACTCTTCACAGTGAAAGTACAACTTACAAACGTAGATTTTTGTTACGTAACAGCACTCAAGTAAAACCCCTTTTATTGCTTAAAAGTCCACTGAGTCCTATTTCTTGGTCAGCCTATTGCAAAGACAAACAAATTTGTTTACTTTTATGGGAGATAATGCAGCCTGCTTCTTGTTTATGGCAACTGGTGTTCTCATAGAACTTTTGTAGCCAGTATTGCCAGGTATTTATGCACCAGACATGGTAAATTTTGTATGTGCCTTCATGCTTTGGCCACCATTCCAGAGAACATGCTTCTATACTGAGGATGCTCGCTTAAAAAATAAAAGTTTATAAAATTTGTGACTGAACTCCTTTGGGGTGAACTGTATGTCTTCTGTTCTATTTTACCCAAACTCTCCCATATATTTCGTGTGATAGCAGTCTCAGTTGATGACCCGGCACAAGTTTGTTTTAAGAACACTTTCACAGAAGATTTGACAAACCTCAAAGACGGTATCAATGCGAGAGTTCTAAAAACAGCGACAACACTCGACCCAAGGTTTTAAGAATCTGAGTTGCCTTCCAAAATCTGAGAGGGAAAAGGTATGGGACATGCTTTCAGGAGTCTTAAAATAGCAATATTCCAATGCAGAAACTACAGAACCACACCACCAAAAAAGGCTCAACCTTCTGTTGGGGATTTTTGATTCAGCTGATAAAAATGCACATGCACTGGTTTCTTCTGCTTTGGATTTTTATCGAGGAGCACCCATCATCACCATGGACACGCGTTCTCTGGCCTGGTGGTTGAAACATGAAGCGATACAGTACATTTGGCACATAAATATTTCACAATGCCAGCTACAACAGTGCCATGTGAATGCCTCATCTTGCTTTCAGGCAACGTGAAAAAAAAGCAGATAGCATTATCTCCAACAACTTGTAACTAAACTTATTTGTCCGTGTAATTGGCTGAGCAAGAAGTAGGACTGAGTGGACTTGTAGGCTGTAAAGTTTTACTTTGTTTTATTTTTAAAAGCAGGTTTTTTGTATATAATTCTATATTTGTAAGATCAAATTTCATAAACAGATTGTGCTACAATACGGCTGTGTCTACACTACAAAAATAACAACCACCTTTGAAGCTGAGTGACTACACACCGAGAATGGAGTAAGGACTTCGAAGTTGGGTTGCCTACTTTGAAGTTAACTTTGAAGAAAGGGAAAAATGTGTGTAGACTCTCTGCTGGCTACTTAGAAGTAGTGCCTAATTTCAAAGTTAACTGCAAAGTTAGTTCCTAGTGTAGATGCACCCTACTTGTATTAGCTGAATCAAAACATAGTGTTTCTTTTATATTTAAAATGCAAGTATTTATAATAAAAAATGAGGAGAAAA
This sequence comes from Carettochelys insculpta, assembly GCF_033958435.1. Taxonomy (NCBI): domain Eukaryota; kingdom Metazoa; phylum Chordata; order Testudines; family Carettochelyidae; genus Carettochelys; species Carettochelys insculpta. Next base: position 50,690,048 of record NC_134147.1, read on the forward strand.
TGAGCACTGTACACACTGTATTCAGTGTTAAAACAAATTAATATATTTGAAAATCTAGAAAACATCAAAAATATTTGAATAAATGTATTCTATCACTGTTTAACAGCATGCTTAATGGCATGATTAATTTTTTAAATATTGAAGTAATTAGAATTAATTTTAATTGCTTGAAAGCCCTAATACGGGGTGGCCAACCACTTAGGGACTAAAACCCATGGGTAGAGTGCAAAGAGCCACATGTTATATATTTATTTTTAATCTAGCTATAATGTATATGTTAAAATAGATAGATAATATATAATACATGGCTCAATGCCCTCCCCCCCGAGCCAGGCACCCCCAGTCCCCAATTCTAAGCCAAGCCCCCTCCCCTCTTCCAGAACCAGGCACCCCCAGCTCCCTGATATAACTCAATCCCCCCCAGAGCCAGGCACCCCCAGTCCCTGATTCTAATTCAAGCCCCCTCCCCTCTTCCAGAACCAGGCACCCCAGCTCCCTGATATAACTCAATCCCCGCCACAGCCAGCCACCCCCTGCCTTCTTGCTCTAACTGCATGTCCTCCTCCTCCTCTAGAGACAGGCACCCCAACCCCCCTGCTGTAACTCAATGCCCTCCCTCTCCTTCTCCTCCAGGGTTGTGGGTAGCACTACTGGCACGGGCTCCAAGGAAGAGCAGCATTTAATGGCTCAAAAAGCCGCATGTGGCTCAAGAGCTGCAGGTTGGCCACCCCTGCCCTAATATTTTTAATATAAAAAATGCAAAGGTCCCCAATGCACATTCTTAAATCTTGCTCTAGTCACATCATTTCTCTGATATTCAGCCAACCATCAAAATGTTTCCTATTACTACTGTTTGTTATTTGTATTACAGTAGTATCTGAATGACCCAAATCAAAGCTGAGATCCCCTTGTGCTGGATGTTGTACAAATATATAAGTGTCAGTTCCAGTCCAAAATGACTTACTGCCTAAATATTTACTGTCTTAGGGTTTAAGAGTACAGTTGAAATCTAAGTATTGCATAACCCAGTGGTTCTCTAACTTTTGTTCATGGACCACTTCAAAATTGCTGAGGGACTTGACACAATGATCTTTCCAAATGTTGTTTGTGCCATTAACTAATCTGACAAGGTAAGGCCTGGGATTTGGAGTAAGGCCAAGCAGGCTGAATCCACAGGAGGAGCCAAACCAGGAGTGGGGACGGGCTGTGGCTGCTGCTGCTGCTACTGCCACTGCCACTACCTGGAGGAGATACTGGGCGGGGGGCAGGGAATTGTCTGGGGAAGTGGCCCAGGGAAGAGCTGTGGTGCTCATAACAAGGGGAGCCCTCCCCCACCACCAGCAGCCACACAGGGTCCCTGGACTGGAATCTGGAACGAGTGGGTGGGGCCCAGGTTCTCCCCAGACCACCATCTGCCCCCTTCCCCCCTCCTCATGAAGGGCAGTGGTGTCTGGGCCAGGGGAAAGTGGACTAAATAGAGGCCTGGAGCCCAGGAGCCTGGCCAGCCTTGCCACATGTGGTGCCAGAGGTGGGATCAAGTGCTGCTGTGAGACCCTGCAGCAGACGCACCTAGAGGAACTCAAAGAAAAGAGAGATGGAGGACATGGTGAAAGCCCTCATACAAGCCACTGCAGCACAGCAGGAGGCCACCCGGGCATATGCAGCCACCCAGCAGGAGGCCCTGCAGCTACAGCAGGAGACTAACTGGCTGGTCATCAGCCAGGCAGTCCAAGATTGAGCCACCCTCAGAGAGGTCATAACGCAGCTGAAAGCCCTGACTGCCTGGCTACGTGGCCTAGACGGGACTCGACCCTTGCGGGCTAGCAACTACCTCTAGCAGATGATGGAGGAAGACAACATAGACGCATACCTTTTGGCCTTTGAGAAGATGGCCCCGAGACCAATGGGCCAGCATCCTGGCCCCATTCCTCTGTGGAGAGGCCCAGAAGGCCTACTTCGACCTACCAGAGGTGGTGGCTGCAGATTATGCCCAGCTGAAGGCCAAGATCCTGGCCCGGACTGGAGTGACAACGGCTGTCAGAGCCCAGAGGTTCCATGAATGGAAGTACCAGGATGGAAAAGGGCCAAGGGCCCAGCTGTTTGCTTTAATCCACCTGGCCCAAAGATGGCTACAGCCCGAGACTCATGGCCCAGAGCAGATCCTGCAGACCATCGTGTTGGACCGGTCCATGAGGGGTCTATTGCCAGACCTTCAGGGATGGGTCTGCCAGAATGACCCATCCTCGTACGCTGAAATGGTGGCTCTCGTGGAGAGACAGTCAACAACCTGAGTCTCACATGGCCTCTTGTAGAGGAAGTCCAGCGGGGCAAGCAGGCCCCTCTTACACCACAGGCCCAGCCATTAGAGCCCCTAGGCAGGGTAGGGGGCAGGAGAAAGGAGAGGGAGGGGCCACTGGAGGTCCCCAGAGGACTTGGGGGGCAGACAGAGAAGGAGGATCTGGGACGAGGTCTAGCAGCCCCAAGGGAAGACGGACGCTCCATGCGGAGTATAAGTGTTATGCATGCAGGGAATTGGGGCACATAGCAGTCCACTGCCCAGACATGGACAAATACATGCAGTGCAACTGTGGGGATCTGGGCGGGGGGGACTCTGCAGCCTGATAGATGTGGTGGGCGTTGCGTCGACCCCCCCCCATCGGTTTACCCAGCCTGTGAAAATGAACAGTGCGGAGACTACAGCCCTGGTGGACTCAGGGAGTGCCCTTACGTTAGTCTCAGGGCAGCTGGTGGGGCAAGACCAGCTTACCCAAGCCAAGCGCACAGGCATATCCTGTGGGCATGGGGATGTGTGTTATTACCCAGTCATCCCCATGTGAATAGAGCGCCAAGGAAATGTCACAAGAGTGACAGCAGGGGTGGTACCAAGGCTCCCCTACCGAGTGGTGATTGGGCGAGACATCCCTGGCTTCAGCAATCTGTTGCCCGCGGAGGGAGGGAGAGTAGCAGCATCACCCACGATCTTCCATGAGTTCTCCCAGAACCTCTTTGCTGCACCTGGGAAACAGCGGACGTCGAGGCATGAGAGGAGGGCAGCCAAACAGCTGGATACCCAAATCCTGTCCTGGAACGTGGGCCCAGCCTGGGTGAGGGAAAGAGGCGGACCCCACAGGGAGGAGGGCGTCCCAAGAGATAGAGGCGCCCGAGGCTGGGCCCAGTACTATGGGGCCACCAGGGTCAAAAGAAGAGGGAGCTTCCCCTGAGCTTGAGGACATAGGGTCCTCCCTCCCCAGTTTTGCACGGGAGCAGGCTGAAGACCCAGTATACCGAAATATACGTCAGGAGATAGTAGAGGTGAATGGGGTGCCTGAGGGGGGGGAGAGCCAAAGGTCAGGGACCACATTATATACTCAAGGGAGACGTACTATACTGGGTAGGGAAAATACAGGACCAGCCCGTGAAGCAGCTTCTGGTGCCCCAAAGACATTGGAGGGCAGTAATGGACTTAGCCCATAGCCAGCTGTTTGAGGGTCACCTTGGGGTTGAGAAGACCCTAAACCGGATCTTGCGGAGGTTCCTTTGGCCTGGGGTGTACGTAGAAGTCTGGCGTGTCTGCGCCTCCTACCCTGAGTGCCAGCTGCATGGACCACAACCGCATCTGAGGGCCCCGTTGGTGCCTCTACCCACTATTGAGGTCCCCTTTGAGTGGATAGCCATGGACCTAGTCGGCCCACTGGAGAGGTCAGCCTGAGGACACCGATACATCTTGGTAGTCCTGCACTATGCCACCCGATACCCAGAGGTTGTACCCCTGTGGAATGCTCACTCAAAGTCTATTGCGAGGGAGCTAGTACAGATCTTTGCCAGAGTCAAAATATTGACAGACCAAGGTACACCCTTCGTCTCCAAACTGATGGAGGATTTGTGCACATTGGTCCAGATCCATGCCCTGAAGACATTGGTGTACCATCCACAGACTGATGGCCTCGTCAAATGGTTCAATCACACCCTCAAAAGCATGATTCGCAAGGTAGTGAGCTGGGATGGGAGAGACTGGGATGCCCTGCTCCCATACCTAATGTTCGCCATCCGGAAGGTACCTCAGGCCTCCACAGGGTTTTCTCCATTTGAGCTATTGTATGGGCAGAACCCCCGAGGTATCCTGGACCTTGCCAAAGAGAGCTGGGAAGAGCAGCCGAACCATGGGCGCAATATCATCGAGTACGTGATGAAGGACCGGATCATCAAGGTTTCACCCATTGTCCGGGAGCACTTGGAACAGGCCCAACAAGGCCAGCGGGGATACTATAACCGAAGTTCCGGAAGTTCAAGGTGGGGGACCCAGTGATGGTACTGGTCCCAACAGCAGAGAGCAAGCTGCTTACCCAGTGGCAGGGCCCCTACGAGGTAGTTGAGGCCATCGGGGAGGTAAACTACAAGGTACAACAACCAGGTCGTCGGAAGACTGAGCAGGTCTTCCATATTAACTTACTAAAACCTTGGCGGGACCGGGAAGAGCAGCTGGCTGCCCTGAGCATGTTGGTGCCAGAGGAGGACCAGGAGAGACAGGTGGGAATCTCCCCAGAGCTAAACTCCGACCAACAGAAGGAGGTCCTCAACATGTTGAAACAACACGCAGATGTGTTTTCAGCAAACCCTGGATGAACCACAGAGGGGAAATGCCACATTGTCACTGACTCAGGGGTAAGAGTGCATGTGAGGCCTTACAGACTCCCAGAGGCGAAACAAGAAGAGGTCCAAAGGGAAGTTCAGAGGATGCTCGAACTGGGTGTTATTGAGGAGTCTCATAACCAGTAGTCCAGCCCCATTGTTTTAGTACCTAAGTCAGATGGGAGCCTCCGGTTTTGTAACGATTTTCAAAAGCTAAACAAAGTATCCAAATTTCATGCATGCCCCATGCCCCGTATTGATGAACTGATAGATCAGTTGGGAAAGGCCCGCTTCCTGTCTACCCTTGACCTGACCAAGGGGTACTGGCAGACACCCCTGGCCAGGGAAGCCAGGGAGAAGACAACCTTTTCTACCCCAGAAGGCCTATACCAATACACAGTCCTCCCATTTGGGTTACATGGTGCCCCCGCAACATTCCAACAACTAATGGATAAGTTATTACAACCACACCACGCGTATGCTGCAGCTTATCTTGACGACATTGTTATCCATAGTCCAGACTGGGACACCCACCTGAAGAAGGTAGAGGCATTGTTAAACACCCTAAGGGAAGCTGGCCTCACGGCGAACCCAACAAAATGTGCTATAGGGCTAATGGAAGCGAGATATTTGGGGTACATTGTGGGCCAGGGCGTAGTGAAACCCCAAATAACCAAGGCAGAGGCAATACAAAAGTGGCCTCGACCGCTCCAGAAGAAACAAGTCCAGGCATTCCTGGGACTCCTGGGGTACTATCGAAGGTTCATCCCCCACTTTGCATCTAGAGCATGCCCCCTGACCGACCTCACGAAAGCCCGTGGCCCTGACATGGTAAACTGGACACCCAATGGCCGAGGAGGCGTTTCTGGATTTAAAGACAGCCCTGTGTAGTAACCCAGTCCTTATTGCCCTGGCTTTTGAGAAGGAATTCCTACTACAAACTGATGCCTCCAACGTGGGCTTCAGAGCCGTGCTGTCCCAAATGGTTGGAGAAGAGGAACACCCTGTCCTATACTTGAGCTGCAAGCTCCTTCCCAGAGAGTGGAATTATGCCATCATTGAAAAGGAATGTCTTGTGGTGAAGTGGGCAGTGGAAAGTTTAAGGTACTACCTCCTCGGACAGAAGTTTACCCTTGTCACGGACCATGCACCCCTACAGTGGATGCACAGAAACAAAGATAGGAATGCAAGAATAACCCAGTGGTTCATGTCCTTACAGCCACTCCACTTTAGAGTGCAGCATAGGGCCAGGGCCCAGCACTGGAATGCTGATGGCCTGTCCCAGGTACACTGTATGCCATCCCAGGTAGCCCAACCCCATGGTGTGGAGCTGGGGAGGGGGATATGTGACAAGGTAAGGCCTGGGATTTGGAGTAAGGCCAAGCAGGCTGAATCCACAGAAGGAGCCAAACCAGGAGGGGGGAACAGGCTGCGGCTGCTGCTGCTACCACTGCCACTACCTGGAGGAGGTACTGGGCGGGGGCAGGGAATTGTCTGGGGAAGTGGTCCAGGGAAGAGCTGTGGTGCTCATGAGGGGAGCCCTCCCCCACCACCAGCAGCCACATAGGGTCCCTGGGCTGGACCCTGGAATGAGTGGGTAGGGCCCAAGTTTCGCCCAGACCCCCATCTTCCCCCTTCCCCGTCCTCATGAAGGGCAGTGGTGTCCAGGCCAGGGGAGAGTGGACTAAATAGAGGCCTGGAGACCAGGAGCCTGGCTGGCCTTGCACCACTAACTATTGTAAAACACTTTGGATAAAAGAGCTACATAAACCCCCCTTAATAACAACACTTATTTATTCTACAAATAAAAGTACACAACTCATATTTTAATAATAGTAAGGGTCTCTCCACAGCCACAGCAGCCATAGAGCCACCTCTCCCTAGCAGCCACAGCCCTAGAGCTGGAGAAGTCACGTCTCACTTGCTGCAATGGCCCTGAACATCTCTAATTTCTGCCCCCTAACCCAAATTTCTGGAAAAGCTACGAGGGCTAGACATTAACTCGTCCACTGCCATGGAAGCTTGTGACGATTGTGTAGACAAGCCTCTGCCACCCCTCACAGCCCCCAGCCCTGGCCAACTCCTCACCTTATATGTGAGGGTCCAGGGACTTAATCAGTGGTGCTACACCTGCAAGCCAATAACTATGTAGGTAGCCCTCATTTTCTTGTGTGCAAGCACCTGTGCACTTACCATGGAGGGAACTATCTGCGAGCCACCAGAATGAAGCTCATGGATCACAGGTGTTCCACGGACCGCAGTTTAAGAACCACTGGCACAATCAGGTTTCATCTACTTGCTTCTTATCCCATAGTTATTTTTTTAAGCTCTCTCACAGGATCTTATCAGCTTTTCAAAAAACAAATGTATTTTGTTCACCTTCTTTTAAGGCAGTAGAGAAGAGCTTTTGGAAAAGTAAGGAATGTCTAGAGTAGATACATTACAGAATGCTACAGGAAACCGTCATTTTTAAAGTCTTCTCTAGTCTTTGCTCAGGACAGTAAATTCACATATACTAACTCTGGAAGTACAGCAAATATCAGTGAAGACAGAGAAACAACACAAAGGGACTCAAAAGAAATAGGGAAAGGTAATAAAATGAGAAAAATGCAGACTAATACAGTTTGCAAAAAGTAATCAAACAAAAACAAACTAGGAAAGAGAAACCTGGAATGGAGGAAGGCTGAAAGAGAGACATGGACAGCAAATTAAACAGGAGCTCATCATTTTCTGATGAATACACAAAGGCATTACATCATGGTAGTCCATCTCTTGTGCAGGACTGTGGTGAATATTCTAGAAAGAATACTCTTAGTTATGGTTATGCAATTATTGAAAAGACTGAGAAAAACTGGAAAATGTTCAGAGAAGAACAGCTATTAGGAGGAAAGAAAAGGTGGTAACTGGCTAGCGGGTTAGTGCAGAAAGTTATGGGCTACATCAGCGCGGGGGATGATATTTGAAACTTACGCCCTAACTACATAACAAATGATCTGTAAATATAGCCATGTGCTGGTACAGCTCCCACTATAGACATTATATACCAAAAGGAGGTTTTTCTGTTGGCATAGTAACACCACTTCCCAAAATGACATTAGTTATGTCAAGTTGGTTTCAAGGGTTGTCATAGCCGGGGGTAGTAGCGGGGATAAGCTCCCACTATCTATAAAATGCTCCCATGGCGTGCGTCTCCAATTGCCTCTGACAACCGAAGTCCAGCTCCTGGCCTTCACATGCGGCTTAGTTTTGAAGCCCGGCAAAACTGTTTGCACTGACAGGAGAAGGTGCGAAGGCGGGTGACTGGAGCCTTAAAACCAGTTGCTTCGGGCAGATGAGGCTCGTCAGCCTGGGAAGGCCGCCCACCTAGGAGAAGGAAACTGATTTAAAACCTCCGCTACGTTGCGGTGATACCTAGTCATGGGAAAGGCTTCGGGAGTAAACCCCGAGGAAAAATCCAGAGATGGAGCCCCAAGGCAGTTTGAGGTTGTGCTCAATGTCACTCTGGCAGCTCCTGTGATGACACTGGTGCCAAGCTGTACCAGCTTTCACCCTTCCCTTGGATTACATCAGTGGTGTGGAGAGGGGGAACCTGCTGCTGGGCATCAGCTGGTTCTTCAAACTTACTTGCCCAGGCCTGCGCCCTGCAGAGGACACTCCGGCGCTGCTTTCTGAGCGGTGACACAAACACAGGAAGCAGTAGTTACCGGTATTAAGCCACTGCACTCGATTGGCGTAGAGTGAGGCGCCAGGGGTTGCTTCCGATGGTGGGAGAGGTCTTCGGATCTCATTGGGCTGCTACCACCCGCCTCAAGCTGGGCAGCCCCCAGCCAAGTAGGTGCTGCCTCGCCACGGTCCACTTGCTCCACGGGGCGTGTGGGGCTTAGGGAATCACTGAGAGGTGGATTGTTAACCTTACACCAGGCAAAACAAACAAGCAACAAAATAATCCAGCCTTCAGGCTGGGCACATGGAATGTAAGGACCATGATTCCAGGCCTTACAGAAGGCCTACAGAGCATTAGTAACCACCGGAAGACAGCAAACATTAACAATGAGCTGAGAAGACTGCGGATGGACATCATGGCCCTCCAGGAAACAAGGCTATCATCCTCTGGATGTCTCAGGGAGAAGGACTTTTCCTTTTTCTGGCATGGGAAGCCTCCAGAAGAGACCAGGGAACACGGTGTTGGCTTCGCAATCAGAAACAGCCTAGTTGGCTCAGTCATACCACCAAATGTGGGAACTGAGAGAATGCTGAAAATCCAGCTTCAAACACCAGTGGGCATGGTCAACATCTTCAGCGTCTATGTGCCTACTTTAAACTTCTGCCCAGGAAGTTAAGGAATTTCTATGATGAACTTAGCATTGCCATCAGTGAGGTACCTTCCCATGAGCCGCTATTCATCCTTGGTGACTTCAATACCAAAGTTGGCAGTGACCACCACAGCTGGCCATCCTGTCTGGGACAGTTTGGAACAGGGAAGATTAATGAAAACGGACAGCACCTCCTTGAACTCTGCTCCCAACATGACCTCTGCGTAACCAATACCTTCTTCAACATCAAACCCCAGCACAAAGTTTCGTGGCGACACCCAAGATCGAAACATTGGCACCAGCTTGACCTCGTCCTCACCAAACACAGCTGTTTAGGTAACATCAGGGTGACACGTAGCTACCACAGCACAGACTGACACTGACCATTTGCTCGTGTGTAGTAAAGTGCACATCCAGCCGCGAAGATTCTTTCGCTCCAAAAAGGAAGGCAGGCCGTGCATTGACACTGGCAAGACTTGTGACCCTTCAAAAGTATGTGAGTTTGTCCAAGCACTTGAAGAGGCCTTGCCCCGCCCGGACGACACTGATATCAGCAAGAGATGGGAACAACTACGGAACACTATCTATAATACTGCGATATCTACCTTTGGGATGAAGACAGTCAAGTCTGCTGATTGGTTTGAAGCCCACACTGAAGTGCTGATGCCCCTGATTGAGAAGAAGAGACAGGCACTGGCTGCATACAGGTCCTCTCCCAGTGAGGTGAACCTGCAGGTGCTCCGGTCTGCTCGGAGTCAAGTGCAGCAGGTTGCTCGGCAGTGTGCCAACGATTACTGGCTCCAACTCTGCTCCAAGATTCAGCAGGCCACAGACACTGGTAATATGCGAGGAATGTATGATGGGATCAAGCAGGCCATTGGTCCAATCACAAAGAAAGACTGCCCCACTTAAGTCGGCCACAGGCTAGGTCTTGAAGGACAGAACCAAGCAGATGGAACACTGGGTGGAACACTACTCACAGTTGTACGCCAGAGAGACCATAGTTACAGAGAGAACCCTGAATGCCATCGAGCCTCTCCCCACCATGACTGAACTTGATGCTAAGCCCACCTTGGAGGAACTCAGCGACGCGCTAAAAGCACTCTTCTGGAAAAGCCCCAGGGAATGATGGTATTCCCTCAGAAATCCTCAAATGCGCCAATGGTACCCTAGTTTCAGAGCTGCATGGAATACTTTGCCAATGCTGGAGAGAAGGCAGCGTACCGCAAGATATGAGGGATGCTAACATTGTTACTGTCTACAAGAACAAGGGTGACAAAAGCCATTGTAACAACTATCGCGGCATCTCCCTTCTCAGTACTGTGGGGAAGCTATTTGCACGTGTTGTTCTGAAGAGGCTCAATGTTCTTGCGGAGAGAGAGTCTACCCTGAGTCTCGGTGTGGGTTCAGAGCTGAACGGTCCACCATAGACATGGTTTTCTCTGTTAGGCAACTACAAGAAAAGTGCAGGGAACAGAACAAAACCTCTCTATAGTGCCTTCAATCGACCTGACCAAGGCATTTGACCTCGTCAGCAGAAAAGGTCTGTTCGCGATTCTGGCTAAGATCAGCTGTCCCACAACTCTGCTCAGCATTATTAGGGCCTTCCATGAAGGCGACTGTCATATATGATAGATCCACATCCGAACCCTTTGAGATTCTCAGTGGAGTGAAGCAGGGGTGTGTGCTGGCTCCAACACTGTTTGGCATCTTCTTCGCAGTTTTGCTCAAATATGCCTTCAGAACTGCTACACAGGGCATCTCTCTCCGCATGAGAACGGATGGCAACCTCTTCAAACTGTCAAGGCTTAGAGCAAAGACCAGGGTGCTTACAAAGCATCTAAGGGAGTTCCTTTTTGCTGACAATGCAGCTATTGCTGCTCACACTCAGCAGGAGCTGCAGTCACTCATAACTCGCTTTGCAGATGCATGTATGGAATTTGGCCTCACAATCAGCTTAAAGAAGACCCAGGTGATGGGCCAAAACGTGGGTAACGAGCCATCTATCAACGTGCTAGACTACGAACTGGAAGTCGTCCATGAGTTTGTGTACCTAGGCTCAATGATCTCGGACAACTTGTCACTTGATAGCGAAATCAACAAGCGCATTGGAAAAGCCACCACAACGTTCTCCAGGCTGATGAAGAGAATATGGGCTAACAATAAGCTCACTGTACACACCAAGGTGCAGGTCTACACAGCCTGTGTTTCGAGCACACTGCTGTATGCCAGTGAAACATGGACTTTGCGCTCAAAACAAAATCGGGCTCAACACATTCCACATGCGCTGCCTTAGGTGCGTACTCAGTATCTCATGGCAGGACAAGGTCCCCAATAGCGCAGTGCTTGAGAGGGCAGGCACCACCTCCATGTTCACCCTTCTCAAAACAGAGGCGTATGCGCTGGCTGGGCCATGTCCCATTCATGACGGATGGCCGAATACCGAAGCACCACCTCTTTGGCGAACTGGCGTCTGGAAAGAGGCCGAAAGGGCGACCTAAACTGCGCCACAAGGACACGTGCAAGCGTGACCTCAGTGCTCTCTATCAGTGTGAACACCTGGCATTCACTCGCCTCAGACAGGCATGCCTGGAAACAGGGAGTGAAGGAAGCTCTTGTTATGTATGAAGCTACCTTGGTGAAGGAAGCGGAAGACAGGAGAGCCCTCAGGAAGATCCGTGCCCATGATACCAGAGCGACATCTGCCTACTGCTGCTCACAGTGCTGAAAGGACTGCCACTCCCGGATTGGATTGCACAGCCACAGAAGATGCTGCTCGAATCAGTCCAACTGGGGCACAAACCCGTGATCCCTCGGGATCGAAGGATGCCTACTACTACATCAAGAAAAACATTATTTTGTCTTCCACCACTATGCCTGCACTCAAAGATTTGCCAATATAGCAATGTCAGCTAAAATTTGTAGCATAGACCTGAACTAACATAGCGAGTGATGTATCAAGGCTGCAGGGAAAGCATGGGACAGATGTGAATCAGCAAAAGGGATACTGTCCTCACATCCCAATTGTCATCTCAACCATGTTTGTTTATCTCCACCCTTCCTCTCATCATTTGATTTTGTCACTTACTTAGTCTATAAGCTCTTTGGGACAGGGAATACTCTAAAATTAAGCAGCTAAACCAACAGGCACACTTTTGAGACACTAGAAGTGAGAATATAAATTACCAAAAATGTTTTAATTGAACTCACAAGCTAAGCATAAAGCCTGTATGGGTAATTACCATAGGAGCCATACTGCTGTAACTTGCATCCTTCCTTGATCATCCCATCCCTATTCTTTGTCTCTTCTACTCATTGCACTACATTTAAAATGTAGATTAAAAATCTTTGTGGTAGATGTTTTTATTTGTTTGGTAAATTGCCTGGCACAATTTTGGGTACAGGTATATACAAACTGAAAAACTAATAAGACAAGTAATAAGTTTGAATGGGGGAGAATTATACATGGAAGCCAAAGGGTATAACCACAATAATGAAAAGTTAAGAACAAAATTCATCTGAATGTGAGAAACTGCCTCAGAGTGAGCTTTATGAGACTGTGGAATAAACTAGACACGATGGTGGCAGAAGAATATATCAAATGAAGCTGTGGAATTCCCATTGCTTGAGATATTTAAGCTCAACTGTAGAAAGCAGTGCAGAAAAAAAAAAGTATTCCACAAAACAGCTGAGAGTGGAAAGACTAAATGTTCAAATGTTTTTGCAATTTATAGGAATTATAGCAAAAGCGAGATTAGAAAATTAATAGATCTTTGACTGTTTCTGATTCCCAATGTTTAGCGTGCAAAATGTAATTTTATTAACTTGGTAAATTATGTTTCTCTCCACTGAAGACTAATTTCCTTTCAATAAAATGTATAAGACAGGAAGAGTAGCAGCAAACACTGTGCATGTAAATGCAGTGCTGAAGATTGAATTTCTCTTGATTTGTGTTTCCAATCTCCGCTCCACATCACACAATTCTAGAATCATATCTTGCACAGCAAATGCCTGATCCTTTACCTCGGCAGAAGAGCCAAGCATCATTCTTTCCACAGGTCTAGAATGAACTGCATGTTTAACATTTTGTACCTCATGAGTCACTTGTCTTACACTTTCTTCCAGGGTGCTAAGTTGCTGTTGTAAACACCCCAATGATGAACTTACTTGTTTAGAGTAGTTTAGATGTTCCTTTAAAGAAACTAAAAGAGAATCTGTTTTTAAAGATGCACTTGTGCCTTCTTTATCCATGGAAACACCCTCTTTCATTTCCTGGGATGTCCCAATGCCAGTTTTCAACATGTTCCTCAGGGTCGCAATAAGCTCACTGAAATCCTTTTGTTGTGTATAGTGGCTGGATGCCTGTTCTTTGATGGCCTCCTGTAAGCTTACAGGTCCCTTCTGCGCTTCAAGAACTAAAGCTTTTAATTCGTGCAGTCTTACTCGGTTGATATAAGTGGAACCAAGGACACCGATAATAGCCCCCAGCACAGAACCAATAATGGACCAGTTCTTTGTTTTTTCTGCTCTTGTTCTCTCTTTTTCATGACTTTCCCTCACTGCTGCAGAGAAGAGAGAAAATTTTTCCCGTTCAGATTCTTCTGCACTTAAATAGGCAGTTCGATACCGCTTTTCTTCCTGTAAAGAAACATGACATATTGAAGAAATTGTGATGTGTAACTATAAATCATACTAAAATCAATATTAACAAATTAAATACTTGGTTCAGTGTATACCTATTTTAATTCTAAGCACAGAACTATAGTGAAATTTTATATATCTCAGCTGTGTCTTGGAACCATTTTTATCTCAGAAATGTTTTATTTCATTTCGAGTGTCAGGTTTCCTTAGTAAAAACTCAGTTGAAATGAGCTGAGAAGTAATTTCCTGTGAAAATTACAGACTGAAAGGGTGCATATACACTAGCAACTAACTTCGAAGTTAACTTCAAAGTTCGGCATTACTTCAAAGTAGCCAGCAGAGAGTCTACACACATTATTCACTACTTTGAAGTTAACTTTGAAGTAAGGGAGCCCAACTGCAAAGTCCTTACTCTATTCCTGGAAATGAAGTAGTGCCCTACTTAGAAGTTTAACTTCAAAGTAGGGTGTGTGTAGATGCTCAGCTTCCAAGTTGCTTACTTCAAAATTATCTTTGTAGTGTAGACAAAGCCAAAATGTTGATCAAGATCTGCACTTTAAGCATTGCTGTGCAGAGGTCTGTTTGTTCTTGGTATCCACCTCTTCTCCCTTCACAATCTATCCATGGATCTCAGAGGCTTTCAATTACCATATTTACTTCAATGACTCACAAATCCACCTTCCTGCTCCTGATATCTGCCTGCATTTCACCCTGTTCCTCTGATGATACCTCTGATGGGTGTCACAAGTAATGTGGAAATAATGAGGCCAAACCTGAACTGCTCTTTTCCTCCAAAACATTATTTACCTTCATTATATCAGCATTGACACCACCATTTTGCTCCTGTCAAACAGTACTGTAGACTTCCTAGTCTCCCTCTCTCTCCCCCGAAACACACAGGGGCTTTATCTTGTCCACAACATTTTCAGATTCCATTCTTTTCCCCTCCTCTCCACCTACAGTGCTAACGCTTGTACTGTCTCCTATCTCCCAAAATCCGGATAGTCAAAACTACATTCTCTCTGATCTTCCAGGATATATTGTATAGCTCACACTGAACCATCCACATTGCCTCACCCAGACTAAATACAGCTAAATGATCATCTTCCATGATCTTCACTCACTACAATAATCTCCCTTTGAAACACCCTTCTGGCTTCCTCTCTTCCATTATATCAAATTCCAATATTTTATCCTCACCTCCAAGTCCCTCACAGCTCTCTCTTCTCAGGACTTATCCTCTGCTGTCTTTTACTGCTTTACCCTGTAGTCCACTTTCAATACCAGCTTCAACCATCCATGTGTTTGCTTCTCAAAACAAAATTCTGAAGACTTTCTTCTACGTTGCTTCTTAAACAGATTCATAGATTTTAAGCTCAGAAGGGATCATTATGATTATCTCGTCTAGGGGTCTACAAACTGAGGATCAAGAGCTGCATGAGGCTTTTTAAGGACTTCTCTGTGGCCCCCAACACCCTACAGACAACCTCTCAACCTTATGAGGATTCCCACCAACAACCACAGTCTATACCGCAGGAACACCAATCCTGGAATTTTTCCTTGCAACAAGGCCTGTTGCCAACTTTGTCCACATATATACTCTGGAGATACCATCACTGGACCTAACCAGGTTATTCACAGAATCACGGGCACATTCTCATGTTCCTCAACTAACATCATACATGCCATCATGTGCCAACAATGCCCAGATGCTTTGTATATTGGACAGACTTCAAACTCTCTTTGACAAAGAATTAATGGGCACAAAACAGACATAAAAACACTCCTGATTCACAAACCTGTCAGACAGCACTTTAATGGAGTGGACCATTCTGTTAATGACCTGAAAGTCTGTGTTTTACTGAGATGAATTTTCATAGCAGTTTGGAAAGAGAGGCTGCTGAACTCTCTTTTATATTCAAATTGGACACATTAACACATGGTTTGAACTGGGATAGCAATTTTCTAACTCATTATAGCAACGAAGGGTCCTGTGGCACCTTATAGACTAACAGAAAAGTTTAGAGCATGAGCTTTCGTGAGTTAACTCACTTCTTCAGATGCTGGTCCTGGAAATCTGCAAGGCCAGGTATAAATAGGCCAGAGCAAGGCTGGGGATAACGAGGTTAGCTCAGTCAGGCAGGCTGAGTTGCATTGTCATCAGTAGATCTGGAGGTGTGAACTCCAAGAGAGGGGAAGCTGCTTTTGTATTTAGCCAGCCATTCACAGTCTTTGTTTAATCCTGAGCTGAGGGTATTGAATTTGCAGATGAATTGTAGCTCAGCAATTTCTCTTTGGAGTCTGTTCTTGAAATTTCTTTGCTGCAGGATAGCTACTTTTAAATCTGCTACTGTGTGTCCTGGGAGATTGAAGTGCTCTCCTATGGGTTTTTGTATATTGCCATTTCTGATGTCTGATTTGTGTGCATTTATTCTTTTACGTAGGGACTGTCCAGTTTGTCCGATATATATGGCAGAGGGGCATTGCTGGCACATGATGGCATAAATTACATTGGTAGATGTGCAGCTGAATGAGCCCACAATGGTGTGGCTGATCCGGTTAGGTCCTGTAATGATGTTGCTGGTGTGTATATGTGGGCAGAGCTGGCAACGAGGTTTGTTGCATGGATGGGTCCCTGAGATAGAGTGACTGTGGTGCGGTGTATAGTTGCTTGTTAGGATTTGTTTTAGGTTGGCAGGTTGTCTGTGAGCAATGATAGGTCTGCCTCCCAAGGCCTGTGAAAGTGGGGGATCATTGTCCAGGATGGGTTGTAGATCCCTGATGATGCGCTGTAGAGGTTTTAGCTGAGGACTGTAGGTGATGGCTAGTGGTGTTCTGTTGGTTTCTCTCTTGGGCTTGTCCTGTAGTAGGAGGCTTCGTGGCACACGTCTGGCTCTGTTGATTTGTTTTCTCACTTCCTCAGGTGGGTATTGCAGTCTCAGGAATGCTTGGTGCAGATCCTGTAGGTGTTTGTCTCTGTCGGAGGGGTTGGAACAAATGCGGTTATATCTAAGTGCTTGGCTGTAAACGATGGATCGTGTGGTGTGTCTGGGATGGAAGCTGGAGGCATGGAGGTAGGAGTAGCGGTCAGTGGGTTTACGGTACAGGGTGGTACTGATGTGTCCATTGTGTATAAGCACGGTAGTGTCAAGGAAGTGGATCTCCTGTGTAGATTGGTCCAGGCTGAGCTTGATGTTGGGGTGGAAGTTGTTGAAGTCCCAGTGGAATTCCTCCAGAGTCTCCTTCCCATGGGTCCAGATGATGAAGATGTCGTCAATGTAGCGTAAATAGAGCCGGGGTGTTAGTGGACGAGAGTTGAGGAAGCGTTGTTCTAGGTCAGCCATGAAAATATTGGCATATTGAGGGGCCATGCGGGTACCCATAGCTGTGCCGCTGATTTGAAGGTATATATTGTCACCGAATCTGAAATAGTTGTGTGTGAGTATAAAGTTGCAGAGCTCAGCCACCAGATGTGCTGTAGCATCATCAGGGATACTGTTCCGGACAGCATTTATTCCATCTTTGTGTGGGATGTTGGTATACAGAGCCTCTACATCCATGGTTGCTAGGATAGTGTTTTCTGGTAGGTCACCAACGTATTGCAGTCTTCTCAGGAAGTCAGTGGTGTCGCGGAGGTAGCTGGGGGTGTTGGTGACATAGGGTCTGAGGAGAGAGTCCACATAACCAGACAGTCCTTCAGTGAGAGTGCCAATACCGGAGATGATGGGGCGTCCAGGATTTCCAGGCTTGTGGATTTTGGGTAGTAAGTAGAATAACCCTGGACGGGGCTCTAGAGGTGTGTTGGTGTAGATCTGTTCTTGTGCTTGTGTAGGGAGTGTCCTGAGCAGACGGTGTAGTTTTTTAGTGTATTCCTCGGTGGGGTCTGAGGAAAGTAGCCTGTAAAATCTGGTATTGCAGAGTTGTCTGGAAGCCTCCTTCTGGTAGTCAGACCTGTCCATGATGACAGTAGCTCCTCCTTTATCTGCCTCTTTGATTATAATGTCAGGGTTGCTTCTGAGGCTGTGGATGGCATTGCGTTCCGCACGACTGAGGTTGTGAGGCAAACGATGTTGTTTCTCCACAATTTCTGTCTGTGCGCGTCGGCAGAAGCATTCTATGTATAGGTCCAGACTGTTGTTTCTGCCCTCGGGAGGAGTCCACGTGGAGTTACTCTTCTTGTGCTGCTGGGAGATTGTCTGTGTAATGGTGTGTTGGTCAGTGTTGTGTTGAAAGTATTCTTTGAGTCTGAGACGGCGAAAGTAGGCTTCCAGATCACCGCAGAACTGTATCATGTTTGTGCGTGTGGTGGGGCAAAAAGAGAGTCCCCGAGAAAGGGCAGACTCTTCTGCTGAGCTGAGTGTGTAGCTGGACAGATTGATGATATTGCTGGCTGAGTTAGTGGTACCACTGCTGTGGCTCTGTGTGGCAGGCAGGAGTTTAGAAAGTTTGCAGTCCTTTTTCTTCTGTATAGTAGTGAAGTGTCTAGTGTAAGTCTCGTCTTATTTTAGTAAATCTACATACTGCAATCTACATACTGCACAGACTACAGTGAGAGATTATGCCACACACTCTCAAAGAAACTGAGGAACCACCTGATCAGCGTCCTGTACAACAAACAGGAGAACATCAAAAAAGAGCTCTCCAATCTGGAGTCTTTCATCAATAACCAACCTTCAACACAAACTTCCACGCCGCTGAACTTTACTAAAATAAGACAAGAGATTTACACTAGACACTTCACTACTATACAGAAGAAAAAGGACTGCAAACTTTCTAAACTCCTGCCTGCCACACAGAGCCACAGCAGTGGTACCACTAACTCAGCCAGCAATATCATCAATCTGTCCAGCTACACACTCAGCTCAGCAGAAGAGTCTGCCCTTTCTCGGGGACTCTCTTTTTGCCCCACCACACGCACAAACATGATACAGTTCTGCGGTGATCTGGAAGCCTACTTTCGCCGTCTCAGACTCAAAGAATACTTTCAACACAACACTGACCAACACACCATTACACAGACAATCTCCCAGCAGCACAAGAAGAGTAACTCCACGTGGACTCCTCCCGAGGGCAGAAACAACAGTCTGGACCTATACATAGAATGCTTCCGCCGACGCGCACAGACAGAAATTGTGGAGAAACAACATCGTTTGCCTCAGAACCTCAGTCGTGCGGAACGCAATGCCATCCACAGCCTCAGAAGCAACCCTGACATTATAATCAAAGAGGCAGATAAAGGAGGAGCTACTGTCATCATGGACAGGTCTGACTACCAGAAGGAGGCTTCCAGACAACTCTGCAATACCAGATTTTACAGGCTACTTTCCTCAGACCCCACCGAGGAATACACTAAAAAACTACACCGTCTGCTCAGGACACTCCCTACACAAGCACAAGAACAGATCTACACCAACACACCTCTAGAGCCCCGTCCAGGGTTATTCTACTTACTACCCAAAATCCACAAGCCTGGAAATCCTGGACGCCCCATCATCTCCGGTATTGGCACTCTCACTGAAGGACTGTCTGGTTATGTGGACTCTCTCCTCAGACCCTATGTCACCAACACCCCCAGCTACCTCCGCGACACCACTGACTTCCTGAGAAGACTGCAATACGTTGGTGACCTACCAGAAAACACTATCCTAGCAACCATGGATGTAGAGGCTCTGTATACCAACATCCCACACAAAGATGGAATAAATGCTGTCCGGAACAGTATCCCTGATGATGCTACAGCACATCTGGCGGCTGAGCTCTGCAACTTTATACTCACACACAACTATTTCAGATTCGGTGACAATATATACCTTCAAATCAGCGGCACAGCTATGGGTACCCGCATGGCCCCTCAATATGCCAATATTTTCATGGCTGACCTAGAACAACGCTTCCTCAACTCTCGTCCACTAACACCCCGGCTCTATTTACGCTACATTGACGACATCTTCATCATCTGGACCCATGGGAAGGAGACTCTGGAGGAATTCCACTGGGACTTCAACAACTTCCACCCCAACATCAAGCTCAGCCTGGACCAATCTACACAGGAGATCCACTTCCTTGACACTACCGTGCTTATACACAATGGACACATCAGTACCACCCTGTACCGTAAACCCACTGACCGCTACTCCTACCTCCATGCCTCCAGCTTCCATCCCAGACACACCACACGATCCATCGTTTACAGCCAAGCACTTAGATATAACCGCATTTGTTCCAACCCCTCCGACAGAGACAAACACCTACAGGATCTGCACCAAGCATTCCTGAGACTGCAATACCCACCTGAGGAAGTGAGAAAACAAATCAACAGAGCCAGACGTGTGCCACGAAGCCTCCTACTACAGGACAAGCCCAAGAGAGAAACCAACAGAACACCACTAGCCATCACCTACAGTCCTCAGCTAAAACCTCTACAGCGCATCATCAGGGATCTACAACCCATCCTGGACAATGATCCCCCACTTTCACAGGCCTTGGGAGGCAGACCTATCATTGCTCACAGACAACCTGCCAACCTAAAACAAATCCTAACAAGCAACTATACACCGCACCACAGTCACTCTATCTCAGGGACCCATCCATGCAACAAACCTCGTTGCCAGCTCTGCCCACATATACACACCAGCAACATCATTACAGGACCTAACCGGATCAGCCACACCATTGTGGGCTCATTCAGCTGCACATCTACCAATGTAATTTATGCCATCATGTGCCAGCAATGCCCCTCTGCCATATATATCGGACAAACTGGACAGTCCCTACGTAAAAGAATAAATGCACACAAATCAGACATCAGAAATGGCAATATACAAAAACCCATAGGAGAGCACTTCAATCTCCCAGGACACACAGTAGCAGATTTAAAAGTAGCTATCCTGCAGCAAAGAAATTTCAAGAACAGACTCCAAAGAGAAATTGCTGAGCTACAATTCATCTGCAAATTCAATACCCTCAGCTCAGGATTAAACAAAGACTGTGAATGGCTGGCTAAATACAAAAGCAGCTTCCCCTCTCTTGGAGTTCACACCTCCAGATCTACTGATGACAATGCAACTCAGCCTGCCTGACTGAGCTAACCTCGTTATCCCCAGCCTTGCTCTGGCCTATTTATACCTGGCCTTGCAGATTTCCAGGACCAGCATCTGAAGAAGTGAGTTAACTCACGAAAGCTCATGCTCTAAACTTTTCTGTTAGTCTATAAGGTGCCACAGGACCCTTCGTTGCTCTACAAATCCAGACTAACACGGCTACCCCTCTGATACTTAACTCATTATAGGGGCTCTTTTACATACTTTGCTTTATCTAATTCTTGACTCCCCACCCCCCCGCTTCTGCCCCTCTGCTCTCTGATTTGTTCACCTTGATAATATTTTTCGATTTGTCAACCTTGATTAGTATTTTTGGTTCTCTGTGCCTTAAATATTGAGTCTGTTCTGGTATGGCTATGATCTGAAGAAGTGGGTCTGTACCACAAAACCTCACCACTTAATAAATTATTTTGTTAGTCTTTAAAGTGCTACTGGATTGCTTTTTTGTTCTGATAGTATATAGACTAGCATGGCTCTCTCTCTGTTACTATAATTGCAAAGTAATATTTAAAAAACCCTCCTGAATATTTTTGATAAATGGTGAATGTCTAAAAGCCCAAAACCAAACAACTCATATCTAAATAGCAAACAATATGCAATCTCAAAACATTGGACAACTCCCCCAGCGTCCTTCAGTGAGAGAGAAGGTTCAGGAGTGAAAGTCAGGAAGACAGTGATACAAATACACATGTAAAGCGTGAGGAAATAGAACATATAAAAAGTTTGAGAACGTCCTGCAAAAAACATATATCATATTACAACTCATTAGCCATGTCTACATGTGCACGCTACTTCGAAGTAGCGGCACTAACTTCGAAATAGCGCCCGTCACGGTTACACGTGTCAGGTGCTATTTCGAAGTTAACATCGACGTTAGGCGGTGAGACGTTGAAGCCGCTAACCCCATGAGGGGATGGGAATAGCGCCCTACTTCGACATTCAACGTCGAAGTAGGGACCATGTAGTCATTGCGCATCCCGCAACATCGAAATTGCGGGGTCTGCCATGGCGGCCATCAGCTGAGGGGTTGAGAGACGCTCTCTCTCCAGCCCCTGCGGGGCTCTATGGTCATCGTGTGCAGCAGCCCGTAGCCCAGGGCTTCTGGCTGCTGCTGCCGCAGCTGGGGATCCATGCTGCATGCACAGGGTCTGCAACCAGTTGTCGGCTCTGTGGATCTTGTGTTGTTTAGTGCAACTGTGTCTGGGAGGGGCCCTTTAAGGGAGCGGCTTGCTGTTGAGTCCGCCCTGTGACCCTGTCTGCAGCTGTGGATGGCACCCTTATTTCGATGTGTGCTACTTTGGCGTGTAGACGTTCCCTCGCTGCGCCTATTTCGATGTGGTGCTGCGCAACGTCGAAGTTGAACATCGACATTGCCAGCCCTGGACGACGTGTAGACGTTATTCATCGAAATAGGCTATTTTGATGTCGCTACATCGAAATAAGCTACTTTGAAGTAGGCTTCACGTGTAGACGTAGCCATTGTGTGTGCACGATTCTTAAAATAGCAGTTCCAAAAAGTATGGTTTGACATTACTTATTATTCACATGGATTGTGGCTCTTGAATTACTGAATCGGAAAAAATGGTTCGTCTTGCTCTTTTGGTTGCTGACCCCGATCTAGTCTGATCTTCTGCAAAGCAAAAGCCAGAGAACTGCGTCCAAATATTTCCTACAGTACATGTTTTAGAAAAACATCAAATCCTTTTTAAAAAATTGTCAATGATGGAGAATCCACTAAGATCCTTAGTAAACTGTTCCACTAGTTAATTACTATCACACCATTGAACATTTGTTCCTTTACACTCTAAATTCATCTATTTTCAACTTCCAATCATTAGAATGCATTATATCTGTCTCTGCTAGTTTGAAGAGCCCATTATTAAATATTTGTTCCCTACATAGCTTCTTATAGACAAGAATCAAGCCACCTTTTACCCTTCTTTGTATTAAGCTAAAGATTAAGTTCCTATCACTATAAAGCATGCTTTCTAATCCTCTAATCTCTCTCATGACTTTCCTCTGAACCCTCTTCAATTTATCAACATACCTCTGGGGATCAGCAGCATAGTGAAGCGTTCATCTGCAGGCTTTTCCCCAGCGCTCCCACTGGCCAGAAACTGCAGCCACTGGGAGTGAGTGGTGCCTACGAGCACAAGGTGGCAGGGAACCACCTGTGCCCCTGCAACCGGAGGAGCACCAGCTAAGCACCCCAGTCACCTGCCCACTCCTGCATCTTCCCTCTCTTCCATATGCCACACCCCAACCCTGCTCCTGTGCTCTACCTCCAGACCCTGCACCCCCTGCTCACCACCTTGCTCATCTACATTCACTTTCCCCAGGCTGGGGCAGATGGTTGGAGTGCAGGCTCTGGTCTTATGCCAAGAAGTTCAAAGTGTGGGAGGGACTCCATTCTGAGCCTGGGAGAAGGAGGGTGAAAGGATGCAGGCTCTGGGATGCAGTTTGGCTTCAGGGAACGCCGAAAGCTGAGGCAGGGATTCAGGATGCAGGGTCTGGCTGGGCACCACCTACCTCCTGCAACTCTCAGGCTTTGGTGCAGTAGGGCTAAAGCATTCCCAAGATCCGCCCCTACACCACTCCCAAAAGCAGCCAGCATACCCAGTAGTATCTCTGTGTAATGCCCCCTGTCAAGGGCACCACTTCCATGCCTACCACTGGACATGAGTCCCTGTTCCCAGCCAATGGGAACTGAGGATGTGGTGCCTGCAGGTGAAAGCAGCGTGTGGCGACCCCCTCCTTCAGGGGCGACAGACATGCCAGCCACTTCTAGGAGCACTGCAGGAGCAGGGCAGAGGGGAGTCTACCTTGGCCAATAACAGTCTGGCAGGGCTAATCTCCCAATTTCACTGCAGGAGACTTCAGGAGACTAAGCCTGATTCCAGGAAACTCACAGCCAGTGATCTGCATGAGCAGGAAAAATTAAGAGGGATTGAATTTTATAATGTGCACCAATATTGAAGTAATGTGCAGATGTGAACCACTAGTAGAAATCAAAAACCTAGATATAATTCTTCCAGCTAAAAAAGGTTAGCCATTCTGGGACTCAGTGCTCAAAAAAAATAAAATAAAAAAAAAAAAAAATCAAATTTAAGAATAAGTAAGTAATCTAAGTGGGAATTTGGGTCTTTAATATAGTTTCAATCAATTTGCTTGATATTGAAGTTAGGCTTACTGGCTTGCAATGAACAGGATTGTAAAGTAATGCACATTGGAAAAATAATCCCAATTATACATACAAAATGATGGGGCCTAATTTAGCCATAAACACTCAAGAGAGAGATCTTGGATTTATTGGGGATAGTTCACTGAAAACATGCACTCAATGTGCTGCAGCAGTCAAAGGAGCAAACAATGTTAGGCAACCTGAGAAAAGAGACAGAGAAAAAACAAACAAATTTGGTGGTGATGGGGGACTTCAACTATCCAGATATATCATAGAATCATAGAACACTAGGACCGGAAGGGGCCTCGAGAGGCCATCGAGTCCAGTCCCCTGCCCCGACGGCAGGACCGACCACTATCTACACCATCCCTGATGGACATCTATCTAATCTGTTCTTAAATATCTCCAGCGAGGGAGATTCCACAACCTCCCTTGGCAACTTATTCCAGTACTTGGCCACCCTGACAGTTAGGAACTTTTTCCTAATGTCCAACCTAAACTTCCCTGGCTGCAGCTTAAGTCCATTGCCTCTTGTTCTCTCCTCAGAGGCCAAGAAGAACAAGTTTTCTCCCTCCTTCTTATGACACCCTTCAAGA
Source organism: Carettochelys insculpta (assembly GCF_033958435.1). Taxonomy (NCBI): domain Eukaryota; kingdom Metazoa; phylum Chordata; order Testudines; family Carettochelyidae; genus Carettochelys; species Carettochelys insculpta. The sequence continues at coordinate 50,714,508 of NC_134147.1, forward strand.
TATCTGAAAACCGCTATCATGTCCCCCCTCAATCTTCTTTTTTCCAAGCTAAACAAGCCCAATTCTTTCAGCCTTTCTTCTTAAGTCATGTTCTCCAGACCTTTTATCATTCTAGTTGCTCTTCTCTGGACCTTCTGTAATTTCTCCACATCTTTCTTGAACTGAGGTGCCCAGAACTGGACACAATATTCCAGCTGAGGCCTAACCAGCGCAGAGTAGAGCGGTAGAATGATTTCTCGTGTCTTGTTCACAACACACCTGCTAATGCATCCCAGAACCATGTTTGCTTTTTTTGCAACAGCATCACACTGTTGACTCATATTTAACTTGTGATCTACTAGAACCCCTATGTCCCTTTCTGCTGTACTCCTTCCTAGACAGTCTTTTCCCATTCTGTATGTGTGAAACAGATTATTCCTTCCTAAGTGCAGCACCTTACATTTATCTTTATTAAACTTCATCCTGTTTACTTCAGACCATTTCTCTAATTTATCTAGATCATTCTGAATTATGACCCTATCCTCCAAGGTAGTTGCAACCCCTCCCAGCTTGGTATCATCTGCAAACTTAATAAGCGTACTTTCTATGCCAATATCCAAATCATTAATGAAGATATTGAACAGAACTGGTCCCAAAACAGACCCCTGCGGAACCCCACTTGTTATGCTTTTCCAGCAGGATTGAGCACCGTTAACAACTACTCTCTGGATACGATTAGCCAGCCAGTTATGCACCCACCTTATTGCAGCCCAATTTAAGTTGGACTTGCCTAGTTTGTCGATAAGAATATTATGTGAGACCGTATCAAATGCTTTACTAAAGTCTAGGTATACCACATCCACTGCTTCTCCCTTATCTACGAGTCTCATTATCGTGTCAAAAAAAAGCTATCAGGTTGGTTTGACATGATTTGTTTTTTTACAAAACCATGCTGGCTGTTCCCTATCACTTTACTACCTTCCAAGTGCTTGCAGATGACTTCCTTAACTACCTGCTCCATTACCTTTCCTGGCACAGAAGTTAAGCTGACTGGCCTGTAATTTCCTGGGTTGTTCTCATTCCCCTTTTTGTAGATGGGCACTATATTTGCCCTCTTCCAGTCTTCTGGAATCTCTCCTGTCTCCCATGACTTTCCAAAAATGAGAACTAACGGCTCAGCTGCCTCTTCTGTCAGCTCCTTGAGGATTCTAGGATGTATTTCATCAGGCCCTGGTGACTTGCAGACATCTCATTTTTCCAAATGGTTTTTAACTTGTTCTTTTTTTATTTCAAAATCTAACTCTGCCCCTTTTCCACCAGCATTCACTATGTCAGGCATTCCTTCAGACTTCTCTGTGAAGACCAAAACAAACAAGTCATTAAGCATCTCTGCCATTTCCAAGTTCCCCGTTACTGTTTCTCCCTCCTCACTGAGCAATGGCCCTACCCTGTCCTTGGTCTTCCTCTTGTTTCTAATATATTTGTAAAAGGCCTTCTTGTTACCCTTTATGCCTGTAGCTAGTTGGAGCTCATTTTGTGCCTTAGCCTTTCTAATTTTACTCCTGCATTCCTGTGTTATTTGCCTATGTTCATTCTTTGTAATTTGTCCTAGTTTCCATTTTTTATAGGATTCCTTTTTTAGTTTGAGATCATGCAGGATCTCCTTGTTAAGCCAAGGTGGTCTCTGCCCATATTTACTATCTTTCCTACACAGGGGAATAGCTTGTTTTTGGGCCCTTAATAATGTCTCTCTGAAAAACTGCCAACTCTCCTCAGTTGTTTTTCCCCTCAGTTTTTCCTCCCATGGGATCTTACCTACCAGCTCTCTGAGTTTACCAAAATCTGCCTTCCTGAAATCCATCATCTCTATTTTGCTATTTTCCCTCCTACCAGTCCTTAGAATTGTGAATTCTATGATTTCATGATCACTTTCACCCAAGCAGCCTCCCACATTCAAATTCTCAACCAAGTCCTCCTTATTTGTTAAAATCAAATCCAGAACAGTTTCTCCCCTGGTGGCTTTTTCAACTTTTTGGAATAAAAAATTGTCTCCAATGCAGTCTCAGAACTTATTGGATAGTCTGTGCCCCGCTGTATTAGTGTCCCAGCATATATCTGGATAGTTAAAGTCCCACATCACCACCAAATCCTGGGCTCTGGATGATTTTGTTAGTTGTTTAAAAAAAGCATCATCCACCTCTTCCACCTGGTTAGGTGGCCTGTAGTAGACTCCCAAGAGGACATCACCCTTGTTTTTTACCCCTCTTAAACTAACCCACAGACTCGCAACATGTCCATCTCCTACGTCCATCTCCACCTCAGTCCAAGTGTGTACATTTTTTATATAAGGCAACACCTCCCCCCTTTTTTCCCTGTCTATCTTTCCTAACCAGGCTGTAGCCTTCAATACCAACATTCCAATCATGTGTATTATCCCACCAAGTTTCTGTGATGCCAATGATATCATAGTTGTATTTATTTATTAGCACTTCCAGTTCTTCCTGCTTATTACCCATACTTCTTGCATTGGTATACAGGCATCTTAGATATTGATTTGAACTTTCCCTCCAGTTTTTTCCTGGCCCTCTTTTTACTCTGACATTGTTGCCCATGCTCCCTCCTACTTCCGACCCATCTCCCAGGTTTCCATGTTCTCCACTTACCTGCGGGCTTTGCTCCCCTGTCCCCGGCAAACCTAGTTTAAAGCCCTCCTCACCAGGTTAGCAAGTCTGTGTCCGAATATGGTCTTTCCCCTCCTTGAAAGGTGAACGCCATCTCTGCCTAGCAGTCCTTCCTGAAATAGCATCCCATGGTCGAAGAAACCGAAGCCTTCCCGGCGACACCATCCACGCAGCCAGGCATTCACCTCTAGGATGCACCTGTCTCTGCCTGGGCCCCTACCCGCAACAGGAAGGACTGAAGAGAATACCACCTGTGCCCCAAACCCCTTCACCCATGCCCCCAGAGCCTTGTAGTCACTCTTGACCTGCTCAGCATTACATCTCACAGTATCATTAGTGCCCACATGGATGAGAAGCATGGGATAGTAGTCTGAGGGCCAGACAATCCTTGACAATGCCTCTGTAATATCTCGGGTACGGGCCCCAGGCAGGCAGCATACCTCCCGAGACGAAATGTCAGGGTGACAGATGGGCGCCTCCGTCCCCCTCAAAAGAGAGTCTCCGCCCACCACTACTCTGTGTTTCCTTCTTGCAGTGGTGGCAGGAGACTTCTCAGCCTCGGGGGTATGAGGCTTCTCCTCTTCTGTACTGGGCGACTCATCTCCTGTAGCAAGTACAGCATAACGGTTTTCCAGTACCACAGTGGGAGGGTTCTGTGCAGGGGTGAAACACTGCCTGCTGCCAGAAGTAACCAGCTGCCAGTGCCCACCCTGGTCTACCTCTTTCTCCACCAGTGGTTTATCAGCCTTCCTGTACACTGGGACAGTCACCTCAGCAGACTCCAGATGAATACTATCTAGGAACTGCTCACGGATTTGGATACTCCTCAACATGGACACCTCCTCCTGTAACTCTCCCACCTGCTGCCTGAGAGATTCCACCAGCAGGCACCTATCACACTGAACGGTCCCCCCAGCCTGGATATCTGTAACTGGAACTTGCAAGGCACAGTCCTTGCAAGGCCACACCAGGGTCTGGGTAGAGGCATCCATGGTAAGGCAGTCTGTCTGGCTACAGGCACAGGTGGAGGAGACAGCAGCAGTGGTGGCACAGGTGTTGCGGGTCTTCCTGACCATCGTAAGCCTCCCTTCTGCCAAAGTCCCTCTTAAACTCCCCTGTCAGCAGCTCCCTGTCCGCTACATTAGTTGGGAAACTAATACAGCGGGGCACAGACTATCCAGTAAGTTCTTGGATTGTACTGGAGACAATTTTTTATTCCAAAAGGTTGAAAAAGCTACCAGGGGGAAGTTGTTTTAGATTTGATTTTAACAATTAGGGAGGAATTGGTAGAGAACTTGAAGGTGGAAGGCAGCTTTGGTGACAGTGATCATGAAATCATAGAGTTCACAAGCCTAAGGAAGGGTAGAACAGAAAACAGCAAATAGAGATAATGGATTTCAGGAGGGCAGGTTTTGGTAAACTCAGAGAGCTGGTAGGTAAGGTCCCACAGGAAGCAAAGCTGAGGGGAAAAACAGCTGAGGAGAGTTGGCAGTTTTTCAAAGGGACATTATTAAGGACCCAAAAGCAAGCTATCCCGCTGTGTAGGAAAGATAGAAAATATGGAAAAAGACCGCCTTGGCTTAACCAGGAGATCTTGCACGATCTCAAAATAAAAAAGGAATTGTATAAAAAATGGAAACAAGGAAAAATTACAAAGGATGAATATAGGCAAACAACACAAGAATGCAGGAGAAAGATTAGAAAGGCTAAGGCACAAAATGAGCTCAAACTAACTACCAGCATAAAGGGAAACAAGAAGGCTTTTTATAAATATATTAGAAACAAGAGGAAGACCAGGGACAGGGTAGGGCCATTGCTCAGTGAGGAGGGAGAAACAGTAACAGGGAACTTGGAAATGGCAAAGATGCTCAATGACTTCTTTGTTTCGGTCTTCGCTGAGAAGTCTGATGAAGGAATGCCCAACATAGTGAATGCTAGTGGGAAAGGGGTAGGGTTAGAAGTTGAAATAAAAAAAGAACAAGTTAAAAATCACTTAGGAAAATTAGATGTCTGCAAGTCACCAGGGCCTGATGAAATGCACCCTAGGATACTCAAGGAGCTGATAGAGGAGGTATCTGAGCCTTTATCTATCATCTTTGGAAAATCATGGGAGACAGGAGAGATTCCAGAAGACTGGAAAAGGGCAAATACAGTGCCCATCTATAAAAAGGGGAATAAGAATAACCCAGGAAACTACAGGCCAGTCAGCTTAACTTTAGTGCCAGGAAAGATAATGGAGCAGGTAATTAAAGAAATCATCTGCAAGCACTTGGAAGGTGGTAAGGTAATAGGAAACAGCCAGCATGGGTTTGTAAAGAATAAATCTTGTCAAACTAATCCAATAGCTTTCTTTGATAGGATAACGAGCCTTGTGGATGGGGAGAAGCGGTAGATGTGGTCTACCTAGACTTTAGTAAAGCATTTGATACGGTCTCTCATGATATTCTTATCAAAAAACTAGGCAAATACAATTTAGATGAGGCTACCATAAGGTGGGTGCATAACTGGCTGGGTAACTGTACCCAGAGAGTTCTTAATGGTTCTCAATCCTGCTGGAAAAGTATAAAAAGTGGGGTTCCACAGGGGTCTGTGTTAGGACCGGTTCTATTCAATGTCTTCATCAATGATTTAGATATTGGCATAGAAAGTACACTTGTTAAGTTTGCAGATGATACCAGGTTGGGAGGGGTTGCACCTGCTTTAGAGGATAGGGTCATAATTCAAAATGATATGGATAAATTGGAGAAATGGTCTGAGGTAAACAGGATGAAGTTCAATAAGGACAAATGCAAAGTGCTCCACTTGGGAAGGAACAATCAGTTTCACGCAGACAGAATGGGGAGAGACTGTCTAGGAATGACTACAGCAGAAAGGGATCTAGGGATTATAGTGGACCACAAGCTAAATATGAGTCAACAGTGTGATGCTGTTGCAAAAAAAAGCAAACATGATTCTGGGATGCATTAAACAGGTGCGTTGTGAACAAGACACGTGAAGTCATTCTTCTGCTCTACTCTGCGCTGGTTAGGCCTCAGCTGGAGTATTGCATCCAGTTCTGGGCACTGCAGTTCAAAAAAGATGTGGAGAAACTAGAGAGGGTCCAGAGAAGAGCGACAAGAATGATTAAAGGTCTAGAGAATGTGACCTATGAAGAAAGGTTGAAAGAATTGGGCTTGTTTAGTTTAGAAAATAGAAGATTGAGGGGAGACATGATAGCGGTTTTCAGGTATCTAAAAGGGAATCATAAGGAGGAAGGAGAAACCTTGTTCTTCTTGGCCTCTGAGGAGAGAACAAGAGGCAACGGGCTTAAACTGCAGCAAGGGAGGTTTAGGTTGGACATTAGGAAAAAGTTCCTAACTGTCAGGGCGGTCAAACAGTGGAATAAATTGCCAAGGGAGGTATGAAATCTCCATCGCTGGAGATATTTAAGAACAGGTTAGATAGATGTCTATCAGGGATGGTTTAGATAGTACTTGGTCCTGCCATTGAGGCAGGGGGCTGGACTCGATGGCCTCTCAAGGTCCCTTCCAGTCCTAGTGTTCTATGATTCTATGAATCTTATTACCTCTATATAAATGTATTCAAAAGCCAACACAGAAATTAAAAAGGCTGTAAAATGGGATACAAAGGACTTTGTCCTGCAGCTTGTTTGGCTTGTTTTACAAGGTTTTCCACAGAGAAACTTGAAAGAGCTCTAGAACATCACACAGAAGCTAGCTGGGTCACAGCATACAGTGGATCAGCTAGTACAGGATAAGGAGGGGTGTGTGCTAAGAAACCCAAATGAGCAGTTCAGTGGATGGAAGGAACACTTTGAAAAGCTACTGAACTGCCCTGCTCATATGGAACCTCCCAAGTTACCACCTGCAAATATACTGCTGCAAATTAACAGCAGCAGATCTACAAAAGAAATCTGAAAAGCCATTGTCCATCTGAAAAGCAGAAAAGTACCTGGTCCAGACAACATCCCTGCAGAAGCAACCAAGGCAGGTAGTGAGACATCAGTCAACATGATGTATGATCTATTTGGGAAAATTTGGGACAATGAAGAAAACCCACAAGACTGGAAACATGACTACCTTATCAAAGCTTCCAAAGAAAGGCAACCTGAAGGAATGCAAGAACTGGAGGAGCATCACGTTACTATCTATTTCAAGAAAAATGTTCAATAGGATTCTCTTGGAGAGAATGAAGACAAAAATTGATAGACAGCTCACGCAAGAACAGGCTGGCTTCCAAAGCGAGATGTCTTGTACTGACCAAATAGGAACTCTCAGAGTGATCACAGAACAGTCGCTCAAGTGGAACTCCCCCTTGTACATAACCTTCATAGACTTTGAAAAACCCTTTAAGAGCAACTCTAAATCATGCATTTCGAAGGTTTACTGTATTTGCATTGGAAGAAGTGTGGAAAAGGGCAACAAAATGATTAGGGGTTTGGAACAGGTGCCATATGAAGACTGATTAAAAAGAATTGGACTTTTCACCTTAGAAAAAGGAGGTTAAGGGGAAGGATATGACAGAGGTCTATGACAGGAATGGAGAAAATGAATAAGGAAAAGTTATTTACTTTTTCCCCATAACGTTAGAACTAGTGGTCACCAAACGAAATTAATAGGGAGCAGGTTTAAAACAACCAAAAGGACGTTTTTCTTCACAAAGCACACAGTCAACCTGTGGAATTCCTTATCAGAGGATATTGTGAAGACTAGGACTTCAACAGGATTCAGAGAAGAGCTAGATAAATTCATAGAGGTTAGGTCCATCAATACTCATTAGCTAAGATGAGTTGGAATGGTTTCCCTAGTGTCTGTCTGTTGGAGGCTGGAAATGGAGGACGGGAATCATAAAACACTAGACCCAGGAGGGACATTGAGAGGTTATAAAGTCCAGTCCTCTGCACTCAGGGCAGGACCAAGCATTGTCCGGAGTCTCTAGACCATCCCTGCTTGGTGTGTATCTAACCTGCTCTCAAATATCTTCAATGAATGAGAGTCCACAACCTATCTAGGCAATTTAATCCAATGCTTAACCACCCTGACAGTCGGGAACCTTTTCGTAAAGTCCAACCTAAACCTCCCTTGCTGCAGTTTAAGCCCATTGCTTCTTGTCCTATCCTGGGAGGCCAAGGAGGACAATTTTTCTTCCTCCTATTTAAAACACTCTTAAATACTTGAAAACCTCTATCATGTCCCCTCTCAGTCTTCCCTTTTCTAAACTAAACAGGCCCAATTCTTTAAGTTTTCCCTCATAGCTCATGCTCTTTAGACCTTTAAGCATTCTTGTTGCTCTTCTCCGGACCTTCTCCAATTTCTCCACATTTTCTTGAAATGTGGTGCCCAGAATGGGACACAATATTCCAACTGAAGCCTAATCAGTACAGAGTAGAGCAGAAGAATGACTTCCCGTGTCTTGCCCACCACACTTCTGTTAATGCATCCCGGTATCATGTTCGCTTTTTTTTCCCCCCCCCCCACCAAGAGCATCACACTGTTGACTCATATTTAGCTTGTGATCCACTATGATCCCTAGATCCCTTTCTGCAGCACTCGTTCCTAGAAACTCACTTCCCATTCTGTATGAGTGAAACTGATTGTTCTTTCTAAGTGGAGTACTGTGCATCTGTCCTTATTAAACTGCATCCTTTTTACCTCAGACCATTTCTCCAGTTTGTCCAGATTGCTTTGAATTCTGGCCCTATCCCCCAAAGCAGTTGCAACTCCTCCCAGCTTGGTATCATCTGGAGACTTAATAAGCATACTCTGTGTCTAGGTCTACACTAGCCCCTTTCGGAAGGGGCATGGTAATGAGCGAGTTGGGAAGATACTTATGAGACGCTGCATATTCATGGCAGCGCCTCATTAGCACCTTCCCAATTTGCTCATTACCGTGCCCCGAAAGGAAGGGACTAATATAGACATAGCCTATACCAATATATAAATTGTTGATGAAAATATTGAAAAGAATCGTTCCCAAAACAGACCCTTACGGAACGTCACTTGTTATGCCCTCCAGCATTGTGATTCATTAATAACTACTCTCTGAGAACGGTTATCCAGCCAGTTACACACTCACCTTATAGTAGCCCCAACTAAGTAGTATTTGCCTGGTTTATTAATATGACAATCATACAAGACCATAACAAATGCCTTACTAAAGCCTAGGTATACCACGTCCACCGCTTCTCCCGTATCCACAAGACTTGTTATCCTACCAAAGGAAGCTATCAGGTTGGTTTGACGTGATTCCTTCTCTACGAATCCATGCTGGCTGTTATCTATCACCTTATTTTCTTACAGATGTTTGCAGATGAATTCCTTAATTACTTGCTCCATTATCTTTCCTGGCACAAAAGTTAAAAACTGACTGGTCCGTTATTTCCTGGGTTGTTCTTATTTCCCTTTTCAGAGATGGGCATTCTATTTGCCCTTTTCCAATCTTCTGGAATCTCTCCTGACTTCCCTGACTTTTCCAACAGTGATAGCTAAAGGCTCAGATACCTCCTCTATCAGCTTCTTGAGTATTCAGGAAAGGGATTGCTCTGTGATTACCTGTTCTGTTCATTCCCTCTGGGGCATATGGCACTGGCTACTGTCAACTTCCCTTTGGAATTTTGCAGTAATACTGTTTGTGACAAGCCAATGTTGATCCAGTTTTTGACCCAAGAGAATCTCACTTAAGAGTGGATATCAAGGCATGTAACACTCCCAGAGTTCATGACAAGTCTCTGTAAATTCCAACAGCTCACTGTTATTTTTGAAGAGAAAAACAGATGTCCACTCCATGTACTGCACCTACGACTACTGAACAGATTTGCAACCAGGAGTGCAGGTCTCGTTGGAGCAAATCCATGCTCTGTCAGAGTCCAAATCACTGAACCTCTTTGTTAAGAAGACTGTAGCCTTCAGCTCTTCCTACAATACAAGCCTTGAATCAAACCACAATCAGGGATCAATACTCGCTATCCATAGTTCCCAAGTAGCTGGACTATGTGTGAACTGCCTGAATACTTACAAAGCTAGACCTACAAATGCCTACAGTCCCTTATGTATTAGCATGGAAATAAATGGAAAATTAGCACTAGGACTTTGTTATGGCCAATAGAAATATTTAGTAATGCCATTTAGTCTAATGCATGCTTGGGCCATTTTCTAATAGGCCCTCAGTAATATATTAAGGATACCTTAGGCCATTATGCTGTAGAGTCTCTTAACAACACACGCATTTTTAACAGCAACCTAGATTAGCATAGTTTCTATGTTATGGCTATCCTAAAGGGACTATGTTGATATTGTCTTCAGGCTAAATTACAAAAATGTGCTTTTGATCAAACAACTTTAGAGTTCCTAAGTTTTATCCCATCTCTTAAAGGAATTAACCTGAATCTGTGCTACTGGGCTGCACCTCAAAATATACATGACCTGCAATATCCTTTTCCAACTTTTAATGTCAGTTCATCCCAAACATCTCAAAGCAAATCACACCTCTCACAGCTCTACTCCACAAAAACGTTCAGTCCATCGGACCCATGATGTCCAAACTGCTTTCAAACAATTAAAGGGAGCCATTACCACTGCTCTTATACTGGTTCATCCAGATACCATGCAGGCATTTGGTGTAGAAGGAGACACCTCCAGTATAGTTAATGAAGCAATACTCAAAGATAACAGGCTGATTACATTGTACATGCCTGTGCTTATTGCTTTGAGAAACTCAACCCTACAAAAGAACTGTGAAATCATGGACTAAACACATAATCATCAAAAAAATCTTTAAAGAATGGCATTGCCTCAAGGGGGCCCTGCATCCAGTTCAGCTGTTAAACAACATAAAAATCAGTGCAAGGCTAAAGTATTCAATGAGTGGCAACTTGGGTGGGCCTTATCTTTTTCACTATTCATCTTCATTATCTCCTACCACCTTAGAATTCAGAAATCGCCAAGCTGATGTCTTTTCCCGAAAGGGAGAATATTGTACCACTCAAAGGAGGCTGAGACAGAAACTCTGTCACATACTTATATCCCATAATTTCCTGAATGGCAACATCCAAGAGAATTAATTTTTTCTAATCCATTCTGCCTCTGCTTTGAGAATACCTTCTGATGAGTTAGCCACACTAAATAAAGAACCACATGACACTCAGAAGGGAGTCATGTTTCTAAAGAGTCATATTTACATTCCCTGTTCCTCACGTGTGGAGGTACTAAAAGCATGCTGTGTTAATAGGGTATCTGGAGAACCTCACAACCCCGTGTTTGGCATCCTGTTTCTTCTGGTGGCTCCAAATATATTCTACAGCAACATTATTGTTTAAACACAATGTATATGCTCCTCAGCTTCCTCCAACTCTTGGAAACCATAATAAGGGCTTTGGCAACTACTGCATTAGATTTTATTATGGAACTGCCAGAGTTCAATGGGTTTATAACAATTCTGATAATAGGAAACCACCTTACAAAAATGACCAATTTTGTTCCATGTATACAAAGAAAAAGTCCAGCTACGGATATAACCTATGTTGTCTCCCAAATCACACCCTCTCTGACTGTGGGCCAAAATTCACCTTTTGGTTCTGATGGGAGGCACTGAAAATTGTGGGGGTCCATGTATATCTCTCCAGTGCATAGCATTCTCAGCTCAATGGGCAAAAAGAAAGAGAGCAAACCAACATTTGGAGCATCATCTATGATGCTACACCAAGTACCACCGGTATGATTGGTCTTCACTATTATCATACAGTAAACCCTCAAGATACATGCAGCCAAGTTGCATGTGTCTCAGGTTAATGTGACTGCTGCCCCAGACAGAAGTGGAAAACAGCTCCTGTCATGGGCAGCAGCTGGGAGTTGGGGCAGTTTCCTTGCTCCTGTCAGCAATGACAGCCTGACTCACAGCTGCGCCCCAACAGGAGCAGTTTCCTGCCAGGGGTGGGAGTCAAGCTGCCTTCCCTGACTGGAGTGGTTTCCCTGCTCCTGTCAGGGACAGCAGCCTGACTCACAGCTGCGCCTCTGACAGGAGCAATTTCCCAGTTCCGAGAATGGCGGAAAGCTGGGAACCAGGCAGCCTGGAAACTGACCAGTGCAGTAGCCTTTCCTGGCTCCAAGGAGTGGAGGGAATCTGGGCACCAGGCTGCCCCTGGTTCCCAGCTCCCCTCCACTGGCTGGAGCCAGGAAACTGACCGAGGCTGCTGCCCTGGTCAGTTTCTCAGTTCCCACAAGTGGCTGAGAGATGGGAACCAGGCTACCCCCTGGTTCCTGACTTCCTGCCACTCACAGCCACGAAACTGACCAGCCCTGGTGTGCTGGTCAGGTTACCAGCTCCTGCAAACCCAGAGAGCTGGGAACCAGGCGGCTGCCTGGTTCCCATCTCCCCTCGACTTACGCAAAAATTTGAGTTACACAGGGGTTGCAAGACTGCAACTCCCGCATAACTCAAGGGTCTACTGCACACAGAATTCACATACAACAATGCAGAATAAGCCTCCATAAGTCAGAACCCTTTCCTACACTCGAGGTTCCACACAAAGTTACCTGTATCTTCTTCCTTGCTAGCAATCTCAGACTGGATTCAACGGATCCATCAGATCCAGAAGAGACTGAAGGGCTATCTTATACAAGCACAGCTGGAATATAGCAAGCATGCAGTACAGCACAGTCAACTCTTTTCAGCAAGGGATAAGATACAGTTCTCAACGAAAGATCTTTGTACAGACAGACCTTCCTGCAAACTAGATCCTCTGTTCCTGACTCCCTATGAAATCTGACAACAAATCAACCCGGTTACTTTTGAGCTTCAGCTGTCTCAGATCTCAGAATCTATCAGCTTCCCTATATTATGGAGATAAAACCATATGCAGAAAACAAATTTCCCTCAGCACAAGCAACCACATCCTCCGCTGGTATGCCTGCAAGACCAGGAAGAGCAAATCAATTAAGTGCTAGATTACAAGTTTAAGTGGGACAAACTCTCATACTTATTCAATTAGGAAGGGTAGGGCCAAAGGAACATATACGGAAACTGTCAAAAAAACATTCATGCTTCTACGGAAGGTGCTCCATAAAAATCACAGAGAAACCTGGTCCAGCAACATCCTAGGTGTTATGGTACTGTCATGACCTCATGGAGGTTTGTAGGGCTCCTAAGATGACTATCAGCTTCCTGTTTTTACCCAGCAGCTCACTAATAACTGACTGACCACAGACCATGAAATCTGAAGCTACTTCAGTGAGGCTCCTCTGAATACTGATTGCAGATATACCAGACTTCTGACTGGATTTAAATAGGAAGCCCTGACTAAAGAGAGGCACAGGAAGCTGTCTGCGCAACTGACCCCTTCCTGGCTGCTACATTGGATCCTGTCTTCTCACCTACTTCCCGAGTCCAGTTTCCCTGACTTGTTCCAGATCATTGCCTCTGGTCTCCAACTCTGGCTCCAACCTGTGTCTTAATTGCCCAGCTGTGATTCTGTCTCTGACCTTGGTTCTAATCCTTGAGCTGATGCCCATCTCTAACTCATGCTCCAACCACTAGCAAAGACTACCTATGCCCTAGCCCCCCAAAATTCATGTAAATACCACAATCCTGAATTACTGAGCAGGAACACCTCTAGAACACAAGACAACTCCAGAAAAGTGTTATGTAGACCTCCTAATGTGAGAGAGAGGAGAACAGTCTCCTACAAATGCTTAGGTACTTTGCAGCAATCATGGAGCAAGTCCGTACATTATAAAATGGCTCTTCCAGCATGACAGCCCTCTAATTTAAACAAAAAATCCTTCTTCAGCATCATGTGTGAAGTATATAGGTGAGGAAGCCACTTTTATGTATACCCTAGCAGCTCCACAGAGCTAAAGACAAACTTTGCTCAGCTCAATGAAAATTATTCCCTTGCCAAATTTCACTTTTAAAACCTCAGCTGTTTTGGCTATAAGTACAGCTACTTCAAAAAAGTCACTGAAAGTTTTATTATAATGAAAAAAGAAGTTCCCCACATACACAAAAGGAAAAAAAAACAACAAACCAACCACCAAAGAGAACAAAACAAAATGACACAAATAACAAATATCACCTCAAGGAGGAAAGAAAACAAAGTATTCTAAACCAAAAGGTGAAAGGTTGCAAAGTCATAAAACTGATTTGAGTTATATAGTATTTTCCAAACAGTCAACAAGATTTTCTGCACAGTTGTAGGGAAAGGGGATATCATCTTTCACTAATTCCCCTGCTGAAGATACCCACCATATGGGAGAGTCACCAACAAGGAAGGAGAAAACTCTCAGCTCACAAGCACTCTTCCTTATAGCCTTTCGTGTGTGGGATGCTGGGTGGGGGACGGGTCATCTGTTGGGGCAGGCAGAGGACATGGCTAGTACAGGGTTCTGCAAATTGTGGGTCCAGAGCCCCACGTGACTCTTTAAAGGACTTTTTTGTGGTTCCCAATGCTATAATTGCAAAGTAAAAACAAACAAACAAACCCCCCCCCCGCAAACCCTCCTGATTGTGTTCAATAAACTGTGACTGTCTAAAAGCCCAACAATGAATACCTCATATCTAAATAGCAAACAACATATGATCTCGAAAAGTTGGATGATAATAATAATAATAATGGTAGTCCATTGATCCGATGATGACAAATCTGTGCAGATCATCTGTTGTTGGTCTTATGGTGTGCCCTCTGGTGACTGTATAAGCCAATTCTAGAGGTGCACATTTTGCCGCAGATGGTGCGTTGGAAGTTTGCAATCTGTGGGTTGTGCATTACTGATGTTCTGTGATGTCATTCGTGTGACTCTTGTAGATGCCAGCAGCGGTCTTCCTCAAAGGCAATGCAGGTATTTCTGACTGTTGCACGCCACTGTGTTCTGTCACTGGCGGCGTCCTCAAGGTCCCTAGGTTTGACACTGCTGTACTGCAGATTGGCTTTGATGGTATCCTTGTAGCGTTTCCGTGGACGACCTATACACCGGATGCCCTGGGAGAGTTCACCATACAGAAGCTGGCGAGGGATTCTGTTGGCATCCATGTGGCTCACATGACCGGTTCAACGTAGTTGTGATTTCATAATCATCATTTCGATGCTTGTCATCTGGGCTCTCTCGAGGACCTCAAGATTGGGCACTTTGTCTTGCCAGTGGATCTTCATGATGTTACGGAGGCAGCGCACGTGGAATGCTTTGAGCTGCTTGATGTGACGCCTATATAGTGTCCATGTTTCACACCCATACAAAAGAGATGAGAGAACAACAGCTCTGTACACAAGCAGTTTTGTTGACATCCGGATGTTATGGTGGTTTAGAAATTTGACACACAGACAGCCAAGTGCCTGGCTTGCCTTGGATATTCGTGCGTTGATCTCATTATCCAATGATCCATCACTGGATATGACACTACCCAGGTATTTAAAGTTCTCCACTACTTTAAGCCGAGTGCTGTCAATGGAGATACTCGGGACAGGAGCATTTGATCCAGGTGCAGGTTGATGGAGAACTTCTGTCTTTCCGAGGCCAATAGTTAGTCCAAAAAGTTGCGAGGCCTCAGCAAACCTGTTGACAATGTGTTGAAGATCATTTTCAGTATGAGCCATAAGGGCACAGTCATCAGCAAAGAGTGCCTCAGAAAGGAGTTTCTGCACTGTCTTAGTCTTTGCATTCAGGCGACAGAGGTCAAAAAGTTTTCAGTTTGGAAAAGAGGCGATTGAGGGGCGATATGATAGAGGTATATAAAATCACGAATGGTGTGGAGAAAGTGAATATAGAAAAATTATTTACCTTTTCCCATAATACAAGAACTAGGGGACACCAAATGAAATTGATGGGTAGTAGGTTCAAAACTAATAAAAGGAAATTTTTCTTCACACAGCGCACAGTCAACCTGTGGAACTCCCTGCCCGAGGAGGCTGTGAAGGCCAGGACTCTATTAGGGTTTAAAAAAGAGCTTGATAAATTTTTGCAGGTTAGGTCCATAAATGGCTATTAGCCAGGGATAAAGTATGGTGCCCTAGCCTTCAGTACAAGGGCAGTAGATGAATGGCAGGACATAAATCACTTGATCATTGTCTTCTGTTCTCCTTCTCTGGGGCACCTGGCATTGGCCACCGTCGGCAGATGGGATGCTGGGCTGGATGGACCTTTGGTCTGACCCAGTATGGCCGTTCTTATGTTCTTAAAGTGAACCATCATGCCAGTATTTCAAGTATATACTTCGGTCCAGATCTTTCATTGCATGGTTAAGGACGCATGCAAAGAACAGGTTAAATAAGACAGGAGCGAGAACACATCCTTGTTTCATGCCATTGGTGATGTTGAAGGGGGCTGATGTGGCTCCCTCAGACAGTACTTCGCCTGTCATGTCATCATGGAAAAGGCGTATAATCTAGACAAATTTTCTTGGGCAGCCAAGTCGTATCAGAATGGTCCAAAGGGCTTCCCTGTTGACGGTATGAAATGCCTTTGTCAGATCTATGAAGACAGCATACAGGTGCATGTTCTGTTCAATGCACTTCTCTTGTATTTGTCTGACAGCAAACACCATATTGGCTGTGCTCCGGCCAGGCTGAAAACCCCATTGACTTTCAGGTAGATTTGCCTTGGAAATACTGACTACTAGGCGGTTCAAGATGATGCGGGCGATGATCTTCCCTCCAACGGAGAGGAGGGAATATGCCTCTGTAGTTTCCACATTCTGCTTTGCTGCCTTTATTCTTGAAAAGGGAGACAATAATAGCTTCGCGGAGGTCCTGTGGTATGTTTTCATCCTCCCAGATGCTGATGATCATGCTATGGGATGCTGCTAGTGCTACTGGACTTGCTGCTTTATATATTTCTGCCGGTATCCCATCTTTTCCAGGAGCCTTTCCTGAACTCATCTGGCTAACAGCTTTCTTAATCTCATCCATAGTGGGCGGAAAGTCAAGATCTGTCAGGATGGGCTGTTGTGGAATTTCACTGAGGACGTTGTTATTCACGGTTGATGGTCTGTTAAGGAGGTTGCTAAAATGTTCTCGCCATCTTTCGTTGATGCCCTCTTTGTCTTTGACCAGCGTTGTGTTGTCTGATGAGAGCAATGTGGTAGCCCTTGGTTTAGAAGGTCCACAGACGGTCTTAATGGCACTAAAGAACATCTTTGAGTTGTGGGTCTCAGCGTAGTGCTCAATTTCTTTGGCTTTGCTCTCCCACCAGCTGTCTTGTATCTGGCGGAGGTCTTTCTGTGTTTTGCTCCGAAGGTGCTTGAAATGGTCCCGTTTGGAGGCTGAGGAGGGGTCATTCTGCCACTCAGTAAAGGCTTGTCTCTTTGCTTCCAGTGCTGAACATCTCTCTTCTTGGTTCTCATCGAGCCAATCCTGATGTAGTCTTTTCTTTGGTCCAAGTGATGTTATTGTTGTGTCAGTCACTATCTGCTTGAACTGATCCCACTTTTCGGTTACAGTACCAACCAGTTGACCGTGGGATGTTAATTTATCATCGAGACTCTTCTGAAAATTGTTTAAACATTGGGCATCCTTCAGTTTGGCTACGTTAAAAGCAGGTCGCACATGCTTAAGGCATTTGTGCCAAGAGGGAGCAATGTAAAGTTGAAGAGACATCCTGACTAATCTGATCTGTCCAGCACTCTGCACCTCGCATTACTCTGGCGATCAGTACGTCTTGGATGTCTCGCCTTCTGACAATGGCATAATGTATCAGATGCCACTGTTTAGACCTAGGGTGCATCCACATCGTTTTGTATTTATCCGCTTGTCGGAACAAAGTGTTAGCAATAGTCAGGTCATTTTCAGAACAAAGGCTCAAAAGGAGTAGTCCATTGCTGTTCATTTTGCCTACACCATGTGGCCCGGTTACTCCTTTCCAGGTCCCGTTGTCAGCCCCAACTCGGGCACTGAAATCTCCAAGTAGGAGTAGCTTGTCTGTTGCAGGTGTGGCCTTGATCAGTCTGTCGAGATCTTCATAGAATTGTTCCTTTGAGTTGTCAGGGCATGTTAGAGTGGGTGCATATGCATTGATGATGGTGGCATGATGTTTGGCGTTTAGTGGGAAGCGTAGTTTCAGCAATATTTCATTGATACTCACTGGAAGGTCTAGGAGTTGACGCATCAATGAGGTTTTTATTGCCAGACCGACTCCATGTATTCTATCCTCTGTCTCAGTCTTACCCTTCCAGAAGAAGGTATAACCACTTCCTGGTTCACTCAAGAAACCTTCCCCAGCCAATCTTGTTTCACTTAATGCTGCTATATCAATGTTATAGCGGGCTAGTTCACGAGCAATGAGAGCTGTCCTTCTCTCAGGTCTTGCAACAGCTTCTCGATCCATGAGAGTACAAACATTCCATACACCAATGGTAAGTTCTCAAATTTTCCTTTTGGTTTCGACCGCAAGTAGGTTTGAACTGCCAGCCACGGTTTGCTGGCCAGTTATTGTTGTAGGGCAGGCAATTTTTAGGCCACCTTTTCTAGGCCCCTCCCTTACTAGGGTGAGCAGCACTGTCCTAAAGAGGACTGCTCAGATGCCTGGGATGCTGCCGGGCAACTCTGCTGCCCCAGGTACAGAGCCGGACGACCACTTGTCCACAGGCTGCCTACGTGCAGGATTGGGACTACGACTCCCAGTGGTAACCTCCACCTGTCACTTCGCCCCTCCCCCATCGCCGCAGGACTTGGGTGATGTGATGATATGATGATTTGCACAGGACCTGTGCGGGAAAGCTTTTTAAGTGGTAGAGCCAGTGCACGGGAGCAATCCCACTCTCTCGACCTTGGAAGCCAGGCACCAGTGTTACATAGAATTGTCACAAATGGCAACTTCTTTGGTTGCAGTGGATGGCCTCGATGTCTTTTGTGCCTTGTCAAGCCCTTCACTTTCCACAAAGCATTGCAGAACCGCCTTCTTGGCCATTGGATCTAAATGATCTCTTCTGCCCAGTGCGCCAGAACTGACTTCACATGCTGGGTAGGCACATCCGAAAATTCACCGAGGTTTTGAGCCCCATCGGTTACACTCACCTGGTTCAGCCAGCCTGTCGAAGCCGTTGCCCGGGGTGTGGCCGCTGTGCATGCTGCAGCTACTTGCAGCCACAAGTGAGAGCTGAGTGACAGGCGGGGACCAAAGTGGACGGACTACCACTGAAGGAGTATGACAAGTCCCTCCAACAGAGGTACTACCCCTCCTTGTACACCCCATAACTCCCCCTTTAATATGTGCAATACATTGTGGGATATGATGCTGTATCTGTGTTTTAATCATGTTGCTAATAAAGTCTTGATTTTGAAATGGAAGCTTGTGGCATTCCTGCTGTGAAACAGGTTCAATTATCAATCTCCTGTGAAATCCTTGTATGAATCACAGCCTCTACTTCATTTTTTGTATAACAGGGATAAAAAAAAGCTATACCTTTAGCCTTGACCTAGGTCAGGGGTTGGCAACCTGCAGCTCTTTAAGGAGCTACTTTTGGCTCTTGGGGCTGCCACCCTGGCTCCTCTTGTGGCTCCCTGCCCTGCCCCTGCTGAAATAATGGAACTAAACTGAATTAGTATAATGGCCGGCATTAAATCAATTCAATCTAGTTCCATTATTTCAGCGTGGCAGGGCAGGGAGCCTCCTGTGCTGTGCCTGGGGGAAGTGAGCGAGGGGAGGGATGGCTGACTCTACCCCTGCCAGAGCTGCCTAGCCAAGATAATGAGGAAGAGGCAGGGGGAGGCCTCCTACAAGCACAGCTTCCCTCCCCACAGGGCCAGCACCTCCTCCTGGGCCGGGCAGCATACCCCCAGCCCCTCCTCACTCCGCAGCAGCGGCCGGAGACCGGTGCTGTGTCCAGTGGTGCAAGGTCAGCTCCCCAGGATCTGGCTCAGCAACCTGGTGAGCTGGCACTGCCACCACTAGGTGGGGAGCTGCTGGGAAAGTTGCAATCAGTTTCTGGCCTGAGAAGTTTGGGGGGACCCAGAGTGAGTGCAGGGGGAGGGAGGGCAGGGGGACCCAGAGCATGTGTTGGGGGAGATCAGAAGGTAGGCAAGTAAGATCTGGATTTTGTGGGCAGGTTGGGGCAGAGAAGCTGAGGTGGGTTAAACCTAGGGATGAGGGAGTGATTTGGGGCTGACAGAGGTTAAGCCTGGTGGCGGGGGTAAGATGGAGTTTACAGCTCAGAGATAGGGAATGGATTTGGGGTCCGAGGTGGGCAAAACCTGGAGATGGGGTAACAACTTTTGAACTGGTACAAATCATTGTGTGTGCTGTTCTTAAAACAGGGGTTACAAAAAGTACTGTTTGATGTTATCTGTTAAAGGATCATCTCATATTCAAGTGCATTGCGGCTCTTGATGTATTGATTTTGTAACTGAATTTGAAAAACTGGCCCTTCTCACTATTTTAGTTGCAGACCTCTGACTGAGGGAGTGGACACAGCTTTGGCCCTAAGTAATGTATGCAGATACTTGGCACCCTGTTCTTCCAAAGGTCTTACAACATACGCTACATCTATACTACAGAGTTATTTCAAAATAAGATATTTCGAAACAGCTATTTCAAAATACCTTATTTTGAAATAACACAGCTAAGCACAAAATGTATTTTGAAATAGCGTTTCCAGGCACATAGTGCTATTTCAAAATAGTGCCACTGTATGCCATTAGGGCTTATTTCGAAATAGCACTATTCTGTGTCTTAACAGCACCTATTTTGAAATAGGTGTTATTCCTCCTGCAATCACATTTACCGATTGCAAAATAATGTGTCCGCTATTTGAAATATATTTCAAAATAGCACGTGTATAGTTATTTTGAAATAATGGGTATTATTTTGAAATAACTGTGTAGTGTAGGTGCAGCCATGCTGACCTGATCCACCACATACAGTACTACCCTTAAGTCCGTCTCTTGTCCTATTGAGGCCTGATGCCAGAAGTAGTGGAAGCCCTTCTCACATCATCACTTGCAAAACGGCATATCAGCCACATCTACTGGCATTCTTACCCAAGTAGGAGTGCCACTTATTTTTTAATGTGCGTGACTTTTAGTAAGGATAAGGAATTCTGCAATTAGGTAGGGGGTATTGGTAACAGACTACATAAGTGTAAAGGAAGGTGCATGAGGCCATGTGCATATTATTTCACCTACGGCCAGCCCTGTCAAACAGATTAGCTGTTCATCAACCAAATTCTGCCCTTAAAAATGTATTCTATTGTAGAATTTGTTTTTGAATTCTAGATTTACAGGAACCACTGTCCCAACTACTGCTGTCTCTGAACACAATTTATTCTCTTTGCTCTCTTAATCTTGGATTTTCTTCCGCAGTTTTACCAGCACTCTCTAACTCTTAACTGTAAACCCCCACTTTTCTAATGTGTTGCGTATCAAACTCATCCCTGGTAGAATGTCATTAAAATCCATGGGACCAGGGATTAATTTAGGCTTCAGTTTTTGAAATAGGACTGGCTATTTACAGTAATCAGTAGAGGTAAAACAAAAGACCCCTCCCCCCTGTTGCCAAGCTCCAGGTCTGAACTATCCTCTACCTGCAGCAATCTGTGTTCCAGAGTAGCCAGTTCTAAGTACTGTGTGTCTTCCCGGGACACTCGATCCAAACGATCTCGGACTTCCTTCAGTTTGATTTGCTGAGCTTCTACATTCTCACGAGCACTTCGTACGATCCCTCGGGCTACCATAAACACTTTTTCAGCCTGAAAAGAGGAGAACGCAGACAGGTTTACATTTGTCACAGAGTAGGTCTCAATTGCTGACTTATATGGATGTGAATTTGAAGAAGGGAGATTTCTCAGTTACGAAGTTCTGAAGACAAGGTGCTAGGCTTGAACATGTTCATAATAATATTAATTTGTAAGTTAATTTCCAGCAGAGAACATGCACAGTTGCTCTTTTTCAGAGATTCAGTGAAGGAGGTCATTTCTACTGGCGAACAGAGTATCCGCAGTCTTTGTGACCATGGCATCTCAGCGCCAACTGGCGTAGGGCACATCAGTGTATAAAGTTTACAGTGATCCCTTACCTCTGGCATCTACATACTAGTTCAACAAAGAGCCTCATATGAGATTTTCCTGAAAGCTTTTGTCACACTCAACATGTAGTTTCACACTTATTATGAAGTTAAGAGCTATGTATACACATTGAAAACTATACTTTTAAATGTCTGACTTTGGTTTGGTCATCAGAAGGAGAGAAAACAGGTTTCTTCAGATAAGAGATATTTAGTTGTTGGTCTGATTACATGTAAACTGAGTACTGAAAGGTTCAAGATTGAGACTGAGTTTACAGAAGAAATAAACCAGCAGGAAGTCCTGTTTTCAGGTGATGATAAAGGATTTTTGAACGATGACATCTGTCCTTACAATTACAGTTAACTAGGAGTCTTGTGGCACCTTAACAACTAACAGGCTTATTTAACCATAAGCTTTTGTGGGTAAAATCTACTTCATTAGATGCCGTGGGTTTTACCCACAAAAACTTATACCCAAATAAATTTTAGGCTAGGTAGCTCGAAATAACTTATACAATTTGCAATGTGCAAATTGCTAAGTTATTTTGACCTACCTTATTTTGAACCCAGAGCAGGCAACACTGCACAGGGATTTGAAATAAGGGGCTATTTCAAACTTCCTGGTAACCCTTGTTTCATAGTGTTTGGCTGTGCGGTTTCTATTTTGGGACACAAATCTATCACGAAATAGAAACTGTAATGAGCCTTAGCCTTTGTCTGTAAGGTGCATAAGATTCCTCATTGTTTTTGCAGATACAGACTAACTCAGCTATCACCCTGAGCCCATAGGTACAGAGCTACACTCAGTATCTCTTACTGAAGGGGAAAGATAGAGCATGACGGAGCAGAATCACAGTCACCTGGCTGAAAAACACCGGTGGACATTAGTAAATTCCAGAATGAATGTTATAAATGTTGTTTTATATGTAATCCTTCATTTCCAATATTTCATTCTACTTGCTATTACATGAATCTTTCTTTGTTGTTAAATAAACATTTTGTTCTTATTAAAAAGATGTTTTAAGGGCTATGTTTTGAGCAGAATCATGAAATTACTAGTAAGTTGGCCTGTCCTGTGGCTTTGGGAGTAGTGATCTATTAATTCTGGAAGCATCCAGGGGAATTGGGCTGGGCACTCCAGAGGGATCCATGTGGAGAACTCGGAGGCTACCAAGTATCTACGACTAACTTGTATAGAGACAACAGGCCTGCTGAGTCCTGGAAGGCAATGTTTGTGTAATCACAGGTTGGTGGTATTGGGGAACTGAACCACAGAGGAGACTTCATCATGCTAATAGGAGATGCTGGTGAGATACATCACAATCCTCGGTGCCCCAGAGAAGTTTCACTGTTTTCCTCTGTATTTCAAAGCAATAACTTACGTTTTAACATGACAGCTTATCATTTGCAACCTTCTGCATTGTCTCTGTATGTTAATGCAAAGGATTACCTCTGTCACTTTTCCTTGGGCGTCTCGAACTTCATTAAGACCAACAAACTCTTCATATCTATCCCACCAACTTTTGGCTGTTGTGGAGATTCTTTTGAGGGAGTTTCTTCCCAAAATTTTTCCTAAATTTGTCATCCGATGAAAAAATACAATGACCATTTTTGTTGCAGTCTTAGTCTCAGGCCCCTTAGGCCCTGGTGAGCAGAAAGTCCTCACTATATGTAAATTCATTCTTTGGCTCCTTGGTATAAACAAATGGCAATACTGCAAGCCATAACACTGAGGATATGGTACCATTATGCCTCATGGGATCTAAATCTTGAATTCAAATCACTGAATAAAACCACTGCAAGGATAAAGAAGCAAAGAAGAGTTACCAAATTAAAAGAACAAAATAATAATGCCCAACGCTAACATCTAATGTACTTAAGGAAGTAAAGACATACCCACATGCTTGTTAAAAATCAAGAAATTAACACCACTGATGACTCCACAACCACTAATTACCTAAACTGCATTGGGATATCTTCTACGGTTTTGATCAAAATACGCACGTGTGACAAGTCTGGTACTCAAATATTCTCCTCATGCCTCCTGGTTACTAATTCACTTAAGGCAGGGGTCAGCAACCTGTGGCTCCAGAGCTGCGTGTGGCTCTTTAAGGATCCATCTGTGGCTCTGAGCGCTGTCACCACTAATTCCTCTTATAGCTCTGGAGGTTGCCACTGCTTAAACAAAAAAAATAAATTAAGTTGCCCACCAGTAAGCCAACTGAATTTAGGTTTTGGGGTTTTTTTGGTTTGTTTGTTTAAGTCGGTGCTCCATGTTGGGGAAGTAAGCAGGAGAGCTGGGGGGAGGGGTGGCTGAGTCTGCCCCTGCTGGAGCCCTGCAGCCAGCCAAGGAGACAGGCAGAGGGAAGCAGCAGGGGAATGGTGGTGGTGGCTGTAGCTGACATGGAGAAGCTGCGCGTGCTGAGGTGAGCTAATCCTGGGGGGAGGGGAGTTTGGGTTTGACAGGGGTTGAGCCTGGAGACAGGGCATAAAGCTTGAGAACAGAGGGTGGATTTTGTGGCTGAGGTGAGTTAAGGCTGGAGATGCAAGTTACAACTTTCTAACTGGTACAAATCATTGTGTTGCGCACGCTGTTCTTAAAATAGGAGTGACAAAAGGTACGGTTTGACATTACTTAAGGACTGTCTCTTATTCACATGCACTGTGGCTCTTGAAGTGTTGACTTTGTAATTGAATTTGAAAAAAATGGCTCTTCTTGCTGTTTCGGTTGCAGACCCCGACTTAAGGGATCTTGAGTAATGGACTTAAGCAGAGTTGATAGCAATAGCAATCACCACAAAGTAGAAAGCACATACACACCCTTGAAAAATTACGTACTAAGATGGGGAAAGAAAAATGCACAAGGACAGAGGACAAAACAAAAGAGTCAAAATGTAGTGTTGAACTCAATTTCTCCACCTGCGAATATCTGGAAAACTAAAACCTACACATGAACCACCAAGATCATCACAGTAGCTAGTAGTGCCTGCACAGAAAGAGTTTCTTTCTGAAATAGGCTAGAACTATATATAGTAAATTCTTTCATAGCCAGCATTCTATTATCCAGAACTCTCAAATAACTGGCATTTTAAGCATAAATACATTTTAGTTATTTTTTCTATAAGAACAGCATAGTGAAAGTAAATACAAGTAAATACAGCAAATACAGTATAAGTTTACAATGTATAACACTACTGTGGTTGGTAAACTACTCTGCATACATTTTTGTTTGTTTGTTAATATCTAACCTTGTTTTTCTTTAGCGTTATGCATTGCCAGGTATACCTCTCTATTATCCAGAATATTTGAATATCTGACAACCTCCTAGTTCTTGGGCTGCCAGATATGAAAGAGTTTATTGTACACTCTTCCTCATACAAAATGGCAATACCAGGAGAATCTGAATCAGTGGGTCTTAACCACAAAAGCTCCTGACCTAATAAGTTTGTTAGTCTTTCAGGTGCTACAGGATTGCTTGTTATTTGTGAAGCTGCAGACTAAAACCCTACCCTTCAGAGACTATGTCTGTGAGGCTCTGGGCTCACCCTCTCTGCAACAGAACAAGCCAGCAGGGCTTAATCACTTGGCTCGCACCCCTGCTGAGGTTGGAGGGGGTGCCTCAAGGGTAGGGTTACCCTATTTCCCAATGCCAAATATGGCACACCTGGTAAAATTGCTCGGTGTTCAGCGAGTTCAATGGAAGTCATTTAGACCTATGCCATACAAACATTCAAAAGAGCATTGTGTACTGAGCACCCATTAAAAAGACATACTACATTTTTATAACTCATAATAAGAAAAAAATAAAAATATATATTTACAAGTAAAAGGGCCCACCTCTCAGTCCTGTGCCATGCTGCAGTGCCCCCATAAAGGCCCATATCAATGTTTGGGCTCCAGGCCCACAGGAGGTTAATCTGGCCCTGACTCTGCCCCATGGGCTCAAGAGGCTTCTCCACAGGGAGAACATGCAGAATGCAGGATTAAGTCCTGCAATTTCCAGCGACTGCCCTGCAGTGGGGCACTAGACAGGCGGGATCCTGCCTTGCAATGATGGCCCAGGGCATTGGAGATACAGCTTTCCAATGGGGGCAGGGGACCCCAGGGATGAAGGCCATAGCCTGCAGGACTGTGGGGGATCCTCCCTGGCTATGGGGCCAGGTGTCCACCCATGGAGTACCAGGAATGCAGCCTGGCAGAGAAGGGGGCCAGTAACAGGGCCCAAAGCCACAAGGAGCCAGGAACAGGGCGGCAAGCCCTGTCTTGGGAGTGGGAGAGGGTCTCCTTGGCTGGAGAGGCAGAAAAAAGGACTGTGAGAACACGCACTACCCCCATCCCCTGCCCCAACATAGCCTGCTCTACCCTATGGCACGGCCCCTGCTGGCTCCCTCTCCTGCTGCTGCCTGCACACTTGGCAGCTCAGTACATGCTACGTGTGCTCTCCAGTCAGCACCTGGTACTTGCAGCCATAACTGCACTGACGAGAGGTAAGGGCAGCTCTGCAGGAGTAGTGAATACAGGACAATTAGCCCTTTTGTTAAAATTAGTCAGGATGCCTTCCTGATGCCTGAAATACAAGACTGTCCCAACCAAAATGGGATGGATGGTCACCCTGCGAAGGGCCAGCTCCAGGCAAGATGCAGGCGCCCTACCCACCTTTAAAATTTGCTTTAACAAGTCCCTCAGTTTATTGCTGAAAATTTATAAAAATCACATTTCCAAAAAATCCTTCTATTGATATTTAGATCAACAATCTGAGTATTCAGCTTTAGCCTTAAAGGTTTGGATCTTCTGGCATACAGTTTTTCCAACAAATTCTTTAAAAGACCACCCTTATCTAAAATACACAAATTTTATTTGAATTACTATAGCACAAAAGCTTGCTTCCAACATTTTCCTGTCCTTCCTACCCATCCCCACTCTCCTTGCATTCCCATTAGAGAGCGCTAAAGAGGTAACATTCCTTTTCTTCCAGATAGATGGGCAAATGAGTTTCCCTTTTGCTTCTGACTACCTGACTATCAGAGATGACTAGTGTGGAGATTCAGGGGGGGAGGCCTGGGGGGACAGAGAGGTCCACCAGCCATATGCCCCTTCCCCACCTCCTCCACCCTCTATCTGTCCATGCTCTGCACATGCTCCTCCTGCCCCTGCCCCTGCCCCTGCCCCGCCATTGCATGGCCCTCTCCCTGCTCCATTGACAGCTGCCTCTTCCTGTGAAGTGACATACCTCTTCCCATAAGGGCAGATGCGGTCCCTGCTCCCCTCCAGAGTGGTATGGCCCGAGAACAGTATGAGCTAGGAAGCTCATGCTGCTCTCAGGCTGCCCCTCCCCAGGGGAGAGGTGTGGGGGAACACAATGGGGCACCTGTGACCACCTATGCATGGCCAATGTATCACCCTGGGGCACCATCTTCTCCATCAGGGTATCAGAGTCCCTGACAGGAGATGGCTCCTACAGCTTCTAGGAAAAAACTAGCTCCCAGCCAACACACACACATTTGTAATAACTACAAAAGATCATGCGCTTATTTAAGTATTGGAA
Source organism: Carettochelys insculpta (assembly GCF_033958435.1). NCBI lineage: Eukaryota > Metazoa > Chordata > Testudines > Carettochelyidae > Carettochelys > Carettochelys insculpta. The sequence continues at coordinate 50,741,693 of NC_134147.1, forward strand.
TGTTCAGTCATGAGATATTGCAAGCCATTCACATCACAGGCTGCAATTCATACTGCCTTTGCAAACTAGAGAATATCAGCATTTTGATCATCATCATTTCGCGGAGATGTCTTTGATATCACTACTCTCATTTCGGCCATCTTTAAATTCCACAGAATCACAGGGCTGGAAGGGACCTCAGGAGGCCATCTAGTCCAGCCCCCTGCTTCAGGCAGGATCAACCCCTTCTACCTTTGTATATAAGCACTTGTGCATGTTGCTTGTCTTCATGTGTTAGGTTAAATAGGACTGTTTTACATTTTACATAAAACCGTTATATAAATTAACTTTTTCAACATTGAATTATAAATTTCAACTCTGAAACCTTAAAAATACTTTTTAAGAAGAAGGCAAAACCTTAGGCTCACCCTAAAAAAGAATTCAAAGAAAAGCAAGTTTTGATATTTATACAATTTCTAAGCTCAGATGAACAAGAAAATCTCCATGGAATTCATGGCAACCTCATCTTAACTCCTGCATAATGCCGGCCATTGAAATTAATCTCGTATACACTTCTTCCAACTCTTCCTCTGCATTCCCCCACGCCATCCACCGATTCCTTCTTTTCCTGTCTCCCATGCCTCCTCCCATATTTCTCCCTCTGCGCGCACCAGGTGCCACCCCCAATTTCCTTCTATACCGGCTGTGGAAGCTCCAATTATCCCCTATGCCCCCGGACCCACAATTCCTCTCAATTCTCCCTGTGCTCCCCAGACTTCCGCCCTACTCGCCCTCGAGCCGCGCCTCTCCCAGATCTCCAGGTGCTCCCCCCGCCGCAGCCTTTTAGAGGTATCGCTCTCAGGTCTCCACGCGCCGCTTAGCCCACCCTCTCCTGTTCGGGGTCTCGCGCGCTCTGCACGAGCTCAGGTCCGCGCTGGGCTGACCACTCCACGGGGGAAGTCGGAAGCGGGAGGGCCCCAAACCTTACGGCAGCTATTTAGAGACAGACGAAAGTGTTAGCCGGCTGCAGACTTGTACTTCCGGGGCAGCTGATTGCGAAGGTGCTGAGAGAGATTGGCGGTATGTCGGGCAGAGACGGTAAGAATCGCTTGAGAAGCCAGCGCCCCTTTTTTTTCGCCTTCGCCGCAGGCTTCTCTTTAGTGGGGCTGGAAGTTGCGCGCGGCCTATGTTCCAGAGCAGCCCTTATGGTCGTTTTGCTACCGCCTGTCGCGTGCGCCGGAGTGGGTTACGCTCCTTCCGCACTTGAGGGGAGTGGGGCGCGGGGCGCGAACGCCGTCTTCGCCCTCTCCTTCCCCCCGCCGCGAGGGCAGCGGGGCGTGAGCCCCCTCGTGACCACCCTCCTCTCCTGGCCGCCCATCCCCCTGCTTCCCCGTGGTGGGCATTCCTCCTAACCCTGTGGCGGCAGTGGGGCGCGAGCCCTCTCTTCGCCTTCCTCTCCCTCCCCGTCCTCCCTTGAGGGTGGTGGTACTCGGCTCCCTCTTCGTCCTCCTCTTCCCTATAATGGCCGGGGAAATAAGGCTATATGTCTCACAGTTTCCTTTCCCTTTATGTAGGTGGTAAGAAGAAACCCCTGAAACAACCGAAGAAACAGGCAAAGGACTTCGACGAGGTAGGAGTCACTGCTGAGCTTATTTTCCTGTGAGCTGTGGGTCCAACTAACAGGAGCCGATTTTGCTGACCTTGGAATAGGGTCTGGGGAGAGATGGCCCCTTCACCTTATGTGGCAGTAGTAAAATGCTCACAATGAGGCTGTCTTCAAATGGAATGTGCTGAGACTTGTCATAGAGCATTAAGCAGATGCCCTTCTTGTAAATGTCAAACTGTACATTTTTTTTAATAGTAGCAGAGAGGGAGCCATGCTAGTCCATATACTATCAAAACAAAAAAGCAGTCAAGTAGCCCTTTAAAGACTAACTTTAAAGGGCTACTTGACTGCTTTTTTTGTTTTGATTGTAAATTTTTTGTCTGCCAGATCTCCTCCTTGTAGCACCTCTTAAGGATTGTCTACTCTTACACCATTTGGACAGTAACAGAGAGATAGCCATGTTAGTCTATATTCTATCAAAACATTAATAAATTATTTTGTCAGTCTTTAAAGTGCTGCTGGACTGCCTTTTTGTTTTGACCATTTGGATAGCTGTGTGCTGCTGTAGCATGTAGAGAAGAAACTACACTGAGCGCAGAAGCTTTCCTGTTGGAGTAGGTACTTCCTCTTCCTGGAAGGTGGTAATGCTGTCCACATCAGTGGTTAGGTTGTAATAACTACATTGCTTCAGGGTGTTTAAAAAAAGTTGTAGTTTTACCAAGTTAACTTTGTAGTGGGGATTAAGCATTTGTTGTTGATTGTATCTTCCTATGTTTAATCCAGATTTTCACCAATAAGAATAGCATTTTATGATGAATTTAATGGCTCACTTCTGGCCATCAGATTTGTGAATATATAGGTCAAGGTCTGCCAACATTTTTCCAGTCAGGGGCCACTGACCCATAGAGAAATCAGTCTATGGGCCACACAAGTGAGAAGCAAAAAAACCTGAACAAAACCCTCACTGATGTGGTTCCCAGTGTATGGGGGCCAGGGCTAAGTGGCCTGTGTGAGAGGTAGGGTGCAGGAGCTGGCTGGGGATGGGCAATCTAGGCAGGAGTTGAGGGGCACCAGTGGGCTGGAGGTGGGGAGGTCTGAGTTGGAGAGTGTGCAGAAATGAGTGGTGGGTAGAGGATCTGGGTTGAAGGGGGTACAGGATCATGCTGGGTGTGTAGGTCTAGGTTGGAGACAGGGTTCAGGAGGGTGTGGGGTGAGGGGTCTGGGAGGAAGAGGGTGAGATTTTGAGGGGGTCAGGATCAGGGTATGGGTGGGAGTGGGTGCAAGAGAGGGGCATGGGGTCTGGGTGGGAAGGAGTGGAACATTTGGAGGCGTGGGGTCTGATAGGGATGGTGCAGGAAGGGGATGGGAGTGGGGTGCAGGACTGGTTAAAGGGTACGGGGGATGCAGCTTACCTGCTCACCCCAGGACACGCATGGCTCTGTGTCCCCTCCATCTGCTTCCAGGCACCAGCCTCTGTTGCTCTGGCCAGAATTTTGGCCAATCAGAGCAGTGGTATGAAGCCTCTGGCCAGTTCTGCTGAGGCTGCTGCTGCTTCCCCCACTTCTCCCATCTGAGGGAACAGTAGTGAGCCGCAGAGGAGCCCAAAGTCACTTCCTGTACCTGTCCCCCAGCCCTGGTTTGCCTGATCTGTCCCATGAGGCTCCACACCCTCCATCCCTCTGTGGGCTGGATGCTATGGAGGGGATCCCTGAGCCTTAGAGTTAGGACCCAGACAAGCTGCAATCTGACTGTGGGCCAGGGGTTCCCCACCCCTGCTATAGGTAGACATGAGGCAGGAGCGCTTCTGCCACTTGTGCTGAGAGGAGAGGGACTGTATTAGTGTTAATGACTCGCTCACCATATCTGTTACCCACCGCTCTAGTAATATATTACATCCCTTCTCAAGTCGGATTGTTAAGCCAAAGAAATGTTGTTGGAGATTTTTAAAAATAGGACAAAGCTTCTTAGAATAGTCTAGTTCAGACATTGGCAACTAAAATAGCAAGAACTATTTATTGCAATTTGGTAAAAAAACTCAATAATTCAAGAGCTGCAATGAATACTTTTTTTGTAACCCCTATTTTAAGAACAACACACACAATGATTTGTAATGTGATATGTGTTTACTCCAAGAGTTTGACAAACTTTTTATGTATTTTATTCCCTCACTCATTGTGTGTTTGTACCACTGTCTTCCTGACATTCACCCCCAAACCCCCCCCCCCCCCCGGGGGATGCTAGGGGATTTATCCATTGTTTCAAGATCACATATAGTTTGCTATTTAGCTATGATGATGTTCATTTTTGGGTTTTTAGGTGTTAACTGCTTATTGAAAATAATCAAGAGGGGTTTGTTTTTTTTTTTAAACCTTTCTAATTATAGCTTTGGGAGCCACAAAGAAGTCAGTAAAAACTGCATGTGGCTCCAGAACCGCAGTTTGCAGACCCCAGTCTAGATCCCTGGTGTCCAACAAATTCTGAAGCAGTAGCCATTGTAGTGGCTACTGCTGTAGCAAAATAAATGTGTTATTCTAAAAATAATATTTAGTGTTCAACCCAACTAGTCATGCTGAGCTAGCCAAATAGCCCCTAGTAGCTAATGGTTTGGATACCACAGGTCTAGTTATTATTTAATCCTGCCTTAACTGAGGGGACTAGATTATCTAAATCCCTTTCAAACTTACACTTGTATGATTCTGTGGCCATCTTGCTTAACTTTTAAGAGATTTGTAGGTTTGGAGGGAGGAGACGTCTTTTTTTGTTTTCTGGAATTTTACTATTTCAAGTTGCTTATCTTGAAATCTACAGGTTAAACCTCTCTAATCTAGGACTCTGTCTCATTTTGCAACATCCATAATCTGACGTTGTTTTAATTAATTGGATGACCACTTAAGGGTATGGCCAGGTTTCCTTGTGGTCCTGTAAAGTTTGTTTCCAGACACCAGTCCTAACTCTCAGTATTCTGTGCTGTTATTTAGCTGTCATTTTACCCCTAAATATCTTCTAAGAGCCCAGTAAGCAGTGGAAGTGTTGGTAATAGGCTAGATAATGTTGACTTCCTTTGGTCTGGCAAATTCTCTGGTCTGGTGTTGGTCCAGTTCCGAGGGCTCTGGATTAGAGAGGTTCAGCCTGTACTAGTTTCACAAAACCCTGGTCAGCGCAATGCAGCGGTCAGAAGGAAGATGCTAACAAATACTGACTTTCCTTTAGGAAGATTTGGTCTTCAAACAAAAACAGAAGGAAGAGCAGAAGAAACTTGAGGAGATGAAGATTAAAGCTTCTGGGAAGGGCCCTCTTAGTAAGTGGCCCCCTCAGTAACTGGCTTGCCTTAACTCTTTAACTCTTCCTATCGTTATCTTCCATTTTTTTGTTACACTGACATAACAAGACCTATACTTTAGGTCAGAGGTCTGCAACTGAAATAACAAGAGCCATTTTTTCAAATTCATTTACATCTATACTTCAAGAGCCCCAATGCATGTGAATACGAGGCAGTCCTTAATAATGGCAAACTGTACTTTTTGTAACCCCTATTTTAAGAACAGCGCACACACAATGATTAGTACCAATTAGAAAGTTGTTACCTCCAGGCTTTACCAGCTTCAGCCCCAAAATCTGCCCTCCTGTCTCCAAGCTTTACCCCCTCCACAGGCTTAACCCCTATCAGCCCCAATACCTTCTCATCCCTAGGATTTACCTGCCTGAGACAAGGAGCTCTGTGTGCTGCCTCTGCTCCTCCACAACTGCCACCTCCCTCCTGCTGCTTCCCCTGGCCACCTCCTCAGCAGGGCAGGCTTGGTCATGTCAGCCTCCATTCCTCCCTTCTCTCCAGCCCCCCACCTCCCTGCAGCCATAGAGTTCCCCTGATTGTGGAGCACACAGGCAGCTCCCTGCCCTGCTTGCCTTTTTGTGGGGCTCCCTGGCACGGCTGATTTCCACTTGTGGCTCTGGAGGCTCCCATTGCTTAAACAAAAAAGCTAAATTCCCTTTTAACTGTGGGCATTAAGTGGAGGCAGCCACCAGAGCTGCAAGTGGAGATGGCAGCAGCGGTTGGAGCCACAGTGGCTCCTTAAAGAGCTGCATGCAGCTCTGGAGCCGCAGTTTGCTGACCCCTTCCTTAGGTGATATTTATGGCTGTCTGGTGATCAGAAATAATTGAAATTAATCACAGTTTTAATTGCGCTGCTGAATGATTTTAAACTGCCATTTGTTAAATATATTTGGAGTGATTTACCATATTCAGTATAACTATACTTATTACATTTGGTTCAATGAATTTAGTGGGCTGCCTGCATGGACACAAATGAGTCCATTCTGATAATTGTGTCCTTTGACAAGGTCACTACTTCTGCACCTCACTAACACTGTTTTATTATAAAAATATAAAACACTATTTTAAGTGTGCAGGTTACATAAGAAAAAAGGTTAGCAAATGTATTTTGCACTTAAAATTGTTCAATAGGACAGTTTCACTATAGTTAGTGATTCAGTGATTGTTTTTGGCCACCATATCCCTCAGGTTAGTTCCAAAATCCAAAAGGACATGGTGACCAAAAACAGTTCCTTAACGTGGAGTCAGTTTAATTACCTAGTCATAGAACTCAACTAAATGAATAAGAGAGAAAATTAGTCGTCTTGTATCTGCAGAAAGTGGCTACTGCTGTCAGAAGCTAACTTTGCATGTCAACCAGCTCTTGTTCTGGATACTTAACCAGTGACTTCCAATAGTTAATTGATTTGACTTTAGCAATATGCAGGTACTGCTTAAATTTATGTAACATACACAATTAGAATAGCCTGTGTTAAACCCAGGGGAGAGAGTTAGGGATAGCTCAGTGGTTTGAGCATTGACCTGCTAACCCTGGGGTTGTGAATTCAGTCCTTCAGGAGGCCATTTAGGGATTGGGGCAAATAGATGTCAGAGATGGTGGTTAGTCCTGCCAAGAGGGCAAGGGGCTGAACTAGATGACCTCCCAAGGTCCCTTCCAGTTCTAGGAGATGTGTAGCTCCAATTATCTCTTTAAACCTGAACCATACCATAATCTATCATAATTGGAAATTGAGTGTCAAATTTTAAAATATAAAAACTGATTTTGACCTTTTTAATTTTAAACATCTTCTCTTTACCTAGTCCCTGCCCTGAAGATCTTAGTCTCTCATGTTTTTACATGGTTTAGTCTTGGCCTAGGCACAATATGCCTCAGGGAGCCTATGAGCAGGAATTTGTTGTTTAATTTGCTCGGTTGGTTGGATCATTAGCTTCATTTGCCCCAGCTGAGTACTGACAGGGAGTGTGACATGAGCACTGATCATGCCCCAGTGCTTAGTACAGCAGGGTCTTGATCAGGTCCTCTAGCTGGAGCTTTTCCTCTGGGAAGATTTGCTGTTCTGTATTCCTACAGCCTCAAGTACAGCAAACCCTTGAAATGCGTTGCATTTAACATGAGTTAGGTGCAACCCAAAATCTTGCTCTCCCCAGCGCCGGCTCAACCCCCCCCCCAGCCCTGCATGGCCCCCATTCAAACCCCTACCACCCATGCACAGCTCTGGCTCACCCCCATGCCCAGCTTTGGCTCCAGCTGACCAACTCTCACGCGCAGCTTTGGCTCAACCCTCCCAGCCATGGTTAAACCGTCTGCGGCCCAGCTCACCACCCAAGCATGGATCCAGCTCAACCCCTGCACTTGTGGCTCTGGCTCTCCTTCCCCCCACCCCCGCGTGGGGTTCTAGCTCAACCCTGCCCACCTGTCTCCCCTCTCCCCCCACATTCAACCACCTTCCTGCATATGACTCTGGCTCAAACCCCCCATTCACAGCTCTGGTTCAACCCCTCTGCCCTGGTTCAAGCCCCCCACAGCTGGGTAACCACCCAAGCATGGCTCCAGATCATCCTACCTCACACATGGCTCTAGTTCAACCACCCCCCAACACACTGCTCCAGCTCACCACCTCTGCGCGGGGCTCTGGCTCAAACCCCCATCCCAGTTAAACCTGCCCCCCACCCCCCATGGCCTGGCTCACCACCCGAGCACAGTTCCAGCTCAACTTCACCTCCGTGTGTGGTTCTAGCTCAACCGCCCTCCCCTGCCCATGGCTCCAGTTCAACTCTCACCATATGCAGCTCTGGCTCAAACCCCCCCCGACCCCCATTCTCTGGCTTACCACCCAAGCATGGCCCTGGCTCATCTCCCAGGCCCCTGCATAGCTCTAGGTCAACTCCCCCCCCGCCCCCCATGCCACTCTGGCTCAATTCCACCTCCCCCCCTGCCCCCCCCGCAGGCCTAACCCACCCCAGGCTTAACTCCCTTCCCTCCCACAGCCCCAACCCACCACCAGGCTTAACCCTCCAACTGATTCCCCTCTCCCCAACCCCAGGACTCGCCTCTCAAAAGTTGCTCCTGCTGCTTCCCCAGCTGCAGAACATGTGTTCCACTGGCGGAAAAAGCCATGTCCTGCCCGCCCCGCCCCCCCCCCCCCCCAACCCCTGACTTACGCAAAATTCGAGGTACACGAGGGTCCATGGGAATGCAGCCATCACATAAACTGAGTTACTACAGTATGCCTTTTTGATTAGGAGGGATCAGCGGGCACTCATCAGGCAGTCTTATTCGAGCCACATAAATCATAGGGCTGGAAGGGACCTCAGGTGGTCATCTAGTCCAGCTCCCTGCTTCAAGCAGGATCAACACCCACTAAGTCATCCAAGCCAGGACCTTGTCAAGCCGGGACTTAAAAACCTCTAGGGATGAAGAATCCACCACCTCTCTAGGGCTACGTCTACACGTGCAGCCAACATCGAAATAGCTTATTTTGATGTTGCGACATCGAAATAGTCTATTTCGATGAATAACGTCTACACGTCCTCCAGGGCCAGCAACGTCGATGTTCAACTTCGACGTTGCTCAGCCCAACATCGAAATAGGCGCAGCGAGGGAACGTCTACACGTCAAAGTAGCACACATCGAAATAGGGATGCCAGGCACAGCTGCAGACAGGGTCACAGGGCGGACTCAACAGCAAGCCGCTCCCTTAAAGGGCCCCTCCCAGACACAGTTGCACTAAACAACACAAGATACACAGAGCTGAGAACTGGTTGCAGACCCTGTGCCTGCAGCATAGATCCCCAGCTGCCGCAGAAGCAGCCAGAAGCCCTGGGCTAAGGGCTGCTGCCCACGGTGACCATAGAGCCCCGCAGGGGCTGGAGAGAGAGCATCTCTCAACCCCCCAGCTGATGGCCGCCATGGAGGACCCAGCAATTTCGACGTTGCGGGACGCGGATCGTCTACACAGTCCCTACTTCGACGTTCAACGTCGAAGTAGGGCGCTATTCCTATCTCCTCATGAGGTTAGCGACTTCGACGTCTCGCCGCCTAACGTCGAAGTTAACTTCGAAATAGCGCCCGACGCGTGTAGACGCGACGGGCGCTATTTCGAAGTTGGTGCTGCTACTTCGAAGTAGCGTGCACGTGTAGACGCAGCTTAGGCAACGCATTCCAGTGCTTCACCACCTTTCTGGATTAGTGGTTGAAGTAGTTTTTCCTAATATCTAACCTACACCTCTCCCTCTTCAGCTTCAGGCCATTACTCCTTGTTCTGCCATCCGACACCCCTGAGAACAGTTTCTCACTCTCTTCTTTAGCGCTCCCATTCAGGAAGTTGAGGGCTGTTATTAAATCACCCCTAAGTCTTCTCTTCTGTAAACTAAACAAGCCCAAATCCCTCAGCCTGTCCTCACATGTCTTATGATCCAGCCCCCTAATCATTTTTGTTGCCCTCCGCTGAACCTGCTCCAGTACATCCACATCCCTTTTATACTGGGGGACCCAAAACTGGACACAGTATTCCAGATGTGGCCTCACCGGTGCCGAATAGAGGGGAACAATCGCTTCTCTAGATCTGCTCAAAATGCTCCTCCTAATGTACCCTAGCATGCCATTAGCCTTCTTGGCTACAAGGGCACACTGTTTACTTATATCCAGCCTTTCATCCACCATAACCCCTAGGTCCCTTTCCGTCGTACTGCTGCTGAGCCAGTCAGTCCCCAGCCTATAACAGTGCTTGGGATTCTTCTGCCCCAGGTGCAGGACTCTACACTTCTCCTTGTTCAACCACATCAGATTTCTTTTGGTCCAGTCCTCCAGTTTATCCAGGTCACTCTGGATTCTCTCTCTACCCTCCAGCGTATCTACCTCTCCCCCTAGTTTTGTGTCATCCACAAACTTGCTGAAGGTGCAATCCAGTCCCTCATCCAGGTCATGAATAAAAATAGTGAACAACACTGGCCCCAGAACCAAGCCTTGCAGCACTCCGCTTGAAAATGACCACTCTCCAGATATTTAGCCATTGACCACTACCCTTTGGACCTGACCATCTGGCCAGCTTTCTGGACTATCTTCTAATCCTAGGCTCCAATCCATATTTCCTTAATTTATGGTCAAGAATGTTGTGGGAGACCTTAACAGACGTTTTGCTGAAGTCAAGGTATATCACATCCGTTGACTTCCCCATGTCCACAGAGCCTGTTACCTCGTCATAGGACAATGTTTGTCCTTCTGTCAAAAGGTTACTCATCAGGGTCCCTAACTTAGGAGTGGAGCCATTGATTTTGGGGGAGGGGGGGGCCCATTTGCTTTGGGAATTGATCAGGAAACTTTCTGAACTTTTGTTAATCTGTATCGCTTTCCTCCCCATATGTGAGGTGAGAAGAGGACAAAAACTTGTGCTTGAAAAAGCTGTTGGAAAAGCCTTTTAAATTTTTCTGACTTCCTACAGATTTAGTTGGCCAAATTTTGCTCTTACACCTGTGTGACCCCACAGTGGTTATCAGCACTGGAGAGGTGAATAAACAGATTTTTATGTTAGCAAGGTTTTGTGTGCAAAATAAGAAATTTCCTCTAATAAAAGGGGAAGAAATAGAGGATTTTCTTGAATGGATGCAAGAGGTCTCTGTATACATAGTCCTGCTGAAACAAATAAGTATGTAACTGATGTTACAGGAATTGGGTATTCAGTGGAAAGCTTGTAATGCAAAATAAAGTATGTGTTTGGTGGGAAAACTGAGAAAGTATTCACCTGAATTTAAGCGAAAACCATTGACTTAAAGGTAAAATACAAATAATGTGGCTAAGATGAAGTTTCTTAGATGGGGAATTGAGTGGAAGTAGTAATAAAAGAAGAAAGTGGCACGTGGGACTAAACTTGTGTATAGGTTTCAGACATCTATATTGAGGGGTTTTCTTTCTTTGGCAGGTGGTGGTGGCATCAAGAAGTCTGGCAAAAAGTAGTTAAGCAATAGAAGAAGCAGGTTGCTTATCTGTGATGGATCTGCAGATTCATGTCAACAAAACTCATTCCTTTGAGCACCTTGTACATTTTGTTCAGTCAAATAAATTGTTTTGTTAAGATGTGGTGTCTTGCTCTGTTGTCCCATAGACTACTTCCAAAATTCATAACTGAGTGATTGGGCAGCAAAATGGCAAATGAAATTTAATGTGGGTAAGTGTAAGGTAATGCATGTTGGAAAAAATAACCCAAATTACACGTACTACATGATGGGGTCAAATTTAGCTACGACAGATCAGGAAAGGGATCTTGGAGTTATAGTGGATAGTTCTCTGAAGACATCCATGCAGTGTGCAGCGGCAGTTAGTAAGGCAAATAGGATGTTAGGAATTATTAAAAAAGGGATCGATAATAAGACAAAAGAGATCATACTTCCCCTATATAAAACTATGGTACGCCCACATCTCGAGTACTGCGTGCAGATGTGGTCTCCTCACCTCAAAAACTATATATTGGCATTAGAAAAGGTTCAGAAAAGGGCGACTAAGATGATTAGGGGCTTGGAAAGGGTCCCATATGGGGAGAGGCTAGAGAGACTGGGACTTTTCAGTTTGGAAAAAAGGCGATTGAGGGGCGATATGATAGAGGTATATAAAATCATGAATGGTGTGGAGAAAGTGAATATAGAAAAATTATTTACCTTTTCCCATAATACAAGAACTAGGGGACACCAAATGAAATTGATGGGTAGTAGGTTCAAAACTAATAAAAGGAAATTTTTCTTCACACAGCGCACAGTCAACCTGTGGAACTCCTTGCCCGAGGAGGCTGTGAAGGCCAGGACTCTATTAGGGTTTAAAAAAGAGCTTGATAAATTTTTGCAGGTTAGGTCCATAAATGGCTATTAGCCAGGGATAAAGTATGGTGCCCCAGCCTTCATAACAAGGGCAGGAGATGGATGGCAGGAGATAAATCACTTGATCATTGTCTTCTGTTCTCCTTCTCTGGGGCACCTGGCATTGGCCACCGTCGGCAGATGGGATGCTGGGCTGGATGGACCTTTGGTCTGACCCAGTATGGCCATTCTTATGTTCTTATGTTAACTGGATTGAAGTGCAAGGGAAACTACTATTGAAAGCTCCTTGAAACTATAACAGTGTACTGATGTTTAGTTCCAAGAACACAATAGTCAGCAATAGACACTTTGAATTTCATATGTATATCTGATACAACTGTACAGTGCTTGAGTCCTGGATAGTGGAGAGAGTGCCTTTTTTCCCCACATACTGTTGTGATTGAGGCTGCGTCTACACTCTGAGATAAACTCCTGTGGCACCTTATAGGCTAGCATATTTTGAAGCATAAGCTTTCATGGGCAAAGACCTTTGTATCCTCCAAAATATGTTAGTCTATAAGGTGCCACAGGACTTCTTGTTGCTTTTGGTAGCAATAGTTATAATCATCCTATGACATTCTAGAGGGATCATAACTGCTTTATACTCTAAAGCTTGAGCAAGATTGTGGAGCTGGAAAAGGAATGGGAATGGTGGAGCAGTGTTTATGTTGTTGGAAGCCAGGGGAAGCTCTGGGACCACTAGGAGCCCTGGTTGTCCTCACCACTGTAGAATAGGTACAGGAACACATATTCCCCACAGTACATGGCTTCTCTGAGATGCTCAGTATAGCTGTCAGTGCCTTCTGTATTTAGGCAGTAACAGTATTGATTCCAGATGCATGGACTTCTTTGAGGGAGAGAAGGGCCAAGAAGTCCTTCTTTCCTCAACCATTAGTAATTCCTCTATGTGGTAACACCCATATTTTGACCTTGTAATACAGGGGTGGGGGATTTTTTTTTTTTTGGGTCGGGGGTGCCACTGACCTGCAGAAAAATCAGTTGGGGACCATATTAGTAAGAAGCAACATGCCAAAAACCTCATAAAGGTGGTCCCTGACTAAAACCAATACTCCTCTCGTTCCCTTTGCACAACAGCTCCAGATCCTAGGGGTGGCAGGGCTAGTGGATTGTGCCCCCATCCCCCCCCCAGACTCTGGAGCGAGCCCAAAAATGTGGAGTTCTGTGTGGGATAGGCTGCCAGGAAGCAGGTTTGTGGTGTGATGTCTGGGCAGGAGTGGGGTGCAGAGGAAGGGGGTTCAGGAGCAGGTTGGGGGTCTGGGAGGGTGCATGAGCAGGATGAGAGTGGCTGATCTGGGCAGGAGTGGGGTGCCAGGAGCAGGTTGGGGCATCAGAACAGGAATGGGGTGCAGGAGTGGTTTGGGGTAGGGTTTTTTGGCAGGAGTGGGGTGCAGGCTCAGATTGGAGCTAGGGGATTCTGGGCAGGAGTACATTGGGGCTGGGGTGGGAGGGGGTGGGGGAGGAGGCTGGAGCAGGTGACCTGGGTAGGAGTGTGATGCAGGACCAGACTGGGAGTGGGCGATCTGGGCAGGAGGGGATGCAGGAGTGGGTTGGGTTGAGGAGTCAGAGCAGGAGTTGAGTGCAGGACCTGGGCAGGAATGGTATGCTGGAACAGATGGGGCTGGTGGGATAAAGAAAAGGCTGAGGATGGGTGGATCTGGGCAGAAGTAGAGTGCAGGAGTGGACTGGGGCTGGGTGGGAGGGGGTGTGGGATCTGAGATGGGGAACGGGTACAAGAGTGGACTAGGGTTTGGGGGTCTGGGAGAGTGCTAGGGTGCAGCAGTAGGCTGGGTTGGGTGATCTAGGTGGGAGTGGGGGTCCAGGAGCAGACAGAGGAAGAATGGGAGAATTCTTGTGTGTGTCTGAACATGCTGAGTATGGTTTCCTCACTCCAGGTCATGAGAATGAGGGGAATATAGGCCCAACAGCAGGGAAGGACCTCCCTATTTGAATACAGTAAACTCTTTCATATCCAGCAGCCCTATGACGTGGAGGTTGCTGGATATTCAAATATTCTGGATAATACAGAGGTATACCGAGCAATGCATAAGACTAAAGTAAGATCAGATATTAAGAAACAAACAAAAATGTATTTTATTTACCAATAGTAGTATTGTACACTGTAAACTTATGCTGTATTTATTTACATTTACTTTCACTATATGGTACTTATGGAAAAAATAACTAAAATTTATTTATGGTTAAAATAACAGCTATTTGAGAATTCTGGATTATAGAATGCTGGATATGAAAGAGTTTGTTGTACCTCAGTGGAGATTCTGTCAGTGCCTATGGCCTTGTTTTCTTTCATCTTTTTTTATGGCTGCTTGAATCTCACTGAAAATGTTGAAAATGCTGTCGCTGACAGTTACATCAGGGTTAAACAGGTGGCTGAAATATTCCTGCCACTGGCTATTGATGCCATCCTTGGTCTTGACAAGTGATGTCCTATCTGCTGACCATACGGGAGTGACATCCTGTTTTGACAGTCCATAAACTGCCTCAGCAGTATTAAAGAACTCATGACTGTGCTGAAGTCAGCATTGGCCTGTATTTCTTTTGCTTTATGACTCCACCAGTTGTTTTCCAGAACTGTAGTACTTCCTTGTACTTTGGCCTTGGTTATGGTAGTCACCCTAAGTGGTCATTTAGTCCAGCATCCTGAGTATAATTTACCACTAGCTGGAACCTCTGCCTGCAAGTATTGTTACCAGTTGGATCAGTAACACCCAGGCTTTCCCTGATAGTCAGGTGAGGCATTGTCCAATTTGTAGCCCATCTCCCTGTCATTGCAGGAGTGAATGCTTGTGGCTCATTTGGGCAGGGGCCTGTATGAACTCCATCACCACCATTACAGCAGTTACCCAGGATTCCTGTATGTATAGGCCACCAATTGGAACAGTTATCCAATTTGTATCACCCCTAACTATTGTGACAGTTCTGCATGTATGTGCCAACTGAAGCAGTGACACCCCTCTGTGCCTTATTTGTACCACTCAATGGCCCTTGTGGCCAGGTGTGGCAGGGCCCCAAATGTTTCCATGCCCCTGCACCCCTCCAAAAAAAACTATTCTGGTAGTGACTACCTGAAGCCACTTATGGTGGGGGGGTGGGTCTCATGTGAACACCACCATCATTTCAGCAGTGACCCCTCTGGTAGCCAACTAAGTTGCTGTCGAGTAGGTACTGCCACCTCCAAATAGAGCAGTAACACCCCTGTGATCAGGTGTGGCAGTGCCTTATTTATACTCCAGCTCTTGCTGCAGCAGTTACTCCAGTGGTCAAATGGGGACACTGGCCTGTATGTGGCTCCAACAGCTGCAGCAGTAATAATTCCCTGGCTCAGGTATGGCAATGCCCTATATGTACCTTTCCCCCCCACCATTGCAGAAGTAGCCCTTGTGGCCAGATGCAGCAGTACCCTGTATCTATGGGCACCGATTGTGTGAATGCTGCTCCAGGACTGGAGCACCCACAGGAAAAAAATAGTGGCTGTTCAGCATGCACTGGTGGCCCTACAGTTCCGCTCCTCCCTCTCCCCACTAGCGCCTCTTGCTTGTTATCAGCCCTGTTAGCAAGCTCCCCCTGTTCCTTCCTAGTGCCTCCTGCCCATCTAAGATCAGTTGTTCACTGGCACATGGGAGGCAATGATGGGAGGTAATCAGAACAATGGCAGGAGACACTCAGGGGAAGGACAGGGCAGGTGTTGTGGGAAGGGGTGGAGTGGGAGTGGGATTGGAAGAGACAAGGCAGGGTGGGGTACTAAGAATCATAGAATCATAGAACACTAGGACTGGAAGGGACCTCAAGAGGCCATCGAGTCCAGCCCCTTGCCCCAATGGCAGGACCAAGTACTGTCTAAGGAGAATGGGTGGTATGATGTAGTGCAGGGATGGGAAGAGGCAGGGTGGGACATTAGAGAAAAGGTGGGGGTGATGGAAGAGCAATGGGCTGAGCACTGACAGGAAAATGAGGAAGCCAGTGCTTTGGCCCCCATTGCTGCAGCAGTGGGCACTTCAGGAACTACCCTCTGTGAATTCCCTAACTGTGTTAATGACCCCTGGTGCCCCAGTGAGCCTGTGCCTTATATGGATTACCCCACCCAAACCACTAGGTTAGTGTCCTCTTGTGGGTTGGTACTTGCAGTAGCTAGGTCGAGGCTGTCCCTGCAATGGGAAGGGGGCAGAGAAGTATGAAGCAATACATGGTGGGAAATGTAGTTTCTCCCTCAGCCTCCATCCCAGACACTCTGAGTCCGAGCGATAAAGGAGATGGGTTGCCAGCTGCCTCTTCATTAGCGACTGCGAGTACTGGAGCACCATGGAAAACTGAGTGTCGCAGCTTACATCCCCCGTCAGCCACTGGAAGGGCCAGCGCACCCTGGAAGACTGAACTCAGGCCGCCCCCATCTCCCAAAAGTGACCAAGTGTTCCGGACCACCTACGCCTCCATCATTCACTATGGGCCCTGGAGCATCTTGCACCAGCCAATGCAAGTCTCAACGCACCCTGGGAGATTGAGCGCCTGCTGCCTCCGTCTCCTATCAGCCACTGTGCACCACTGAGCGTTGAGGAAGATGGACTGCCATAGCCTACATCCCCCATTAGCCATTGCAAGCCCTGGGACGTTATGGGAAATGAAGTGCTTACTGCCTCCATCTCCCATCAGCGACTGAAGGCTGTGGGGCACCATGGGAGATGGAGTGCAGACTGCCTCCATCTCCCATCAAGCTCTGGGGCTGTAGGGCACCATGGGAAATGGAGTGCAGGCTGCCTCCATTTCCCATCAACCCAAACAAAACCATCTGCTGGAACCCCTTGCAAATGCATCTGATGAAACAGGTCTTTGCCCATGAAAGCTTATGCTCCAAAATAACCTGTTAGTTTGTAACGTGCCGAAGGACTTCTTGTTATCTTTGGAGATGCAGACTAACTTAGCTACCCCACTGATTTTCATCAGCAACTGCAAGTACCGTGGCACAATAGGATATGGAGTGATGACTGTCTCCATTGCCCATCAGCCATTGCAGGCCCCAGTGCACCATGGGAGATTGCCACCGCCTACATCACCCATTATTTTGCCCTTTCTCTAACTGATACTTCCTGTTTTCTTGTGTTTTATTGTTACTTTTATGGTGACAATCCATCCTGTATGTGGTGGGACAGTCCTGTATTTGGGATGCTAAAAGGGTGTCCCTACTTATTTTTAAAACAGACTAATTGTCCTGTACTTGGTCCCTCCACCTTCTAAACTTTTCCACCAGTAGCTGCACAGGTGCAGCTGCTGGCCAGAGAGCACATAGATCACTTCTCTGAGCCTCAGGGAAGCAGGGAGAGCATGGGTGGCTGCTGCGTCCTTGCCGCTTCTCCGGGACTCCCAAGGAGGACCGGCAGCTGCCACTTCTGTGGGGCTCCCAGGGAGCATTGGGGGATGCTGCTTCCCCAGGGCTCCCAGAGAATGCTGGTGGTTGCCGCTTCTCCAGGGCTCGGGAAGGGCCGGCAGCTCATGCCTCCTTCTTGGCTCCCTGGGGGTTGGTGGAGCTGGGAGGAGCCACCCCCACCCCTTATCTCTCTGTCCTGTATTTGGAGTGCTGCAGCCTTCATCTCCCCATCAGCCACTGCAGGCCCCAGTTCACCATGGGAGCTGGAGTGCCGACTGCCTCCATCTCCCATCAGCCACTGTGTGGCTCAGGGCATTGTGGGAGATGTGTCCCCATTTCCTCCATCTCCCATCAGCCAGCACAGGCCCTGGTGCACTATGGAAGATGGAGTGCCACAGCCTACATCTTCCATCAGCCATTGTGAAGCCCAGGGCACTATTGGAGATGATGTGCTCTCTGCTTTTATCACCAATCAGCCATGGTGGGTTGCAGGGGCACCATAGGAGATGGAGTGTTGTAGTCTACATCTGCGGTCACCTGCCCAGCTGTCCTATTTGCAGGGTGAGGGTCATGTGCAGCCGGAAGCAGAAGTTGTCCTGATGCAATGCTAGTTTAAGGAGCCTGGATAAGGGAGGGTGGGGGGAAGGGGTTCTGTGCTGCTGTTGAAGCAGGCATGGCCTTTGCTGTGAATAGGCTTGGGCATTGGGGAGATGTCGGTCCAGCCCATGTGCTGCTCCGTATCCCGTCCCCAGTGCCTGAGTCCTGGGAAGTGCTGGTTCCAGCTTGCTGCGGCCCTGCTCCAACTGGGCAACTCATTGCCTGTCAGGGGCTGCTTTCTTAGTGCTCCTGCCACTGCCTCCCCCTCCACCCCAAAATCCCAACCATTAGGGAATGAGTCGACTTCCGCTGGCTTCTCCCAGCTGGACTCTCTCGAATCTACCAGGGTAGGGTGACTTAAGCACATGAGCACAGCCACACTGGCTCAGACCAAAGGGATTCTGCTTTGGGAACAAGGATTGTTAGGAAGAGACGGGATCCACCTAACAAGGAGAGGGAAGAGCATCTTTGCAGGCAGGCTTGGAAACCTATGGAGGAGGCCTTTAAACTAGGTTCATTGCTGGAGAATGACACAAACCCTGAGGTAAGTGGGAAGGGAGGAAGGTACAACAAAGGAGGAACCTTGATTCTTCTTTGAGTGGTCCCCGTGGATGCTCCACAGTAGGTGTCGGTCTCACCCTGGTGCCGCAGATCGGAAATTTTCTAGCAGTTTCCTTCGGATCGCTCATGGGCCGATGCGCGCTGCTCCTTCGTGCGCCCTCAGTCATGTGCGCGATCCGGTCCCCACCAGTTCCTTCTCAACCACCAACAGCTGCAGACGGAATCCGCTCTGGCTCCAATGCCTGAGACAGATAAGACTGTTAATTTTAGTTGATAGCTTGTTTTTTACTATTATATGTAAAATAAATACATAAATAAATAAATTAAATAATAGTAACAAAGTAAGAGGGAAGAGGAATGGAGGGGAGAAGAGCGGACAAAGAGGGCTGCTTTAAGCCATCTGCTACCCTAAAGACCGTAAATGTTATTTGTTTTAAGAACACTGTGATTAGCGGCTAAGTACCCTATTAACAGTTAAAGACTCACCGGGATGTCTTCCTCGGGGTTTAAGAAGTGTGAGTCATGCCGCGAGGCTATGCCTGCCTCTGACGGGCATAGTAAGTGCATTCATTGCCTGAGGGAGTCCCACGTTACCCAGAAGTGCTCTCACTGCGCTAAGCTTACAGTCAGGGCCAGGAAGGACAGAGAAATGAGGCTCAAAATGATCTTGTTTGATAAGGCCCTTCAGCCTGAGCCACCGGAGAAGCCTCACACAGAAGGGCCCTCAGGGTCGCACAAAAGGAAGGCGGCTTCTTTGACTCCCTCTGTGCAAAAGAAGAAGAAACTCTCCCCGGCTCGATCCTTGCTGGCGACCTCAGCGAGCAGCATGAGTGGAACACAGAGCCCTGAACCGCGGGCTGATGATAGCGGCAGCACAGTCGCGCACGTGGCCGTGGCCGGGCCTCCGACTATTCAACAGTTGGCACCGAGGGCGCCGCGGGTGCCAGCGTGGCAAGCGCTGGAATTGGCGGTGCCACCTCATGCGGCACCGGCTCTGATGGCGCCAACGGCGCAAGGACACCCAGCACGGGCCCAAATGGCGCCGGAGGAAGCTACCCGTGCGGCACCGCATATGATGGCACTGAACGCAGCACTGACAGCGGGGCCAAAATCCCCGGCACGGGAGGGGGCGGCACCCGCCCTACAAGGACGGGGGAAAGCTAGGGCTAAAACCCGGCACCTCAGTCCATCTCCGGACAATGCTGTGCTGTCATTATCACCCAGCGCCCTCCCCCCCGCCCCCGAGATACACATGCCACGCCAGGTGGCAACTCCAATGGCCTGTTTCAGACCCCCCTCCCCATTCCTCCACCCACCTTCGCCTTGGCTTAGGCAACCTTCGCCCTTTTCGGACATGGATCCCTATGAATACTATCACAGACCATCTTCACCATTATCAATGTCGTCAAGGAGATCGCGCTCTTCCAGACACCATAGGTACACACTCCGATCATGGTCCAGGTCCCCATCACCGGGCCCTTGCCCGTATTGTTGTGGCCATCCTCATCATACTGAACACTGACATCGGAGGTCCAGATCCAGGGGCAGATCCCCACCCACTCCTCGCCAACACCCCCGCATACACTCTCGCTCTGGGAGAGGAGCGCAGTTGTCCCAGGCGGAAATAGGTCCAGAGTCCCGAGACTTTACTTCACAGTCCATGAAGGAGCAAACATACCAGCGAACTCAGGAATCAGAGGAGTTGGAGGAGGTTTATGCTAGCGGTGACTCCTCATCCTCCCCAGATGAGGCAGTTGTCCCCGGGGACATCTCCCCTCCGGATGACCTTAAACAATTCCAAGATCTGTTCAAAAGAGTAGCATACACGCAGGACATTCAAATAGCAGAGGTGCAGGAGAAGCATCATAAACTCCTGAAAAATTTGAGACCCCCAGCTTCATCTAAAATCGCCATCCCACTGGACAAAGCCATTATGGAATCAGCCACTAACATATGGCAGACTCTGGCTGCCATCCCGCCTACGAATAAAAGGGCAGATAAGAAATATTTCGTCCCATCCAAAGGCATGGAATTCCTGTTTAGCCACCCACAGCCCAATTATTTGGTGGTCGAATCGTCCCAACAGAGGTCAAAGACGCCTCAGTATAAATCAGGGGGGTCAGATAAAGATGCAAAGAAATTAGACCTGTTTGGCAGAAAGGTCTACTCCTCCTCTACCTTATTACTGAGGATGGCAAACTATGTGGCACATTTATCAAACCATAACTTTGACAATTACTCTAGACTTACCTCTCTCATGGATTTCCTCCCAGAGGACAAGAAGCCAGTGCTAAAGGCAATCGTCCAGGAGGGCTACGCGGCCTCGCGAACGGGAGTTCAGATTGCACTGGACGTGGTGGACACAGCAGCACGCTCAACAGCCACAGCAGTGGTAATGCGTAGGGAATCCTGGCTCCAGACGTCTGGTATCCCCAGAGATCTACAGGCGAAAATCGTAGATCTTCCATTTGACAAGCAAAAGTTGTTTGCAGAATCAACCAACTTGGTCCTCCACTCTAGCAAAGATTCGAGGGCCACACTTAGGATCCTGGGTATCTATACTCCTCCATACAAGAAAAAGAAATTCTACCCCCAGCAAAGGCGTTACGCTTACCAACCACAACGCACACAATACCAGCGAGGCTATGACCAAGGGCGCCATCAACAGCAACAACAATACAGGGCCCCCAGGTGACGTCCTCAACAAAGTTGCACAACCTCAGGGCAAGCCCAGAGGCAGCAAGTTTGATGGGTATGTCGAGGACTGCACTATCCGCACCATCTCTCAATGCCACTCTCACCTCATGTTCCATCATCGCCTCAAACCGTTCTACTCCCAATGGCAAAACATCGCAACAGACAAATGGGTGCTGGAAATTATAGCCACGGGTTACACGATCCCCTTCCAGTCACTACCACCACCGAAGCCTCCCACCTGGCCTCTTCTCAGGGACCCTTCTCACGAGATGAGGCTGAAGCAGGAGGTAGATCACCTCATGTTCATAGGGGCAGTGGAAAGAGTACCGGAACAATTCCAAGAGAAAGATTTTTACTCACGATACTTCCTAACAGAGAAGAAAACAGGAGGCTGGAGGCCGATCTTGGACCTACGGGGCCTCAACTGATACTTGCGCAAACAGCGCTTCCAGATGATTACAGTTGCCTCCATAATTATGGCACTGGACGATGGAGACTGGTTTGCAGTCCTCGACTTACAAGATGCTTACTTTCATATAACAATCCACCCAGCACACAGACGTTTCCTCCGCTTCATGGTCAGTGGGGAGCATTTCCAATACAGAGTTCTTCCATTCGGCCTATCCTCGGCACCCAGAGTCTTTACCAAAACCCTGGCAGTGGTATCAGCTTATCTGTACAGGCAGGGCATGTTTATTTTTCCATATCTGGACGACTGCCTACTGAAAGGGGCCTCAAAGGCAGAGGTCCTACGCATGATACACGTCACCGCAAACACGTTCACTTCGCTGGGCCTAGTTATCAACCTCACAAAGTCAAAGACCGAGCCCACGCAAGATATAGAATTCATAGGGGCGCGTATAAACTCTATTACGTCAAGAGTATACCTGCCCGACGCCTGCTTCTGCACCATCAAATGCCTGGTACAAGTCATGATGTACAGCCCTACGGTGCCGATCCTAACACGTCTGCAACTGTTGGGACACATGGTGGCCGCCACGTCTGTGGTACAGAATTCCGGGCTACACATGCGAAGCCTGTAGCATTGGCTGGCAAGCGTTTACAGACCGGCAGCCCATACCATCCACAGGGTAGTATCGCCCACGACGGAGGTACAAAAGTCACTAGCATGGTGGGCAGATCCCAAGAACCTGGTAGTGGGAGTACCCTTCCACCAACCACAAATTTCTATTTTTCTTACAACCGACGCCTCCCACATAGAATGGGGAGCACACATTGGTAGCAAGGTCATGCAAGGGCTATGGTCCCCTGCGGAACAGACACTGCACATAAACATACTGGAGCTCAGAGCAGTGTTCAATGCGTGCAGACGTTTTCAGAAATGCCTGCACGGCAAAGTAGTTGGGATCAATACCAACTATACCTCCACCATGTTTTACATCAATCGACAAGGAGGGGCACGGTCCCGTGCGTTATGCGCAGAAGCAGTCCGATTGTGGAACTGGTGCATTGCCAACAACATAATGTTGAAAGCCTCGTACTTGCCCGGTGTCCACAACGTGAAGGCAGACCAACTGAGCAGGCGCTTTGCACTCATGCACGAGTGCCAGATCCGCTCCGACCTGCTCTGACGCATATCGCACCTGGGGTTTCCCCAAGTCGATTTGTTTGCCACCCAACACAACAAGAAATGCCCTCAGTACTGCTCCAGAGCAGGAATAGGGTGGGGGTCCTTGGGGGATGCCTTCATGATCTCATGGAAGGGCCCTCTACTCTACGCGTTTACCCCCACAACACTCATCCACAAGGTTCTGCAGAAAGCCAGAAGGGAGAGAGCCCACATGATCCTCATAGTCCCAACCTGGGACTGACAACAATGGTTTCCCCTGCTTCTGCGCATGTCGGGTCATCCACCACTCCTCCTACTGGTAGTGCCGGACTTACTTACGCAGGCTCAGGGGTCCATAGTGCACCCGCACCCTCAGGGACTCTGCCTACAAGCATGGCTAATCCATGGCTCAGCGCCTTAGAGAGCACATGTACGGAGGGAGTAAGACAAGTCAGAGTGTAGCTGAAGGACCTCCACCAGGAGGACTTACGAGCAGAAATGGACACAATTTACCTCCTGGTGCTCTTCCAAGCAGTTAGCTCCTTTCGACGTCCCTATAACTGTAATTCTAGAATACCTGCTGGACCTCAAATGAGACAGGCTCTCTCTATCCTCGCTAAAGGTCCACCTCGCAGCTATATCAGCCTTTCGGCACAAAGAGGAAGGGCCCGCCATATTTGCCCATCCTATCATCACAAGGTTCCTGAAGGGGCTGCTAAACCTGTACCCCCCTCGGAAACCACTACCACCGTCATGGAGTTTGGACTTGGTACTTCACACGCTATCGGGACCACCCTTCGAACCATTAGCCACGGTATCCCTCTGACTACTTACCATGAAAACAACCTTCCTTCTTGCGATTACGTCAGCCCGCAGGGTGAGCGAACTCGCAGCAGTAATGGCAACGCTGCCCTGCACAGTATTCTCAAAGGAAGCAGTGATCTTATGGTTACACCCAACCTTCGTTCCAAAAGTTTCCTTGGAGTTCCACATTAACAAACCAATAGTATTACCCTCATTTTACCCGAAGCCTCACAGCTCCAGCAAGGAGGCGTGACTGCATCTCCTAGATGTGAGGAGGGCGTTGGCCTTTTACATAGACAGAACTAAGCCCTTCCGAAAAACAGACAGACTCCTGGTGTCTCTTGCTCCCAGGTCGAAAGGGGAAGGCCTCTCTTCCCAGAGAATTTCAAATCACATTGTGTCCTGCATAAAACTGTGTTATGAGCTCTGTAAGACCCCTCTGCTAGCTCCGCCCAAGGGTCACTCCACCAGAGCAATGGTGGCGTCAACGGCCTTCTTCAAGGGAATTGCGTTGAAAGACATTTGCAGAGTGGCGACTTGGTCATCTTACGACACCTTTGCCAAGCATTATACCCTGCACCAGGTGTTCGATGAGGATACCCATCTGTCGACAGCAGTCCTCTCAAGGGCAAGCTGCACATGATTCGAGTACCCACCTCCTTACTTGGGGTTACTGCTGGGTAGTCACCTACTGTGGAGCACCCACGGGGACACATCTCGAAGAACCATTGTTACTACATGAGTGAGTAACTTCTCTTTCCAAAGGAGAAAGTAGGACAATCAACTAGTTATATAAGGTGTTTGTATACAAATGCCAGAAGCCTGGAAAACAAAGAGGAAGAATTAGAGGCCCTGGCAGTCAAAGGAGTATGAGGTGTTTGGGACAACAGAGACTTGGTTGGATGACTCGCATAACTGTAGCACCTTTATGGAAGGACATAAATTGTTCAGGAAGGACAGGCAAGAGAGAAAAGGAGGAGGCATGGGACTGTAAGTACAAGAGCAGTATGATTCCTCAGAGCTCCAGTATATGGGGGGAGAAAAGCCAGCTGAGAGTCTTTGAGTTAAGCTTATAGGTGGAAGCAACAGAAGTGATGTTGTGGTTTGTGCCTGCTATAGACCACCAGATCAGGTAGATGAGGATTTCTTCAGACAACAAAGAGAAGTTTCCACATCACAGGCCCTGGTTTTCATGGGAGACTTTAATCACTCAGACATTTGTTGGGAGACCAATAGAGCAGCATACAGACAAACCAGGAAGTTTTTGGAGAATGGTGGGGATAACTTCCTGGTACAAGTGCTGAAGAAACCAACCTGGGCTGTGCTCAGCTTGACCTGCTGCTCACAAACAGGGAAGAACTAGTAGGAGAAATATAAATGAGTAGCAACCTGAGTTGCAGCGAGAATGTGATGGTGGATTTCAGGATCCTGACAAAAGGAAGGAAAGTGAGCAATAAAATACAGACCCTTGATTTCAGAAGAGCAGACTTCGACTCCCTCAGAAAACTGTTGGGCAGGATCCCCTGGGAAGCTAATGTGAAGGGGAAATGTGTTCAGGAGAACTGGCAGTATTTTAAAGAAGCCTTATTGAGGGCACAGGAACAAATCATCCTGTTGTGCAATAAAAAAACAAGTATTGTAGGCAACAAGCTTGGCTTACCAGGAAAATCCTTGATGAGCTTAAACTCAAAAAGGTTGCATATAAGAAGTGAAAACTTGGACAGATGACTAAGGAGGAGTATAACTATGTTTTTGGAGAATGCAGGGGAGTAATCAGGAAAGTGAAAGCACAGTTGGAACTGCAGCTAGCAAGGGATGTGAAAGGTAACTAGAAGGGTTTTTACAGACATGTTAACAACAAGATGGTGGTCAGGGAGGGTGTGGGGCTGTTACTGGATGAGGGAGATAACCCAGTGACAGATGATGTTGGAAAAGCTGAAGTACTCAATGCTTTTTTTTCCTCAGGCTTCACGGACAAGGTCAGCTCCCAGATTACTGCATTAGGCAATGCAGTATGGAAAGGAGCTGGCAGCCCTTGGTGGGGAAAGAACAGGTGAAGGTCTATTTAGAAAAGCTAGACATACACAAATCCATGGATCTGGATTTAATGCATCCAAGGGTACTGAGGGAATTGTCAAATGTCATTACAGAGCCTTTGGCCTTTATCTTTGAAAACTTGTGGAGATCGGGAGAGGTCCGAGATGACTGGAAAAAGGCAAATATAGTGCCCATCTTTTAAAAGAGGGAAAGAAGCACAGTCCAGGGAGCTATAGAGTGGTCAGCCTTACTTCAGTCCCTGGGAAAATAAAGGAGGGGCTCAAGGAATCCATTTCTAAGCACTTGGAAGGGGAGAAAGTGATCAAGAGTAGTCAACATGGAATCACCAAGACCAAGTCATGCCTGCCCAATCAGATTAGCTTCTGTGATGAGGTAGCTATCTCTGTGGTCATGGGGAAGTTGGTGGATCAGTGTACCTTGACTTTAGCAAAGCTTTTGATACAGTCACCCACAATCAAAACAAAAAGCATTCAAGTAGCACTTTAAAGCCTAGCAAAATAGTTTATTAGGTGAGCTTTCGTGGGACAGACCCACTTCTTCAGACCATAGCCAGACCAGAAAAGACTCAATATTTAAGACACAGGGAACCAAAAACAGTAAGCAAGGAGGACAAATCAGAAAAAGATAATCAAGGTGAGCAAATCAGAGAGTTGAGGGGTGGGGTGGGGGGAAGGTCAAGAATTAGATTGAGCCAAGTATGTATAGACTAGCATGGCTTCCTTTCTGTTACTAGTCACCCACAATATTTTTGGTCATAACTTAAGGAAGTATGTATTGGGTAAATGGACTGTAAGATGGATAGAAAGCTGGCTAGGCAGTGGGGCCCGGTGAGTAGTGATCAGTGGCTCTGTGTCTGGTTGGCAGTCAGTTTCAAGTGGAGTGCCCCAAGGATCTGTTCTTGGATCAGTATTGTTCAACATCTTTAGTAATGACCTGGATGAGGGTAAGAATAGGGTCCAGAGTGACCTAGATAACTTGGAAGATTGGGCCAGAAGTAATCTGATGAGGTTCAACAAAGACAAGTGCAGAATCCCAGAAGAATCCCAAGCATGGTTAATAGTAACAGAGAGGAAGCCGTATGCACTTGGCTTAATCTAATTCTTGACCTTCCCCCCCAACCCCTCCACTCTCTGATTTGCTCCCCTTGATTATCTTTTTCTGATTTGTCCTCCTTGCTTACTCTTTTTGGTTCTCTGTGCCTTAAATATTGAGTCTGTTCTGGTCTGGCTATGGTCTGAAGAAGTGGGTCTGTCCCACAAAAGCTCACCTAATAAACTATTTTGCTAGGCTTTAAAGTGCTACTTGACTGCTTTTTGTTTTGAAAGCATGGTTAAGCAGCAGTACAGCAGAAAAGGACTTGGGGATTACAGTGGAGGAGAGGCTGGATAAAAGTCAACAGTGCGTCCTGGTAGCCAAGAAGGCCAATGGCATGTTGGGGTGCATTAGCAGGAGCATTTCTAGCAGAGAAATTATTATTCCCCTTTATTTGGCACTGGTGTGGCTGCATCTGGAGTACTGCATCCAGTTCTGGGCCTCCCAGTATAGAAAGGATGTGGATGCATTGGAGCAGGTCCAGTGGAGGCCAATGGAAATGATTAGGTGTCTAGAGCACATGACCTGGAGAGGCTGAGGGATCTGGGTTTATTTAGTTTGCGGAAGAGAAGAGTGAGGGACAATTTGATAACAGCCTTCAACTTCCTGAATGGGGAGGCTACTAAAGAGGATGGCAAGAGGCACTTCTTAGTAGTGACTGATGGCAGAACAAGGCACAGTGGTCTGAAGTTACAGAGAGAGAGGTGTAGGTTGGATATTAGGAAACACTATTTCACCAGTAGAGTGGTAAAGCACTGGAATGCATTACTAAGAGAGGAGGTGGAATCTCCATCCCTAGAGGTTTTTAAGTCCCAGCTTGACGTAGTCATGGCTGGGATGATTTAGTTGAGTTGATTCTACTTTGGGTGGTGGGGCTGGACTAGATGACCTGAGGTCCCTTCCAGCCCTAGAATTTTATGATTCTCCACGTGTAACTTGGAGTTCTGCTCATGGGACACAGTGCAGTGCGGTGACTGGTGGGGATGCCGAGTTGGGTGTCAGTAACACACTGCATAGATGGGCTATGTTGTGTCCAGACTGACTTGGGTGCAACTCGAGAGCAGACTTCAACTTCCTGAGAATGGGGTGTGGGGGGCTCTAAAGAGGATGGAGAAAGGCTGTTCTCAGTAGTCTCAGATGATGCACAAGGAGCAATGGTCTGAAGTTACAGAGGGAGAGATTTAGGTTGGATAGTAAGTGAAACTATTTCACCAGATGGGCAGTGAAGCACTAGAATGCTTTACCTAGAGAGGTGGTGAAGTATCCATTCCTAGAGGTTCTTAAATCCCATCTTGACATAGTCATGGCTTGCATGAGTTAGTAACAGAGAGATAGCCGTGCTAGTCGATATACTATCAAAACAAAAAATCAGTCCAGTAGCACTTTAAAGACTAACAAAATAATTTATTAGGTGATGAGCTTTCGTGGGACAGACCCACTTCTTCAGATCATAGCTGTACCAGAACAAATACTGAGTCTGTTCTGGTATGGCTATGATCTGAAGAAGTGGGTCTGTCCCACAAAGCTCATCACCTAACAAATTATTTTGTTAGTCTTTAAAGTGCTACTGGACTGATTTTTTGTTTTGATAGCAAGAGTTAGTTAGGGTTGACCATGCTTTGGGCAGTGATCTGGACTAAATGACCTCCTACGTTCCCATCCAGCCCTAGGATTCTATGACTTGTAGCAGGGGGGAGAAAGTGACTTGCTGCCACTGATGTCCTGTGGTCAGGATTTAGAGCTGATGGCTCCTCCCATCCTGGTGCCCACTACGGCCACGTGTCGGCCCTGCCCTTGCTCCAGCATTGCCCTGCGCGCCCACTTCTCTGCTCAGCCCTGAGGGGGGCTCCGGATGGGAGGTTCACAATAGTGGAGAGGCATGCTGCTGTGGCTCATGGGAGTTAGCCTTGGTCTACATCTCCCATCAGCTACTGCAGGGCCAGATCTGCCAGCGGCCAGTCTGATGCCCGGTGCTATCTGATTGGACTAGGGGGCTTTTGGTGTTACAGCTTCCAATTGTGGAGTGGGCTGGCAACGGAAGTTGTTGGAAGGGAAAGTGACATCTGTGCTAACAGCAACAAAGGGTCCTGTGGCACTTTATAGACTAACAGAAAAGTTTTGAGCATGAGCTTTCGTGAGCACAGACTCACTTCATCAGATGCACTCACTTCATCAGATCTGTGGTAAGGAAGTCAAGCCCGTTGTGTCAAGGGTTTGGTTTGGTTCTGCGCAGGTGAGCGATGCCTCCTGGGAATTGCAGTTTTTGCCGACACGTGGCAGGTGGTGGCTTGACACAGCACGGCTCAGCCTGGCCTGGGGATACCTTAGTCTCCTCCCTTCCCCAGCCTGTATACCACCCCCCCGCCACACTCTTATCTAGCCAGCTGTGGAACCCCTCACCCTCCCTTCCCTAGACAGCTCCCGACGTCCACTCCCTGCCCCCCAGCATGCCTACTCTGCCAACTGTGGGCTCCCTCAGCCCCTTTCCCCTAGTCAGCCCTCTTCCCCACCCATATCCAGCCAGCTGTGGGACCCCCTCAGCCCCTCCCTTTTCTCCCTTCCCCAGCCAGACCCCAGGCTACACTCCCTGCCAATTGTTGGCCCCTCCCTTCCCTAGCTGACCTCTAACCTATGCTCCCTGCCCCATTAATCAGCCAGATGTGGGTTTCCTCAACCGCCTTTTCCTCCCTTCTGTAGCCAACCTCCCACCTGCACTCCTTCCTCCCATCCCCAACCAGGCAGCTGTGGGACCCTTCAACCTCCTTTTTTCTCCCTTCCCCAGCCAACCCCCACGCCTACAGTCCTTGCCCCTCCACCTCCAGCCAACTGTGTTACCCCCTCATTCCCCTTTTCATCCCTTCTCTAGCCATCCCACCTGCACTCCCTGTCCCTCCCCCCACTCCTACCCAGCCAGCTGTGGGATCCCTTCTGTCCTCTTTCGTCCCTTCCCCAGCCAGTCTCCAAACCTGCAGTCCCTGCCCCCTTCTCCTATCCTGCCAATTGTGGTCTCCCTCAGCCCCCCTCCCCTAGCCAACTCCCATCCTGTACCCCTCCCCCACCCATATCCAGCCAACTGTGGGACCCATTCAACTCCCTTTTTCCTCTCATCCCCCATTAGCCCACAACCTGTACTCCTTGTTCCGCCAGCTTGCACTCTCTGCTAGCTGTGGGCCCATCACTTCCCTAGCTGACCCTCCCAACTAAACTTCTGTCCACCCCTATCCAGCCAGCTGTGGGACCCCTTAGCCCTCTTTTCTCTTCCTTACTTAGCCAGCCCTCAGTTTACACCCCCACTCCTGTCCATTCCAACACCTCCCAGCCTGCCACTTCCTACCCTAACACCAACCCAGTTTATTCCTTCATTCATGGGACCCTTTAGCCCCCAACACCTCCCCAGCTCACCCCAAGCCTTACCTCTCCCCTGTTCATGCTTCCACATGTAAGGACCCTGCACCTATCCTCTTCCTCCTCAACAATTCCCAGTCCACCCTTACTCATACCCCAGTGCCTCTCAGTCCCTTCCCCCATCCATTTTGTCTTTCAGTCCCCACTTCTCTTCCTTTCAAGACCCACAGCAACCTGCATCCCCTAACTCTACACTTGCACACTTCATGTCTCCAGTCACAGCGGCCTCTTGCCTCCTTGTACACACCTAGCTCACCACAACCTACTCCTCCATCCCTGCCTCCACAGCTCAGTCCAAACTATACCCGCATCCACCCCTCCATCTGTGGGGTCCCCAGGGCCCTTTTCTCCTCCTTCAACACTCCTCAGCCTGCATCTCTATCCTTTCCCCAGTCCATGCTTCCAGTTGTGGGGCTCCTCAGTCCCTTTCTCTCCTTCACCAACACAATCCCCCACCCCATGTCCTTCAGCGCTCTCTGTCAACTCTGGGCCCACCATCTTTCCTGTTAGGATATTGCAGCCTGCCTCCCACCAGTATCCATTCACCATTCTACAACCTGCTCCCCCATTCCCAGACCTGGGCAAATTTAAAATCAGCAATAGAGTTCTGTGTAGTGACAACTCATGCTTGTTTCTCCCCACCCACAACCAAGCTGTACTTGAAGAGCAATTGTCCAGGTCCCCAACCAGAGGAGAAGCTGATAAAAGTGGGTCCAAACAGCCTTGATATCATTTTAAGCAGAGATGAGCAGCCCTTAACTTTCTGCCTTCTGTATAACTGGCTATGACTGAGCAGTTAGTGCTTTGAATTTCTCATTGGCACTGGCTCTAGTTTTCTTTACAGTTGGAGTGCTTCTTTGCTCAGTAGACGGTCCTATGGAATTAAGGCTGGGGAAGGGGTGTCACTTTGCCATTCAGAGTTACTGTTCTGAGTGCCCTTGCAAGAGCAGCTTTCTAGTTGTAGTTCCAAAGGTAGTAATGAGAGGAAGGTTGAGGGTGGAGAGCAGCAAGACCACAAGCACTATTGATGACAGGCAAGAACCATCCAGCTAGAAGCAGAGCAGACGCAGTTGTGAGATAAGCGTCTGATCTGGCGATGCCTTCGCTCGTGACCCACCTAGCTTCAGGTAGGGACACCCCATTTGGGTTCATAATCAGAGCTTCCCAACTAGCAACAGTGGTTGCACGTCAAATAAGGTCCCATATTCAGAGGGTTGTTTGTTTCTCTCAACAGAAGCAGTGTGTCTTCTTCATTAAATAGATGGAGGTAGGATGACGACTACAGGTGGTGAGTTTGCTTGCATTCCTCCCATACGTTTCTCACTTCTTCTCTAGTGTGTTGGCCAACACACTCTCTGTTTCTGTCTTTGTCTACACTGGTGCTGTCTCATTTTACAAGGTGCAGGCAGGCACTCGAAATGTGCAGTCCCATGGGCATGGACTCGGGAGAGAAGGGGGAAATAAGCAGGGACGTAAATCATGTCAGGGAGGGACTGTGACAGACTGAAAAAGATGGGAGAGGGAGGCAGGCATGAAGGCAAGATTTCACACACCAGTAAAGCTTAGTGTACTAATAGTTCATGTAGGGCTTTTTCTGCTCTGCTTGCAAGAGACGCATCCAGGATTCCTGGCCAGATGAGAATCTGGCAGAAGTGAACCTGGGCAGCCTGGACATCATTCTAAGGAAATGTGAACAAATCTTAGCTTTCTGCCTGGCTCATAACTGGCTCTGTGTGAGTGGTCAGATTTCTGAATTACTCTGTACTCACTTTAGGTTTCTTCACAGGTTGTCAGCTTCCTGTTTGGGCAGGGAGCCCTGTGAAATTGAGTCAGGGGAAGGAGCAATAGTGATTATTTTGGATAAAGGTGCAATGAGCTCCTTTGTCTTAGTCCCACACTGGTAATAGGAGGAAGGGATGGCTGATGGCAGAGCCCCACTATGTGTTAGATGCAAGAGAAAGAAGTTATGTAATGTTGCCAGCTGAGATGCTAACTGTTTTGTTTGTTTGTACCCTGTTGTGCTGGTTTGAGTACAAAGGTGAAAGAAGTGAAGAGTCAGAGTCTACTTCCATCACACAACTGGTGGCGGGGAGGGGAGAATGGATGAGAGCCATCCATATGGGAGCTGATCAGCCCCCAATGTGACAAAGAGGACTCTGCTTATGGCCACCTCATTAGCTAGGGCTGGGTTTGTAAGCAGGGCTTCCTGACTAGTACGAAGGGTGACAAGGGAGGTCACCATTTTCAGGATCTGCTCATTACTCTGGACAGAAGCAAGGTGTCCTCCTCAGCAGGTAGATGGATGTAGGAGGAAGACTGCAGGTGGTGAGTTGCTTGTCTTCCTCCCATGGGTGTGTTTCTCTCCCTCTTTCTCTCTTTGTTACAACTTCTGCTTGTGCTGTCTTCTACAGAATATGGGCAGGCATTCTAGGTGAGCATCCGCACAGGCAAGGTCTAGGGACCCATGGGGAAAGAAGGAAGGAACACAAAGTGTCCTGGGTAGGAGCTGTGAGAGCAGAGCTCTGATATTATTGACTTGGTCTCTGGTCAATGAGTGGGGCTGATATGATGGGTAGAGGGAGGCAGGGAGGGGGAAGCAAGATTTCTCACAACAAAAGAGCTTAGCATAATGATGGCTCATCCTGAGCTTTTTCTGCTGCACTTATAGAGGAATCATCCAGGAGTCACACCCAAAGGAGAAGCTGGCAGAAGTGGATCTGACCAGCCTGGATATCCTTCTAAGGAGACATGAACAGTCTTCAGCTTTCTGCCTTCAGCATAAGTGTCTGTGAATGGTCTGTGCTCTGAATTCCTCATCTGTGCTGTCTGTAGGGTTCTTGACAGGCTGTGACTTTGCTGATTGGGCAAGGGACCCTGAGCAATTGAGTCTGGAAAAAGGAGCAATAGTTTGCAATGCAGAGTGACTATTTTGGATGTAGGAGCAACGATCACCTTTCTACTTGGATAGTAACAGAGAGGAAGCCGTGCTAGTCTATACACTATCAAAACAAAAAGCAGTCAAGTAGCACTTTAAAGACTAGGAAAATACTTTATTAGGTGAGCTTTCGTGGGACAGACTCACTTCTTCAGACCATAGCCAGACCAGAACAGACTCAATATTTAAGGCACCGAGAACCAAAAGCAGTAAGCAAGGAGGACAAATCATAAAAAGATAATCAAGGTGAGCAAATCAGAGAGTGCAGGGGTGTGGGGGGAGGTCAAGAATTAGATTAAGCCAAGTATGCAGACGAGCCCCTATAGTGACTCAGAAAGTTCCCGTCCTGGTTTAAACCATGTGTTAATGTGCCAAATTTGAATATAAAAGCCAGCTCGGCTGTTTCTCTTTGAAGAATGGTGTGAAAGTTCTTTTTCAGTAACACACATACCTTTAGGTCATTAATAGAATGCCCCATTCCACTAAAATGTTGACTAACTGGTTTGTGGATCTGGAGTGTTTTGATGTCTGTTTTGTGCCCATTAACCCTTTGTCTAAGGGAGTTAGAAGTCTGTCCAATATATAAAGTATCTGGGCATTGTTGGCGTATGATGGCATATATGATGTTAGTAGAGGAGCATGAGAAAGTGCCCGTGATTCTGTGAGTAACCTGGTTAGGTCCAGTGATGGTATTTCCAGAGAAGATATGTGGACAAAGCTGGCCACGGGCTTTGTTGCAAGGAAAGGTTCCAGGATTGGTATTCCTGGGGTATAGACTGTGGCTGTTAGTGAGGATCCTCATAAGGTTGGGAGGTTGTCTGTAGGAGAGAACAGGCATGTCACCCAGGGCCTTCTGGAGTGTGGCATCCTGATTAAGGATAGGTTGTAGGTCTTTAATAATTTGTTGCAGTGGTCTGAGTTGGGGGCTGTAGGTGATGGGCAGTGTTTGTTTCTTCAAAGAGAAACAGCCGAGCAGAGTGGGCAGCTGGCAAGTTTCTGTCTGGATAAAGTATTCTTCTGGAGTCCCCTCTTGGTACTCTCCAGGCATCCTCCCCGCAAACATCTCGCCCTCTTAAGGGCATCTCCTGGAACCTCCCACCACCCCCTCCTCAAGCTTTCCATTCCCTTTCAGGCACACCCCCGCAACATCCATTCCTGTGGTTCTCCCACAGGTTGTGTGGAGTGGGGTTTGGGGGCTAATTGTAGGTCCAAAAAAGGAGGAGTCCCAATGTAAAAGTTTGCTCACCCCGATATGCATGATTGTGATCTGTAAACAATCTTGTAAATATAATTACAGCAATACATTTCCTTTGTTAACAGAAACGAATACAAAGCCTTATTTGTGTGTGTTTATTTCAGGCAATAGACTGGCACTCCACTAAAAATGGATTTACTTAATTGTGAGTCAATAATGGCAGTAGCACAGAGTGGCTATACACGATCTTTAGCACAGATAAATGTTGGTTAAAATATGCTTCATTATGTGATCCCACTCTCTTCTGAGCTATTTCCTAGGTTGCTCTGTGAGCAGCACAGAATGAGGGTGGGCAGGAACTCTGCTTTAATCCCTTTTGAGCTGCTGGTGGTGGCTGGGATCCATGGGCCTTATTAAATTGCCTGGGCCCCTGGGCACTTGCACCCTTTGCCCCCCACCCAGGGGTGTGACTGATGCTACCCTTATGTTACTAGTGCTGGGGTGGGGGCATTGATCAGGCAGTGCCTAAATTTGTGCTGGACTCGAGCTCTGAGACCTCTGTCTCTTTCCTGGGGTAGACAAGGGGAGTAGAGATGATGGCTGGAGGGACTCTGGAAGCAAGTGGGGAGCCAGTGACAACGGGGGGTGGGCATGTGGTCAAACTATAGGTGCACACAGGTTGCCGTTTCCCCTAAAGCCAGCCCTGGGGATGGTCAGCATCTGTGCCCTATGCCAACAGCTCCAGCACTGCAACAGAGTGTGATGCTGTCCTCTATCTTGAGTGTGAGGCCAGAGGTATCTGCTTTGGCCCCAGCCAATCAAGCTTTCCAGCATTCAGCAAATATTCCCAGGCAGTATAGACAGCGGCAGTGCTTCTGAATTGCCTCCATCAGCACCCACACAGCTGCACTCACCCGAATTGCCCCCCCGCACCTTTCTGCACCACTGTCTGTGAGCAGGATTTTCTTTTTATGATCCTGGAATACGGCAACTGTAGTCTTACCCAGTCACAGAGTTTGAGACCTTCAAGTGGAAGACAAACATGAAAAGGAACAGTACTCACTGCTGTTAACATAGAAATGAACTGAAAGGTGTCTGTCTATGGAAGTTGTTTTTATAGCTTCCTTTGGGCCCCTAAGGCATTCTGGGAAATTGAAGGGGTGGAGCTTAGGGCAGTATTTAATCTGAGTCTGCAGACCTAGGAAATCATTCAGTTTTACAGGGCTCCCAAGAGGTGTGGATGGTTCCTTGTGGAGGTAGTGATAGCCACGGTGAGTATTGATAATGGGTAACAATAGAATGTATTTATGGTTAATGTAGTATTTATGTTTTTGTTATGTTCTTTTATTTCATTTGATATTATTTGTAGCATGTTTGATTCATGTCTTTTCATGGGGTGGATGCTACTAAATACTCCTATTTTTGATTTTTTTTTTGCATGCTCATGGTATGAGCCTAGTTGAAGCACAGTAGTTAGGTGGGGGTTGGTGTGGGTACTTTAATGTTTAATTGGAGGTCTTTGCTGATAATCCAGCTATATACTTTTTTTTTCTTCCTCCATCTTCACTTGTCTAGAGGCCTGTGAGTAGAGTGTGAAACCTGGCTTGCAGTTAAGGTTTTGTTGTGTTTTTGTATCGCAGATGTTCACATTTTTCTGTGAGGAAAATTTGATTTCCGGGTGAGGGACCTTTATATAAGTAAAGATGCTCCATTCTCAGCTGTCATTTCTGGTGCTGCCCTGGGTATGCTTGACCAGTCACCACTACCTGTTCCTTTTATCCTCTCCCTGGCTGTGCTTTTTTGAGGAGGATGTGAGTATCTTGGCTAGCTGTGGGCCCCTGTGGTGGTGATGAACAAGAGGGAGTGCTGTCAGTATGACATGTGTAGCTATTTGCGGGGTAGGTGGTCTTAGGGGGAGGCTTACATATCATAGGTGTCCTTTCTTTTGAGAAAGAGGAAATAATTAAATAAGGTTTGAAGTCATTTTGTTGGCTTGCAGATATGTGCACTTCAGATAGCATGTGTCTCAGTCACCAAAGGACAACGGAGGCCCTGTTTGTGTCACAACATCACTGGCTGAGGGAAGGCCCACAGAAAAAGGAAAAGACAACTTTGAGAGCAGGAAGGGCTGTCATCATTAAGTATCTCCAAAGGGTTAGCCATTCGGAAGCATTTTTGCCAGTCAGGAGTCCTCTAAAAGTGTGCCCATGGTCAATGGGCTCATGAGAGGAGAGTGGCAGATTATTGTGTGGAGGGCACACAGACGTCCTCTGGAGAAAGGGTAATTATTGGGAGAGTGGTTGTGTGCCTACCTAGCAATGCTCCATGCTCAGCCGTCCTCTTACATGGTGCAGGGTTTCCAATATGGGGTCACCGCTCCCTCCTTCTTTTGTCTTCTCCCTAGTTTATAGTCTTAAGAACAGCCTGTGAGCATCCTAGTGAAATGCATCTCCATGGAGCAGTGAGGGGGTCCTTTATCGTAGATAGGAAGATGTTTTGGGAATGGTGGATAGGCTGTGGGGGCTTTTATCAGTAATAGGCTCTCTGTATGGTACAGGAGGATCTGAGTTCAGAGCGGAGGGGGTGAACCATGGCAAGTCCATCCTGTTTGGTCTCCATGCTGCCTGACTAGACTAGTGAAGGCAGGAGCAGAAAAAATGATACCACCTGTGAGGTAAGGGATGTGTTGTCTATCTAATGTCACACATTGCTTGTATCAAAGAACACTGATTTTCTAATGCAGGCACAGTAACACTGGATGGACCTGTGGGATAATGCTCCTAGCATTTTTCCTCAATGATACAAAATCAACAAGAATGCCTGTGGCATCTTTATAGACTAAAAGATATTTTGGAGCATAAGCTTTCATCAGCAATGACCCGCTTCATCAGTTGGGGTAATCATAGAATCATAGAGTAGGACTGGAAGGGACCTCGCGAGGCCATCGAGTCCAGCCCCCTGCCCTCATGGCAGGACCAAGCACTTTCTAGACCATCCCTGAAAGCCATCTATCTAACCTCTTCTTAAATATCTCCAGTGATGGAGATTCTACCACCTCCCTTGGCAATTCGTTCCAGTGTTTGATCACCCTGACAGTTAGGAACTTTTTCCTAATGTCCAACCTTAACCTCCCCTGCTGCAATTTCAGTCCATTGCCTCTTGTTCTATCCTCAGAGGCAAGGAAGAACAAGTTCCCTCCCTCCTCAAAAGGTGAACGCCATCTCTGCCTAGCAGTCCTTCATGGAAAAGGATCCCATGGTCAAAGAAACCAAAGCCTTCCTGGCGACACCATCTACGCAACCAAGCATTCACCTCTAGGATACACCTGTCTCTGCCTGGGCTCCTACCTCTGACAGGCAGGATTGAAGAGAATACCACCTGTGCCCCAAACTCCCTGACCCATGCCCCCAGAGCCCTGAAGTCACTCTTGACCTGCTCAGCGTCACACCTCGCAGTATCATTAGTGCCCACATGGATGAGAAGCATGGGATAGTAGTCAGAGGGCCGGAAAATCCTCGACAATGCCTGCGTAACATCTCAGATACAGGCCCCCGGCAGGCAGCATGCCTCCCAAGAGGAAATGTCAGGGCAACAGATGGGTGCCTCCGTCCCCCTCAGAGTCTCCAACCACCACTACTTTACGTTTCCTTCTTGCAGGGGTGGCAGTAGACTTCCCAGCCTTGGGGGTACGAGGCTTCTCCTCTTCTGTACGGGGTAATTCTTGGTCTCTGGTATCGAGTACAGCATAACGGTTTTCCAGTACCATGGTGGGAGGGTTCTGAGCAGGGGTGGGACACTGCCTGCTGCGAGAAGTAACCAGCTGCCAGTGTCCATCCTGGTCCACCTCCTCCAGTGGTTTATCAGCTGTCCTGTGCACTGGGACAGTTACCTCCGCAGTCTCCACCTGAATACTATCCAGGAACTGCTCATGGACTCGGATACTCCTCAACCTGGCCACCTCCTCCTGTAGCTCCCCCAACTGCCGCCTGAGAGATTCCACCAGCAGGCACCTTTCACACTGAATATTCCCCTCAGCCTGGGTATCAGTAAGTGGGAACGGCAAGCCACAGTCCTTGCAAAACCACACCAGGATCTGGGTAGAAACATCCATGGTCAGGCAGTCTGTCTGGCTACAGGCGCAAGTGGAGGAGACAGCAGTAGTGCTGGCACAGGTGTTGCGGGTCTTCCCAGCCATTATAGTCCTCTCTGTCACACTCCCTCTTAAACTCCCATCTCTGCAGCTCCCTGTCCGTTTCGCTCCCTGGTCACTCCTGCCTCTGGCTTTTAAGCCTGCTGGCTTCTCTCAGGCCCTCCCCCTATGAGTCACACAGGGGAAGGCTGATCAAGGGAGCAAAAATGTGCAGAGCATTTTGGTCACAGGTCTAGTACCCTCAAGTGGCCATTTGCAGTAATGTGTGAACAAATGCCTAATGCAGCAACAGGTGTGCCAGGTGGGTACTTTCTTTAATATCAATAGCCCTTCCCTCATGGAGTAAAATTGATATGGCTGGCCACTATGGGTTGTGCATGAAGAAACTTCCAATGGAAAAACATTGACAGCAGCTAGCTACTTGGGACAACGTGTGGACAGTCTTGATGATGGTTTCCTGATGGTGTAACAGTGACTTCAGCTGGCATATTTGGGTAATGCCCATTTTAGTTTTCTCCATGGAGTCACTGTGAGCCCATGTAGTCATGGAACAAGAGTGCACCCAGGTGGCCACTTGGGGTACTAGGAATAGGGTTGACAGTTTATTTGCATGTGGGGAGTGCTATCTGTATTACTGGAGTATCTACTGGGGATTAGTGTTGGTCCACTAAATTCTGGTGGTATATTTGTGTGAGTGGGTACTCAGTTTAGGCTTGTTATGTGAGTGAAGTGCTGTGTGCATTATCAAAAGTAGCTAATGTCCTCACTGTTACAGTGTTTGCGTAAAGGCGGGTGGTTTGTGATAGTATTCAGGGTATTGCTTTATGTGTTTGAAATGTCATATGGTAAAATTTGTTGTCATTGCAGGTTTTGGGCTGCTATGCCCAATTTTGTCCAAGAAGCAATGTGTGGTGGTAGGGAATTGTTTTCACGCAAGTGGATTTGCTGTGAGGCTCACAAGTTAGGTATAGTTATCAATCTGGAACTTCATTTGTGTTGCATGGGAAATGGATTCCACTGGGTGCAAGTCACTGGGAACTTCAGGTATAGGTGTTTAGAAACTGTTTTTTTGTCTTCCCCCCCACGCATGTCTTGTATGGGTATTAATTTTGACTCTTGTTTCCCCACTTTTTTTTTATAGGAAGTTATTCTGGTCTGTGATCTGAAGGTCTGTGGTTCTGGAGAGGAGCTGAATGCATCTTAGGTGTTTGGAAGATGTGGGGATGCTGTTGGACATGCCAGTTAGTATAGTTATTGATCAGGAGATGTGGATATGTGTTCCACGCTGAAGATAGGAAATTGACGTCACTGGGAACTTCATGTACGTGTGTGTTGGAAGCTGCTATGTTTTCCTTGTGTTCTATGGGGCTCAAATATGTGACTCCTGTTTCCCCTTTTTTATATGAAGTCACTCTGGTCTGTATTGATGTAGAAGAGTTGAATGCGTCTTCATCATTTGGAAGCTGTGGAGTTTGTCATACATGCCAGTTAAGTATAGTTATTGATCAGGACATGGGGTTATTTGTTGCATGCTGAAGATGGGAAATGGATTTCACTGGGTGACTGTCGCTGGGAACTTGAAGTATATGTGTGTGTTGGAAGTTGACATGTTTTTTCTTGTGTTCTGTGAGGATTAAATATGTGACTTGTCTCCCATTTTTATAGGAAGTTATTCTGGTCTGCAATATGAAGGTCTATGTTGCTGGAGGAGACTTGAATGCATCTTATATGTTTTGGAAAATATGGAGTTGATGTCATGCATGCCAATTAAGTATAGTTATTGACCAGGAGTTGTGGATGAGTGTTGCATGCTGAAGATGGGAAATGGATTTCACTGGATGCCTGTCACTGGAAACCTCATGTATACATGTGTGTTGGGAACTGCCATGTTTTCCTTGTGTTCTATGGGGGTTAAATATGTGGCAATTGTTTCCCTTTTTTATAGGAAGTTTCTTTGTTCTGTGATCTGAAGGTCTGGGCTGCTTGAGAAGCCATCAGTGTGATCTGAATGTCTCTGCTGATGGAAAAGACTGGAATGCATCTTATTTGTTTGGAATGTGTATGTGTTTATGTTCTTGTAAAGCATCCTCATTTTAATGGCTAGAATATATTATGGCATTGGCATTTATATCCTGCGATACACCAGAACTGACATGGTGGGAACATGAATAATATCCTTTCAGGATATTTTTAAGTAGTAGATAGGTCATTTACTTCACATAACCAAACAAGTAAATTAACATTTGGAATAGGGTTTGAACCATGAACTACTAAAAGACACTCTGTATTAGAATATTGTAGCTCTCAGACTTAGAGGACACTAATGGGTTGTATTCATGTAATTCTGTTCTGTGTGGCGTTCCAAGGGAAAAGAAGTCAACCATCAGTGTACTCATGTCATGTGAGGGGAAGCAAGTGAGATCAGTGACCCTGCGCCTATTAATGCTAAGGAAGAGCTGCCCAGCTGGGAGTGGAACAGCTGCCATTGTCACTGAGAAGTGTCTGGTTTGGCACAGGCTGTCCTCACGGCCCACCTGGTTGCATGTAAGGAAGCAGCTAGGGAGATCATGTAAATGTAGGTTCCTTACTAGGAGCAGTGGTTTTGAGGGAGGCAAGGTTCCCGTTTTCAGTGGCAGCTTATTTCTTTAGGCAGAAATGAAGTGTTATCCTCAGCAGATAGTGAGTTCCTTGTCATGCTCCCATGTTTGTCTCTCTCTCCTTCATTGTGTTGGCCAACACACTTCACTTCTTCCTCCATCTCTTTGTCCTGGTCTGCTTTATAGGTCTTCTTCTAGGAGATGCAGTGGACATTCTAGGTGTGCATCCCCACAGGCAAGGTCTCTGGATCCAGCAAGAAGTAGGAAAGAAGATAAATTGTGGCAGGTAGGGGATGCAAGAGTAGAGCTCTGTCATCATTGACTTAGCCGCTGTTCATCGTGTGGGGCCAATGATAAATGGGAGAGGGAATTGGAGATGAAGTCAAGATATCATACACCTCATGGAGCTTAGTGTAGTGAAGTGTCAGGCTGAACTTTTTGTACACTTGCAGAGGAATCATCCAGAAGACTCGACCAGAGTAGACATTCTGCTTGACAGTGGTGCTCTTGTGAAAGTATATGAGCTGCTGTGACATGATCTCTATCCAGCATCTCTGTGATAAGGTGCTTGCTGTATGTGGCCTCCCTGTCCTCTGATGAACATTCTGCCCCACTGGCTAGCTGAGAGTCACATCTGAGTGCAGATGGAGTGCAGGGCTTTGTGACTCTATGCTCTGTATCATATGAATAAATATCCAGTATAGTGTGGTGCCATACAACTTTAGGGGAAGGCTTTGAGTGAAACATAGTTGTCATGGAGAGGGGAAGCTAATGGTGTGCCCAGCTGGCTGGGGGAATTGTTTGGGTGACTTTTAAAGTGAATAAGTGTGGTGGACAAAGGCACAATCCTAGCTTGAATGAAGGGATTGAGTGATGCTTGGAATGATCATGGGGGTGTTTATGACCATGAAGTTGTTGGGGGGTGACAATGCATGAGCAGGCAGCAGAGGGTTTTGGCGTGATGCACGCTGTGAACATGGTTCAGTTGCCCTGCTATAGAACTTGGGCCAGAAAGGAATTGAGAGACAGTGATCAGTAGCTAACTGGGGTAGAGTTTGGGTGGGGTGTGTGTGTGTGTGTGTGTGTGTGTGTGTGTGTGTGTACGCATGTGCGCACACAATGACTGGGTGGTGGTGGTGGGGGAAATGGGTCTGGCAGTATCTCAGATAAGGGTTGGGGTAATGTACACAATGTATACAGGAGGGGTTGGGGTGTAGAAAAGCCCAGCTAGGTGCTGGGTGACAGGGGAAGTTTTTTGTCAGAATCACCATAGGGTGAGTGTGACGTGACATCATGGCTCAGTTTTCAAGGGTGTACACTGATTATGGGTGGGAGGCTGGGAGTGTGGGTGGGAAATGTGTTTATGTACACAGTGATTGCAGGAGTGGTGTGGTGCCACACTAGCTAGGGTGATATATAGTTTGGATGAGTGAATATGTTGGGGTGGCACCAGGAAGGTAGGGAGGTTGAAGAGGCTTTAATAGTGCACCCAGTAAATAGGGCTGGTATGTGTGTAGCTGCAGCAATGCACAGCTAGCTGGGCAAGGGTGGCTGATGTAAACAGCTGTCACAGGGGTCACTCAGTATGGTAAAGGTGAGGGAAGTGTTAGGGTGATGAACCCAGTTAGGATTAGGGTTATTGCACCCAATGTCTCCATGTGAAGTGGTTGGAGGGCAGACTGTTACAACAGGGTAAGCGTGGGTGTGTAGTGCAGTATATTTGATATTTGAATGTTCACCAAGCTTGGCCATTTGATTGCAAATGTTTCATTATCAATCAAGGTAACATTGTCAGTATGCAATAGGTTTTTAATAAAAGTCCTCCCAGAGAGGTCTTTATATAGTCTTTTGTGTGACCCTAACCAATAGCTGATTTTGATTGGTTACTTACAGAACCATGTTTATTGTAGGTGTCCTTTTTCTATTATCCCTGAGCCTCATAGGTTCAAACACTGGGTCTAAATCAATTAATTGGCATGTTGAATCATTTTCAGAAAACCATGCCTCTGGAAACTCCATTCCTTGCCAAAATCCTGTTCGTCCTGTAACTCTCACATTGTTGAAATCAAATTTGTGACCAGTATTAACCTTGTGTAATGAAATTAATGACAGATCGTGTCGTTTCACAGCCATTTGATGTTCATGTATACATGTACCTAATCTCCTTCCAGTTTGTCTGACATAGTGTTTTTAGTGCAGTATATTGAAGTGGGGAGTTGATGCACAGTGATCACTAGTTGCTGCAGTGAAACACTACCGCCTTGGTATGAATGTTTAGAATGAGGGATACAGGGAGCATGGACCTGGTGTGAGGTTCCCACAATTTGGTGGGCGGGGGTGTAGATTTGGTGATGCACCCTGTCTGCATGCTTTAGCTAATTGGGGGAAGAGTTTCATGTTCCCCCATCACTGTATAAGTCACCCAACTATCCCAGGAAGTATTGTGATGCTGCTCATAGTGCCATGGGTGAAAGATTTGTATTATGCACTCAAAAGATTTGGTGAAGCAAATGGGTGATGCATGTTCCCCTGGTGGAGGAAGGATGTGGATGATGCACACACTCAGTGGGGAAAGAGTTGGGTGGTGCACATTTGCTGTTGGAAGAAGGATTTGAATGATACATACTCAGCTGTTGGAGGAAAGCTTTGGATAATATGCACTCCACCACCAGCATAAAGATTTTGCTGGGGTACAGATCGCCATGGGGGGAGAATTTGGGCAATGTACACGAGGCCACTGGGAGAAGGATTTGGGTGATCCACATTCCCCGCTCCCGGGAGGGAACAATTTGTGTGATCTCTTTCTGCCCCCCACTCACGACTTACATTGGGGAATGATTTGGATGGTGCACACGTGGTCGATGGGGGGGGAAAGGATTTAGGGAATGCACACTTCCTTTCCTTTGGGGAGGGATTCGGGGGGTGCACATTTCCCCTCCCGTTGAGGAGAAATTTTGGAAACTCACGCTCGGCCATTGGGGGAAGGATTTGGGTAATGCACACTGACGGGTGAGGTGTGGGACGTAATAGTTAGCTCGGGGAACGTGCGGTGGGGTGCGGCGGCAGTAGTGCTGGGAAGGGTTTTGTGACGCATACAGAACACGCGGCTGTGTTTGGCTGAGGTAGTTCCGGGAAGGGTTTTTGTGACACACTCAGAATGCGCGGCTGTAAACAGGACAAATTCAGATTGGCGTGTTCATACATTATCTCATTTTGTGGTCACTGGGAGTTCTCCAGGAGTCCATTGTGCTGCCTACCTTTGCCGAGACAGGGCTTGACACAGAGGGAG
This sequence comes from Carettochelys insculpta, assembly GCF_033958435.1. Lineage (NCBI taxonomy): Eukaryota > Metazoa > Chordata > Testudines > Carettochelyidae > Carettochelys > Carettochelys insculpta. The sequence continues at coordinate 50,785,803 of NC_134147.1, forward strand.
TACATGTATGCTGGTGAACCACTGAAAATATCTAACGGTTTACCACATTGGTAATACCTGTTAACACATCTGGGCCGTGTCTACACTAGCCCCAAACTTCGAAATGGCCATGCAAATGGACATTTTGAAGTTTACTAATGAAGCGCTGAAATACAGATTCAGCGCTTCATTAGCATGCGGGCGGCTGTGGCAGTTTGAAATAGATGCGCCTTGCTGCCGCGTGGCTCGTCCCGACGGGGCTGCTTTTCGAAAGGACCCTGCCCACTTCAAAGTCCCCTTATTCCCATCTGCTCATAGGAATAAGGGACTTGGAAGTAGGCAGGGTCCTAAGTCCCTCATTCCTATGAGCAGATGGGAATAAGGGGACTTTGAAGTAGGCAGGGTCCTTTCGAAAAGCAGCCCCGTCGGGACGAGCCGCGCGGCAGCAAGGCGCATCTATTTCAAACTGCCAAGTCCCTTATTCCTATGAGCAGATGGGAATAAGGGGACTTTGAAGTAGGCAGGGTCCTTTCGAAAAGCAGCCCCGTCGGGACGAGAAGGCGCATCAATTTCAAAGTCCCCTTATTACCATCTGCTCATAGGAATAAGGGACTTGGAAGTAGGCAGGGTCCTAAGTCTCTTATTCCTATGAGAAGATGGGAATAAGGGGACTTTGAAGTAGGAGGGGTCCTTTCGAAAAGGAGCCCCGTGGGGATGAGCTGGGCGGCAGCAAGGCGCGTCAATTTCAAACTGCCACGGCTGCCCGCATGCTAATGAAGCGCTGAATCTGTATTTCAGCGCTTCAAAGTCCCCTTATTCCCATCTGCTCATAGGAATAAGGAACTTGGAAGTAGGCAGGGTCCTTTCGAAAAGGAGCCCCGTCGGGACGAGCTGCGTGGCAGCAAGGCGCGTCAATTTCGAAGTGCCACGGCCGCCTGCATGCTAATGAAGCGCTGAATCTGTATTTCAGCGCTTCATTAGTAAACTTCAAAATGTCCATTTGCATGGCCATTTCGAAGTTTGGGGCTAGTGTAGACATGGCCCTGATGACAAATGATGAACTGTACTATAATAACTTATACAGTCGATTACGTGTGCTGCTACACTGTAACTGTAAGTTTTAATCATTTTAGCAGCACTATTTACCAAAAAATAGTGAAGCATCCCTTTAGGCAGTGCAGCTAAAGGATTCTTACTTTGAAGTTGTGTTTTTAATTGTGTTGGAACAAAGTCTGGATGCCGTGTATGAAGTAAGCGGGAGGGCTTCTTATACACAGCGCTGGTGGAGGGCCACTTTGCCCATCAGGACTCAGTGAAACACTGCCAGACAATAGATTACAATTGATCATATAGATTATTAGTGGGGGCGGGGGGAAGACTGTGGCATGGGTGTCACCCAAACCTGGCTGGGCCCCAGCAGCAAGATGAAATGAGCACAAAGAGCCAGTAATCTGAAAAAATGTTAGAGTATCCTTGCCCATAGTTTATAGAACATCTTATCTCTAATGCAGGTGTTTTCCCTAACAAGTTATTAGAACAAAACAGACAACATATTTATGTTGGATAGGGAGGATTAAGCGTCTACAAGGGTAATGATGGCTGCTCCATACTGGCACATTCAGAGGTGCTTATCTAGAGAGTTGAAGCAAGCGATGTTAATGGCATAAAGCAATAACACATTTGAGTAAGCGTCTGGGATGGCTGAAGAGAAAACACCATAATTAGGTTCTCATTTACAGGGCCTCTCTGTGGAATGTGGTTACTGAGGCAACTATCCCTCCCTTCTGACTCCAAGGTCCTGTCCAAGCTGGGACGACCTTTTCTGGGTCTTGTGAGATGGGGGAGGGGGGTGGGCAGCGAGGTCTCTCTCCATTCATGCTGAGTGAGTTTCTGTAATATAGAATTATAGGCCTGCTTCAGCCTTTAGGAACTGAGTAGGCGGTCTTTAGAACAAACCGTTGCCTGCCTCAGGAATTTTCACCCTACAGTGATAACTTCTGTGTCCCCTTCTTTTGGGTGGAGGCAGGTGCTGCTCAGGCTAGGTTCAATATTCGGGGGGGTTCCTTTCCATCAATACATCACACCATGCTGAAGCCCTACCACTGTAACCTGGGAAATGTACCCACCATCCCACATATCTGAGAGGCAATGCTTCCTCACAAGTGAAGAATCTGAATCTAGAAAACAAACTTTTAATAACATCTGGGAAGTCAGTTGATGCTGGGAGATCACCAACTGGGTTCATAGACATACACGTTCCACTCACAGTTGTTGACTTTGGTCAGGGCAGACTCAGAATTGAAGAGTGCATCTGAACAGCTGACTTTTTATCTTGGGTGAGGAGAACGAAACAGGTATGTCATTCACCCTGAAGGCTGCTCACCATGCACTTGTTCTCTGCTGGCCATAGGGCACCATGTACTGTCCTCTCCCTTTTGGCTGTGATTACTGCTTATCAGTTTGTTACTTTTCATATTTGTGTAGGCTGGGCAGAAACGGTATGCCATCTCAAATGATTTCAGGTCCCTGTGCTTTTAGCTCTTAGGAAGGTGTGGCAGGGTGGGGCCAGGAGACCCTACTGGAAGGCTGGGTGTGTGGGTGGGTGTAGCCTGCCCATGACTAAAAGGCCTCTCTCAGGGTGAGAGGGAGCCCACTAAAAAGAAGCCACAGCTCCCAGTGAATAGAGGGGACAACAAAAGAAAAGACAGTGATGGGAGTGAGGGTCAAAGGTTCAAAATGAGGGAACCAGAGGAGGACACCGAGCAAAGAACCCCGGACAGCACCCACCGCTCCTCAAAGCTGTCGAGGGAGTCAGTGGATGCCACCCAGAGGAACTCTGCCCGGATTTGTGACCAGAGGGAGGAACAGAAGTAGGCCCCACAGTCGCAGGTCACCCCCTCTGCCAGCCTCCTCTGCCTAGTTTTGTAAATGGCCATTTTGGCCATGGCCAGGAGGAGGCTGACGCGGAGGTCCCGCAACTTTGTAGGGCCATGGATAGGGTGTGAGAGGATAAGATGTGGGGAAAAATGCAGCCAGAACCTCAGGAGGAGGTGCTGGAGGAGCCAGAAGAGGGGCTGTAGCCATGTGCACTCAATGTAAATGTGCGCCAGGGTCTCCCTCATGCCATAAAATACACAAGTGTCTGGGGTAGGGGTGAACCGTGCCAAGTACATGCCCATGCTCACTGCTCCATGAAGGATTCTCCAGCTGATGTCCTTGACAGGCTGTGGAACCAAGGTGGAATAGAGGCTGGCCCACCGGGGCTCCCCACCCTCCGAAGATGTTAGAAAGTCCCACCATTTGTGGTTGGGGTGGGACATGAGGGTGGGGAAGTGGAGTGTGTGAAGCATGAGCGTGTACAAAAGATGTCTAGGCATGGTTCGGAAGGGGACTGGCTGCAAATTGTGCAGCCAGCTGGGATGGGGGGAGGGGGGGGTCACGAGGCCAGGGGCCCATGGAGAGGTCCAGAGGGCCAGGAGTAAGGGGCGGGGGGGGGGGGGCGCACCCTCTCACAGGACCCAACCAAGGTAAACGTGAGCAGTAGGTGGCAGGGCAGCCTTCACCTCCTCGAGCATGCGCCGGTGAGAGTGTAGGGTGGAGAGCTCCATGCACCGAGCAAGTGCTGGGGCCTCCATCCAGTCTCCCCGGTCATAGTCCAGGAGGTCTCCAACCCTGGTGATTCCACCTAGGACCAACCCTCCGGCGCACTGCAGGAGACTCTGCCACTTGTGCACGAAGGTAGGGGTTGAGTAGCAGGGGCTCCGTGAGGAGGCCTTCCCCCGCGGCAGCCCCTAAGGACCTGGAGGCTGCAAGCATCTGCCAAGTGCAGAGGAGGTCCTGGTAGAAGGCTGGCAGCTCCAAGAAGCCTCGCGGATGGTCTCTCAAGGATAAATAAAGGAGCTGCTGGTCGTATCGGAGCCCTCGGTAACAGCGGAGGAAAGCGTGCACCAGCATACTCCATACTGGACTATCTGCACTGTTGGTGTTGAGAAGTCCCTGCAGGGCCTGGAGGCGGAAGACATGGACCTGACTGTGCATGCAAGTCAGGCCCTGTCCTCCCTTCTCCAGGGGAAGATGGAGTACCCCTGCAGGGACCCAGTGCAGTCCTGGCCAGAAGAACTCCAGCATTGACCTCTGGAGCTGGACCAGGGACTCTGAGGGTGTTGAGGTGGTGCCAGAGCATGGACAGGATCAGCTGATTGAGTACTAGTGCCCTCCCCCACAGGGAGAGACACGGGAGCAGTCCTGTCCACCTCCGCAACCGCTCAGCCACCCTGCTCCCTAAACCTAGCCAGTTTTCCAGCAAGGAGGGATGCATGGCAGATAAATAAATGCTGAGATAGAACAGCAGATCTGTGCTCCACTGGATGGCCTGAAGCAGGGGTGGGAGGTGTCTCATCTGCCATCCAGCTCCGACCACCAGGCCAGAGCTCTTGAGCCAGTTGACCTGGGCAGAGGAGGCTGCCGAGTAAACAGCTTGGCAAGCCTCCAGCCACACCAGGTCTCGCAGATGCTGAACCATGAGTAGCATGTCGTCGGCATACGCCGACAGGACCAGCCGCAGCCTCGGCTCCTGAAGCACCAATCCTGTCAACCTTCCACGAAGGAGACAGGGAAAGGGGTCGATGACCAGGGTGTAGAGCTGTCTTGAGAGTGGGCAGCGTTGTCATACTCCCTGTCTGAAGCTGACTGGAGCGGTCAGGGTCCAGCTGAGCATGACCCTGTACTCTGAGGCAGCGTACAGCATCCAGAGAAACCCGACAAATTGGGGCCCGAAGCTTGAAGGTCTGCAGGGCGCCCAGGAGATACCCATAGTCCACCCTGTCGAACGCCTTCTCCTGGTCCAAGCACAGGAGGGCGAATGACAGGCCATCCCTACACCCAAGCTCTAACAGATCCCGCACCAAGTACAGATTGTGGAAGATAGTACGGCCTGGAACGGTGTAGGTCTGGTTGGGGTGAACCATAGGGTTAGCGGTCAGGGTTTAGGATTAGGGAAAGGGTTTAGGGTCAGGATCTGGATAAAGGGTTAGGGTGAGTGGTTAGGGTTACGGGTTAGTTTTAGGGTTGGGGTTAGGGTTGGGGGTTGGGGTTAGCGGTTGGGGCTAGGGCTAGGCGTAGGGGTTGGGGTTGGGGGTTAGGGGCTGGGGCTAGATCTTGGGCTGCAGTAAGGGTTAGGGGTTAGGGTTAGGGGAGGTGAGGGGGTAAGGGTTTTGAGTTGGGGGTTAGGGGTGAGGGGGTTAGGATTAAGGGGTGAGAGGGTGAGATGGTTGGGGTAGGGGTTAGATTAGGGTTAGGGGGTTAGGGCTAGGGCTTAGGGTTAGGGTTAGGGGGTAGAGTCAGGGTTCGGGGTCAGGGTCAGGGTAAGGGTCAGGGTTAGGGGTTAGGGTTTAAGGTTAGGGGTCAGGATCAGGGTTTAGGGTTGGGGTTAGGGGTTAGGGTTAGGTTTAGGGTTAAGGGTTAGGGGGTTAGGGTTAGGGTTTAGGGTTAGGGGTTAGGGGTTTAGGGTTTAGGGGTTAGGGTTAGGGCTTAGAGTTAGGGTTAGGGTTTAGGGTTAGGGGTTAAGGTTAGAGGGTTAGGGGTTAGGGGTTAGGGTTTAGGGTCAGGGTTAGGGTTTAGGGTCAGGGTCAGGGGTTAGGCTTAGGGGTTAGGGGTTAGGGTTGGGTTAGGAGTTAGGGGTTAGGGTTAGGGTTTAGGGTTAGGTGTTAGGGGTTAGGGTTAGAGGGTTAGGGTTTTTTTTTTTGTTTTTTTTTTAAGCTCCCTGGTTTAAAGCATGGTACCTATTGGATGCCGGGGGAATGGGCAGGCGTAGCCTGCCCACGGCTACAAGGCCCCTCTCACGATGAGAGGGGACCCATTAAAAACAGCCTGGTTCCAAGTAAATACGGGGGACAACGAAAGAAAAACCAGGAGCGGGAGTGAGGGTCAAAGGTTTGAAATGAGGGAGCCAGAGGGGGACACCGAGCAGAGGACCCCAGACAGCACCCACCGTTCCTCAAAGGCATCCAGAGAGTTGGTGGACGCCGCCCAGAGGACCTCTGCTCGGATTCATGAGCGGAGGGAGGAACGGAAGTAGGCCCCACAGTCGCAGGTCACCCCCCCCTGCCAGCCTCCTCTCCCTGGTTTTGTAAATGGCCATTTTGGCCGTGGCCAGGAGGAGGCTGACGAGGAGGTCCCGCGACTTTGTGGGGCCACGGATAGGGTGTGAGAGGATGAGAAGGTGTTGGGAGAAGTGCAGCCAGAACCTCAAGAGGAGGTTCTGGAGGAGCCGGAAGAGGAGCTGCAGCCTGGCGCACTCGATGTAGATGTGCGCCAGGTTCTCCCTCATGCGGCAAAAGGTACAGGTGTCCGGGATGGGGGTGAACCGCGCCAGGTACACGCCCGTGCTCACTGCTCCGTGGAGGATTCTCCAGCTGATGTCCCCGGCGGGCCGTGGGACCAAGGTGGAGTAGAGGCCAGCCCACCGGGGCTCCCCACCCTCTGATGACGGCAAGAGGTCCCACCATTTGTGATCGGGGCGGGACACGAGGGTGGGGAAGTGGAGCGTGTGAAGCACGAGTGCGTACAGAAGGTGTCGAGGCGCGGTTCGGAAGGGGACTGGCTGGAAAGTGTGCAGCCGGCTGAGGTGATGGGGAGGAGGGGGGTGGGCAGGATCGTGAAGCCGGGGGCCCACGAAGAGGTCCGGAGGGCTAGGAGTGGGAGGGGGGCGGGGTGCACCCTCTCGCAGGACCCAGCTGAAGTAACTGTGAGCGGTGGAGGGCAGGGCAGCCTTCACCTCCCGGAGTACGAGACGGGGGGAGCATAGGTTGGAGAGCCCCATGCACCGGGCGAGCGCCGGGGCCTCCATCCATTCCCCCTGCTCATAGTCCAGGAGGTCTCCGACCCTGGTGATTCCACCTAGGACCAGCCTCCAGCGCACCGTGCGAGACTCTGCCGCCTGCACACGAAGGTGGGGGTTGTGTAGCAGGGGCTCCGCGAGGAGGTCTTCTCCCACGGTGGCCCCTAAGGACCTGGAGGCTGCGAGCAGCCGCCAAGTGCGGAGGAGGTCCTGGTAGAAGGCCGGCAGCTCCGAGAGGCCTCGCAGACGGTCTCTGCAGGATAAATAGAGGAGCTGCCGGTCGTATCGGAGCCCTCGGTAACGGCGGAGGAAAGCGTGCGCCAGCGTGCTCCACGCTGGACTATCTGCACTGTTGGTGTTGAGAAGCCTCTGCAGGGCCCGGAGGCGGAAGACATGGACCTGAGTGTGTGCTGGTCAGGCCCTGTCCTCCCTCCTCCGGGGGGAGATGGAGTACCCCTGCAGGGACCCAGTGCAGTCCTGGCCAGAAGAACTCCAGGATTGACCTCTGGAGCTGGTCCAGGAACCCGGGGGGTGGGACCAGGGTGCTGAGGTGGTGCCAGAGCATGGACAGGACTAGTTGGTTCAACACCAGTGCTCTCCCTCGGAGGGAGAGACACTGGAGTAGCCCTGTCCACCTCCGCAACCGCTCAGCGACCCTGCTCTCTAGGCCTTGCCAGTTTTCCGGCGGAGAGGGATGCGTGGCGGAGAGAAAGACGCCTAGATAGAACAGCGGACCCGCGCTCCACCGGATGGCCTGAAGCGCGGGTGGGAGGCGGCTCGTCTGCCAGCCGGTCCCGACCACCAGGCCAGAGCTCTTGACCCAGTTGACCCGGGCGGAGGAGGCTGCCGAGTAGATAGCTTGGCAGGCCTCCAGACGTGCCAGGTCTCCCGCGTCCTGGACCACGAGGAGCACGTCGTCGGCGTACGCCGACAGGACTAGCCTCAGCCCTGCCTCTGGAAGCGCCAACCCCGTCAACCTTCGCCAAAGGAGGCAGAGGAAGGGCTCAATGGCCAGAGCGTACAGCTGTCCTGAGAGCGGGCAGCCTTGTCGTACTCCCCTTCCGAAGCTGACCGGAGCGGTCAGGGTCCAGTTGAGCTTGACCATGCACTCCAAGGCAGCGTACAGCACCCGGAGAAACCCAACGAAGCGGGGTCCGAAGCCGAAGGCCTGCAGGGTGCCTAGGAGATACCCGTGGTCCACCCTGTCGAATGCCTTCTCCTGGTCCAGGGACAGGAGGGCGAACGACAGGCCGTCCCTACACCCAAGCTCTAAGAGATCCCGGACCAGGGACAAATTATGCAGGATGGTGCGGCCCGGGACGGTGTAGGTCTGGTCGGGGTGGACCACGTCCTGCAGCACGGACCCCAAGCGACGGGAGATGGCTTTGGCAATGATCTTGTAGTCCGTGCTGAGGAGCGAGATGGGACGCCAGTTCTTGAGGTCACGGGGGTCCCCCTTCTTGGGTAGCAGGCTGAGGACTGCGCGCCTGCACGAGAGGGGGAGCACCCCGCTTTGCAGGGCCTCGGCCCAGACGCCGAGCAGGTCTGGGCCTCGGACGTCCCAAAACACGCGGTAAAATTCCACGGTCAGCCCGTCCATGCCCAGGGATTTATTGGTGGGCATGAGACGGAGGGCTTCCGAGAGCTCGGCCAGAGTGAGAGGAAGCTCCAGCCGGTCCCGGTCGCCTGTGCTGACCAACGGGAGTTGGTCCCAGAGCGCCCTGCGGGCATCGGCCGGATCCGGGGAGAAAAGGGCGGCGTAGAAGGCGCGAGCCCTCTCGCGCATCTCCAACGGATCCGTAAGAGGGGTGCCATCCTCCGCCAGAAGGCAGGGGATATGTTTTTGGGCGCCCCTCTTTTTCTCCAGGGTGTAGAAGAAGCGGGAGCCGCGGTCCATCTCCCGCAGGAGTTGGATTCGCGACCTCACCAAGGCCCCCTGTGCCCGATGGGCGTCGAAGGTCCTGAGCTCGTCCCGCTTCTCCTGGTATGTGCCGCAGAGGGATGGATCTCTGGGGCTGGCGGCTAGACGCCTCTCCAGCTCAAGGACCTCCCGTTCCAGCTGCCCTGTCAACGCATCCCGCCGCCGGCTGGCCCCCCGAGTAGTCACGGCAGAAGAGCCGTGCGCGCACACCTTTCCCAGGTCCCACCACCGCCGTGCTGAGGGAAAGGCGTGCCGCTGCTCGCGCCAGGCCAGCCAGAACTCCCAGAAGGACGCCACGAAGCCCACGTCCTCCAGCAGGCTGTTGTTAAAATGCCAGTAGGCCGACGCCCGCTTCCCCAGCGAGAGGGAAGCCTTCACGGCCACCAGATGGTGGTCCGAGAAGGGGGCCGGCCGTACGCTGGAGGCGTGGGCCTGGGAGAGATGGTGCCGCAAGATGTAA